>NW_008358534.1:3666931-3669155 GCF_000622305.1 Nannospalax galili | reverse complement strand
ACAGGAGAAAGCCTCACCAATAGGATGAATGAAATGGAAAACAGAGAATCAAGACTGGAAGAGAGAGTGGGCAAACTAGACCACTCAATCAAAGAGTATGAAAGATTTAAGAAAGCACAAGAATGGAATATGTAGGAATTGTGTGATACCATAAAAAGACCAAACTTACAAATCATAGGCATACAGGAAGGAGAAGAATCCCAAGATAATGGCATGGACCAGATCTCCAATAGAATCATGGAAGAAAATTTCCCAAAATTAAAGATGTGCCCATACAAATAAAAGAAGCATATAGAACATCAAACAGACAGGATAAATTCTTTTGACCCATTCATTATTCAGGAATGTGTTGTTTAATCTCCATGTGTTCATGTGGTGATTAGGGCTTCTTCCAGTGTTGATTGTAAGCTTTATTGCATTGTGGTCTGATAGAATGCATGGAAGTATTTCAATCTTTTTGTATTTGTTGAGGTTTGTTTTGTACCCCAGTATATGGTCGATTTTGGAGAAGGTTCCATGGGGCGCTGAGTAGAAAGTATGTCCTTTGGTGCTTGGGTGGAATACTAGGTAGATGTCTGTTAAGTCCATTTGATATATGGTATTGTTTAATTCAGATGTCTCTTTGTTAACTCCCTGCCCTGTTGAGCTATCTAATGGAGACAGTGGTGAATTGAAGTCCCCTACTATTAATGAGTTGGGATTAATCTGGGTCTTAAAGTCCTGTAGTACTGTTTTTATGAAGTTGGGTGCACCAGAATTTGGAGAATATATATTCATGATTGTAATATCTTCTTGGTTTATTGTTCCCCCAATCAAAATGAAATAGCCCTCTTTGTCTTTTCTGGTTAGTTTCAGTTTAAAGTCTATTTTGTCAGATGTTAGGATTGCTACGCCTGCTTTTTTCTTAGTGCCATTTGCTTGGTATATTTTTTCCCATCTTTTCACTTTGAGATAGTGTCTCTCCTTGAAAGTGAGATGAGATTCTTGCAGACAACAAAAAGATGGGTTTTGTTTCTTAATCCCTTCACATAGTCTGTGTCTTTTGATTGGGGAGTTCAGTCCATTAATATTTAAAGTTATTAATGAAAGATGGGTATTGAATCCTGTCACTTTTATTTCTGTTTACATTCTTGATCTAGCTGTACTTTTCCACACTTATACCTTCATTGGATTTCTTTTTGCAATCCCTTGAGTATAGTCATTCCTTTCTTCAGCTCTTTGTATTGCTTCCAGAACTCTCTGAAGGTCTGGTTTTGTGGACATGAATTCCTTCAGCCTATTTATGTCATGGAAGATTTTCTTCCCCCTTCAACTACAATAGACATTTTGGCTGGGTATAGTAATCTGGGTTGACATCTGTTATCATTTAAAACTGGCAATACTTTGGCCAGGCTCTTCTGGCTTTCATAGTTTGCACTGAAAAGTCAGCTATAATCCTAATGTGTTTTCCTGTATATGTGACTTGTCTCTCTTTTGCAGCTTCCAGAATTGTCTCTTTGTTTTGTACATGTAGTGTTTTTACTGTGATGTGCCTGGAGAGTTTCTTTTCTGGTCCTGTCTGTTTGGTGTTCTATATGTTTCTTATATTTGTATGGACATATCTTTCTTTAATTTTGGGAAATTTTCTTCCATTATTCTGTTGAAGATCTGGTTCATGCCGTTATCTTGGGATTCTTCTCTTTCCTGTATGCCTATGATTTGTAAGTTTGGTCTTTTTATGGTGTCACACAATTCCTGCATATTCCATTCATGTGCTTTCTTAAATTTTTCATAATCTTTGCTTACGTGGTCTAGTTGGTCCACTTTATCTTCCAGTCTTGATACCCTGTTTTGCATTTCCTTCATCCTGTTGTTGAGGCTTTCTCCTGTCATTTCTAATTGGCTTACTGAGTGTTTCAGTTCCTTCTTCATTTCAGCCTGAGTAGTCTTCAATATTTCTAGCTCTTCTCTGAATTCATTCAGAAGGTTATCCCTATCTTCCTTTACTTTGTTGATTTCTTTTTGTGCGTTCTTTAAATTCACTGAATTCTTTTATCATGTTTATAATTGTTCTTTTGAGTTCCATGTCCTGTGTTATCTCTACGGAGTTTTCATTGTACTCCTCTAGAGGACTAGTGGTACTTGGTGGTGATAATTATTTTGGTTTTTCATGTTATTTTTTCTCTGTGATTTTGACATGTGAATTTCTTTTGTAGTTTCTGATTCTTGTGTGAGACTCAAGCCT
>NW_008358534.1:3655064-3666778 GCF_000622305.1 Nannospalax galili | reverse complement strand
GTCAGATGATTTCAGGCTTTCTCCTAAGGTCTGGATCCCTCCAGGAACGATTTTGGCCTCAGGAATTTGGGGGTTGGACTGGCCTGGGAGCCTGGCCCAGAAAAGATGCTGGTCTAGGGCAACTGGTGGCCATGCTGCCCAGAGATGCAAATGCAGATGAGGCAGGAAGAGGCCCCAAGGACTCCTGGGGACTACACTGAGGAGCTGGGTTGGTCTGGATGCAAAGTCTCAGGAAGAGGAATGGTCAGCTCCCACGTCCCAGAAAGAGGCTGGCAGGTGGTGCAGGCCCAGGGAAGCAGGGGGAGTTCAGGGCACGACCAGGTCCAGAAGCAGTGCTCCTGGGGCCCAGAGAAGGCACTGTGTTGGTCTGTGGATGAAAAGGGTCAGGAAGCAGTTTTGGTTCCCCAGGTGTCTGGGGCCCCAAGACAAGGAATGGGGCAGGGCCCAAACTCGGAGGAGAGAAAGGCGAGGGAGATGGGAGGGTGAATGGGGGTGGGGGAGTCAAGGCGCGGAGGGCGCAATGGACTTACCCTGGAGAGAGGCCTGCGGGTGGGAGAGAGGAGTTTTACTTTCTTTTACCTCTTCCCACTGTATCACCAGATCCTTCATTTCCCTCAGTCTATCACAATTCTTAGTTATTTCAGCAGCCATGGGATAATACCTAATATCATTTAGATATATAATGTAGAAATCAGAAGGAACAGCTAAAATCATAGAAAAATTATTATATTTCAGAAGGGTATTGGGGAGTGGTGGGACAGGGAACTGCTATTTATGATTCAGTATTATTTTGTGTGTGTGTGTGTGTTTGTGTGTGTGTGTATTTATGACTCTATAAGAAAAAAAAATACTTATTGTTTCACTGTCAAGAGAACAGGACCCACAAACTCATAGCATGGCCCAACTGCAAACTTAGACTTCATCTTTGGTTATCTGAACATGGCCTCTATGTGGCTGAGGTATGTGACAGAAAGGGAAGAGCCTTGAGCCCTCTAGATGCCAACCTCTGATGATGTGAATTAATGTGTGCAGGTGGCTTTCAACTGGCCAGCTAATTTCTGCAATATAGGAAATGACTGTAATTTCTGTTTCTGCATCTGGCCTCAAAAGAGAAAGTGGCCCCAATTGCCTATTGAATTTATGGAGATGAGATCTCAAGTATCTTAGGATAATTGTTGGATGAAGGGACAGGCTTTGCCATAAAAGCAATTTTAGTACTTCCCTCTCTTCTAAGGTGCTTTGAAACAATTTTCCTATTTAAAATTTAAAAAGTACCATATCTTTAAACATCTCTATCCCCACTGTGACTAGCTTTTCTTTATTATGGCATTTTAGCTCCAATTCTAGTCTGCTAGTTTACCCAAACCAGGTTCTACATAACTGGCTTCCTGTCTTATTGAACCTGGTTTAGTTATGTGTGTGTCTGTCTACCTAGGTCCCAAGTGCGTCTCCTGTTCTTGGTCATGCCTCTTTTTCTGTTCCTCATTTATCTCTTTCATCATTCCCCTGAACCTTTTTTTGCAGTTGTTTTTCTTTGCACTCCCACATTTTTCTCTCTATTGTCCATTCATTTAAGAAGTATTCATCGAGCAGCTATAATATGCATTAAAACATGACTCTCCCTGAAACACAGGCTCTTAACAGTGTAATTGAGGTGACATACAAATGATGAATAGAAATAGTAATTAACTATAGCTAATGATGTAATGACAAAATTATTTCTATACACGATGAATGCTACAGGATTAAAAAATAAAGGTAATATGCACTCATTGTAGGAAATTTGCAAAGTATAGAAAGTATTAAAAATAACATGAAAATTCAGTTAGACTATCTAGGCTGGAATCGTAGTTCTTTCCCTATTAGGTCTTATTAGGTGTATAGAGTTATGGGTAGTTACATCATCTCTTTGAGGCCCAGTTTCTTTACTCATTAAATGAGGATAATAATATTACTTCCCTATCCAAGAGGGTTAAATAGGCTTACCACTGAGCTGAGTCAAACACAAGCAGTACTAGTTACACCTACTGTACCACTAACAATTTTTTTCCAGTCATATTTCTCAGTTTTTGAGGCTTAATATGTTTTTCGTTTCTTTTGCTTTTCATCTTTACTAGTTTATGCTAGTTTATTTGCCTGGTGTCTTAACGTCATTTTCCCATTATTGGTTCTTCTCGTTTCTCTCTTTTTTTCTCTCTACCTGTAATTGTTCTTTTTCTCCCATTATCTTGTAAGTATTCGGATAGGCAACAAATACTTAATGTGCTGCTATGAAGTACAGACAACTATGGTTAAGTCCCAAGAAAACAAGAAATATAAAGTGAAAGCAATTCATTTGTTTCCAGAAAGTTTGTGTGCTTGGGAGCCTGACTGCTCTGATACAAGTAACAAGAACCAGTTTCTGTCATTCTCTAGGTAGTGTGACCTCTTTCCTCTCTCTCTCATTTGTACAAATGGCACATGAATGCCAGGTGTCTTTAGGCCATGGATCACAGATGTCAATGAGCTTTGTAAACTAGACACATGGGAGAAAATGGTAAGATTCAGGTTCATAGAGATAGTGGTTCCTGTTCTTTTTATTAGTGGGCCTTAGAAAACAGGCTCTTCTTATTTTCCTTTTCCTTCCTTCTTGAAGAACATAATCTAAATAATTCCTCTTCCTTTTGCTGACTTTGTCATGAATAATTTAATCTCTGGTCAAAACTACCCTTAAGTCAAATTAAATACCAAACCACCTTAACATTTGATGGTACAAATACTGTTAATGTAAAAATGGAAATATTGCTGTCTTGTTTGTACAGGTAGAATGTACCATCCCACCGGCATATCCTCCACAGAAAATCAGAATTCAGCATTTTTTCTGGACTGACAAATTGATATGTTATTTAAATCACAGACATATTATTCTGAGACATTATCAAAAGGAAACACCATGTTAGTATCAACATGTGCTTAGATATTTCAAGGTTTTGAAATTAACTGCTTTTCTCAGAATTTGAGAAAATCAAATAAAATTCCTCAATAATTTTTCTCTGTTTATGAAAGGATCATATTCATATACTGTCTTGGGTTTGTTCTAAATAGAAATATAAAAATTTGGGGGGGGTCATAAAACATAAATGGCAGAGCTGATAATAACTGAAGCTAGGTGATTAGTCACGGGGATTTACTATTTATTGTCTATGTTTATGCATGTTAAAACATTGACATACCAACAACAACAAAAAAAAAACAAGTAAGTTCTTTGTTCACTGTTGCAGTATTTTTCTTTTTCCCTTATATTTTTAAGGTTTATTTTTATTATTTTATGTGTATGTGTATGCCATGTAAGTGTAGGTACTTGAGAAGGTCAGATAGGGTGTCTGATCCCTTGAAACTGGAGTTACAGAGTTACAGGTGGTTGTGAGCTGCCATGTGGGTACTGGGAACCAAACCCGGGTTCTCTGCAAGATCAACAAGTGCTCTCATCCACTGAACCATCTCTCTAGCCCCTCATATTTTTCAAAGACAGGTTCTCATGTAGCCCAAGCTGGCCATAAGCTCACCATGTAGCCAGCTCTGAAGATCTTGGACCACTGACACATACCCCTGAATCTTGGCTTATTGAAATCTGTTTCAATAAGCATGTTCGTGGCATAAGAATTTTAATACTTTAATTGAGAAATTTATAAGGCCATGTAGAATGTTGAACTTTTCTAATTATTTCAGATGTGTTTTAATTTTACTGAAAATCCTGTGGACATTATTATTGCCATTATTATTTGGGGGGGGGCTGGAGAAATGGCTTAGCAGTTAAGAGCACTGGCTGCTCTTGTACAGGACCCAGTTTCAATCCCAAGCCCCCACATGGTGGCTAACGACTCCAGGTCCAGAGGATCCAGCACCCTCTTCTGGCCTCCATAAGCATTATGTGACATGGGTGCACTTATATACATAAAAGCAATATACTCATGCATATGCACAATAAAAAATAAATAAAATATAAAAAAAATTTGGTTCTGCAGACAAGGAAATCTTGGATGCAGTAACTTTTCTAGGGTCACACAACTACGGCAGAAGTCAGGTTTCTTGACTTCGTTCCAGAACTTTGGTGAGACAAACTCCAGAGTGACAAAACACATGTAAAGTTGAGTAAGCCTCCTCTGAATACTGAGATACTTTCTTATGTGATGGCAGCATGTTTTTCAATACACAAAATTAAATTTTAAGTCTATGAGGCCTGATGACAGGTAAGAGTTGAGAAGTTTCTATTCACCACTCTTTTAGGTTTGCTACCTTTATTTACTTAGTTTTCCTCAAATTTCTGAATTACAGTTTTGTTTCATCTAACCCACTAGCTGTAGGATCTTGAGTAAATGATCTGACAGCTTTTGACCTCAGTTTCCTTATGTGCAATGAGGTGGTCTGTGGAATAATATCTATCTAACTGGAAAGAGAGAGACCACCTGGCACACAGTGCCTGGAACACATCAAAATAATTCTGAAGAATGTGTGTGATACTGAGGAAGCAGGACTGACAGGGCAGGGACGGCAGGGAAGAAGGTGTCTGTAGGATTCAGGACAGAATGCACATCACTTGGAGCACTGTCTGGCACAGTCACCTCCAATGCTTACTCTGTCTACTCTATTCTCATTCTGCAATTTGTGAGACTCACCTGTTTTAACAGCACAGACATGATCATGCCTGTTCCCCACTCAGCCCACTCAAATGGCTTCTTATGATCTCACAGTGCTCTATGACCTTTTAGTTAGCCAAAAGCAAAGCCTTCTAAAGTTTCTAGCAAACTCAAAACTTCTTCAGCTCACTGGAGAGCATGACAGTGATGCTATGTGGAGAATAGACTGGGGATAACTAACAGTTCAGTTAGATAGGGAAGAGCAATTTGATAAATGGAAATACTTTAAAATATATTCTGATACCTTTTCTACCAAAACAATCCCATATGGATAAAAATGAAATAAGAAAAAAAATGTATTAACTTGAGAACATGAAATTGTGAATCCGTGTTGCACCTCTGTAGGGGGGACATCTTAAGATGAAAAGCAACAGCAGAGGGGCTGGGAATTGGCTCAGTGATAGGATCTTTGCCTAGCATGTGCCAGGCTCTGGGTTTATCCACAGTACTGGAAAAAAAGCAATAGGAGAAAAATAGTACACAAAACGTAAAATATGTGGTGATATATAATGAGAAGCTTCTACTTGTCACGTATAACACAAGACGAAGAATAAACCTGGAAAAATATTTGTGATAAATATGTGAAAAAAGATTACCTTTAATATCTAAACAGTACAAACAAAATAATGAAAAAACACAAAGGCTCTCAAAGGGAAAATGACACTAACAGAGCAAGTCACAAAAGAGGAACTGTGAATGGCTCATAAACATATGAATAAATGTTCACCTGCACTAGTAATCAAATATGCTAATGGAAGCAAGAGTCCAATTTTCACCTATTAATTAGCAAAGATGAAAAAAGACAATACTCTCTGTCAGCCACGGTCCCGTAAGAAGGGCATTCATACACTGCATCAGGCTTCTGGGAAAGCAATTTGGCAATATGCTTCAGGAGCTAAAATATAGTATTATCCTTTGACCCATAGTGTTCCACTTTTAATAACAATCGCTCCCTGGGAAGTAAGCTGACTTGCAGACAAAATTTATGTGGAGATGATGCTCATTTACAATAACTATATTGACAAGCAGCCTAAATGTCCAATAATTGGGGTATGAGCGAATAAATTATTGTATAATCTTAGAATATTATTCAGCTATTAAAATTATATCTATGATGACTATTAAATGGTTTAGAAAATCTTTTTATATAATGTTCAGAAATATAAATATGATGTATCAATGGACACATGGTCTCACCTGTGTACAGAGAGCCATAGATGCATAGAAACAGAGGGTAACCTGCTAATGTGATAGGTATCTGAGGGAGACAAATTGCAAGTGGGTATTACAGTATCCATCATTACTCTTCTCTAGTTTTCAAACGTATTGCAAGGACTATGAATACTACTTTTTAAAGAATGGATATTTAGACTGGACCATGAAAATTCTTTCAAATAAAACATATGCCCATTATCAATAATCAGAATTATTGTTAGTGTGTCTAATGTCCACAAGATGGAGCTGCCTCCCTTAATATCTAGTTTGAGCTCTGGGAATATAAAAACTACGGACATATTTTCATTTATTTTGTTTTGTTTGAAGGAACTTCCTTCTAGCCTCATAAAGCTGTGTAAAGCATATGTTCTTTAAAAAAGATTATGTATAAAATTAATTTTCATAATTGTATGGAATCCCCCTGAGATATTAGGAGGCACCCTGTGATGTTGCAAAGAGCAGGATTAATATGAACTCACAACAATGGTGACAGCATGCACAAGAACTGTGCAAACTCAATCAGACAAAAACCCAGCATAGAACTGGGGAAATGGGTAAGAAGCCGCAAGCGTAGTCAAGGAACTACTGGCAGCTGATCATTGCTAAGTGAGGGAGACTTGGTCTTCTTTAAGGAAGTGACGCGAGATAGAATGAGTCGATGAAGTCACACCAGGGGACATCTGGGGATGCAAACTTGACTGATAAGGCCTTAACATGTATGACCAGAATGCATTAACTCTGGTTGGAGGCTACAGGGGTGTAGATACAGTGGGGGGTCTTAATATAATTAAGATGTATGAAATGCACACAAATTCAATAAAAATATAGATTTAAAAAAAAGCAGGACTATGTAGTGGATTTGGGAAAGTAGGGAACTTGAGGAATTAGCTGATTGTATATATCCACACAGGGAGTCAGGGAAAAGTCAGGGAAAGCAAGTTGAGGATTCTGTTCAGTGAACCTTATTTGTTGAGTAACGGCAAGGTAAGAAATTGCATTTTTATGTGTAAGTGCACAGGTTTAGCATTTCAGCACTGTTGGGTTCATTTTTCCTCACCACTTATATAAGATGGAGATTACGAACACTATGAAGAAGGACAGGACGTGGTGGCACATACCTTTAGTCCCAGCACTTGGGAGGCAGAGGCAGGCAGATCTTTGTGAGTTTGAGGCCAGCCTGTTCTACATAGCGAGTTCCAGGCCAGTTGGGGCTACAGGGAGACCCTGTCTCAGAAAAGACAAAACAAAAAAGAAAAACAAAACAAACAAACAACTATGAAGCTACCAAGACCCCCATTCAAAGCCTAATTCTACAACTTCCTAGCCATATGGCTTTGGACTAGTCATTTTGCTTCTCTGTTTTCCTTTTCTTATTGGTAAAACAGAAATTGTAATAAAACATATTCATAAGGTTGTGAGCGTCAAATGAGGTAATAATGCATATGTAAGTGTCTGACATAGTGCCTGATACAAGTTAAACTTGGAGTAAATGTGACTTTTTTCCTTCATTCATTTGTTCAAAACACATTTTGATGCTTTGAACCATGTAGTAGACTCTGCACTGATGCACTGGAGGGAAACACCTCTTGTCTAGGCATGTAGGAGAGGAACAGTGCTATTTATAAGAGCATCACTGTGAGAGAGCCTGAGATCAGGATTTCTGGGTCTTGCTCTCTGGCCCTGACTGGTTGACTGATTATGTTTTGAGACAGAAACTTGCTATGTAGCCCAGGCTGTCCATGAACTCATGATTCTCCTACCTCATTCTCTCAAGTGTTAGAGGTATTTTGCCACCACTCCTGGTTTAGCTCTGCATTATTTTAGCAATGTAGATACGGAGGTTTGGATGAGATAACTTTAAAAATAACATCCCTCTCGGAAGTATTCTGACTGTATTTCAAAGAATATCACTGAATGAGATCAAATCAAAGTTATTATCTTTCAAATATATTCACATTATGCAGTCTCATCTCAGGAGGTGTAAAATTCTCATAATTAGGTAAAGGTCCAAGGGCAAACAGAATGATTACAGCAGAGGCTGGATAAGACACCCATCTTTGAGAGGCTAGAGGAGAGAAAAATCAGTCTTTAAGAACATATTGAAATAGTGGCTTACAAAAAATTATATTTTAGTTTAGTTTGGTTAGTTTGATTGCTAATGAATACATATGATTTAATTTCCATTTTTACAAGCTTCATGGGGTAGCAACATTTCTTTGCTATTATCCAATTACAAAATGGTATTCCATTATTACAGTAGGTGTGTGTGTGTGTATCTGTGTGTGCAAGTAGGGCTATACCTGGCAGCATGGGTTTTTTTTTCTATTTTATTTTTTTGTTTACTTAAATTGTTGATTGGTGATTTTTTTCTGATAAATATTAGAGAACAAATATTTTAGATTGGGGGGGCATGTAACATCTATAACACATTTTTCTTAGATTTGTGAAAACCCATTTAATGATGTAAAAAACATTCTTAAGTCCCAAGCTGTGCAAAAATACAGTCTTAGGATTAGTTTCCACTTGTGGTCCTATTTGTTGACTCTCATCTTAAATCAAATTAAATAAAATTTTCAGCTTCCTCTCTACTGCTTTCCTTTCATGGGCTCTCTAATGTCCACCCTGGTCTACCTCGCACAGAGCCCAGATCCTTTCTTACCCTAGTTTCCTCTACTTGTTCTCTGATTGTGCACTCTCCCTGCTTCCCTTCTAGTCTTTTTGCTCATTCCAGTGATCCCCTGGTATACAGTGCAGCTCCAGCACAATCTGAATCAAAATGGTGCTTGGTGGTGCTAAGAGATTGAGTGCTCCATGGACAGGACCCATCAACATGTTTGTCCCCCACCCCCCACAACTTGGTAGGTTTCCTGGCCTACCTTCTTTACCATGACAACAGCAGTGACTTCACTTTTACCTGGAACCAAACTTCTTATGATTCAGCAGATATTCACTGAGCAGCGGTTATAAGCTCAGCACTGTTCTAAACTATGGAACTAATACACCACAGTGAAGGAGGAAAATATGGAAGGACTTGTAAAATTATGCTTGAATTTCATGTAATACTATAATACAGAAGAGAGCATGTAATCTAGCTATAGAAGGATTTTCTGGTAAGAATGCTTTAATGAAACCCCTTATTAGAGCTGATTAGAGAATAAGGAACCCTAATCTCCTTAGTAAATGGGGTTGACCTCTGCTTAGACCTTATCTGACCATTATCTTTGCCCAGTCTTGTTTTATCTCCTTGGACTGAGCTCCTGTTTCCAGTCCTACTTCCCAGGTTTCCAGAAACACCACCTGAACATTCCCTGGTCATGCCCCCATGTATAGAATACTTGCCTAACTGAATCCCAAAAGCCCACCTCCTGCTAAAGTGACCTGAATTGAATAGCTAGGTAGCAAGACTGCTGATCATCAACTTTATTAACTTTCAGTCATTAACAGTGATACCATCAATTACTGTTTACAGATTTTAGACATTTGCTTTCCCCAGTGGGGTGGGGTTGATTAAGCAGGAGCATTGAGGTTTAAATGAATATTTTCTACACTCAGATTTTGAGATCAAATACTAAATCCTCCAAGAAAATTGGTCAGGAAAGGTCCTCTTACTCTTCATTAACTGCAAAATGAATGAAAGGATCACCTCCTTTGTGACCCCCCCCCCATGCAGTGGCTTCTTGGGAGGTACGTTAGCCTATTCATATGTTAATTCTGCAGGGCCCCCAGTCTTTTCACTGAGGCCCTGTACAATGAGGGGCGGGGGTCTGCATATTTCAGAAGAGTAGCATATGCTCCTTAAGGTGAACGCAGTACAACACTGCAAAGGAAATGCAGTGCTTTGTCCTTTGCCCCTTTGCTGAGCAACTTTACAAGCAACATTTGGAAACGGCATTTTTCTGTACAGACACTGAATTTGACAATTAGCCATGACTTTTTTTAAATTGAGAGGCTCAAGTCTACTAAACTGCTTTCTTTTTGAAATATAAATAAATGAAATAAGAGAAAATAAAATTTCAATTCCTTGAAAGCACCAGAAATGTCTTCCCATGAGGCTGTTTAACTGTTCTTTTGAAAGTGAATCCTCCTCTGAAAAAATTCTGAGCTGTCACGGAAGTGGACAGTGTCTATGACATGAAATTTTTCTGACCAGTATGGACTATAACTCAGAACCTCCCTTGCTATTACTGGCTCACATTATTCTTGCAATCCAAAGATGTTTGCTCTTTCTTCCTAGACATCTAAGTCTGACTAAGTATGTAGTAGAACAAATAGTCTCTCTCTCTCTCTCTCTCTCTCTCTCTCTCTCTCTCTCTCTCTCTCATACTCTGTTCTTAAGCCTGATGCATCCTATCACAAGAGTGCTTAATGTTTAGGTTATAATTTCAGATATGCAAATAATTCATTAGTCGAGTATTTGATAATCATATTTCAAAAAACTTCTGATAGACATTAATTGCTTCTTCTAGAATTATATTCTAGTACTCAGTAATGACAAACACTGTGTATTAATTTTACATGTATTAGAAATAATGATTAAAGAAAAACCTAGTTGATGTAATGACCATTAGTTCAGAGCCGTTGAACGATGCTTCATGGCTTAAGATGAATAATAATGGCCCATTTTTCATCAGACAGATGTTCCATCTTATTGTATAAAGAAGTTATGCCATTAAAATAGAAACTGTAAAAGAATTAGAATATACAATATCACTAAGCTTTATTAGCTAAATTGAACAATTAATGTCAGTAAAGCATCAGCATTTGCAGTACATTATCAGCTATTTTTTTTAAAATCATGTTTGCTATGGGATCAATTTTGAATAGTGTTTTACACAAATTTTTTCAAAAGTGGAGGAAATTCACATGGTTCAGGTGTGTGTGGACCATAAAATGCTTCGATGTCAAACCACAATTTTATAGAAGTTTCTTTTAGAAAATAAATTTAAGCAATTGTTAACAGTATTAATCCCTGGGCAATTTACTGGGTGACTCCGGGACAGGAGTGGGAGAGAAACTAATACTTTTCAGTTTGCTTTTCACTATTTTTTGCTTTTGCATTATATGATATAAGTGTGTATTATCTATTTTTAAATACTTTCAGCTAGGCTGGTGGCACATGCCTGTAATCCTAACACTCAGGAGGCTTAGTCAAGAGAATGGAGAGTTCAAGTTCTTCCTGGGCTGTATAATGAGAATCTGCCTTGGGGATGCTGCTTGGCGACAGAGTGATTGCCTATTGTGTGTAAGGCCCTGGGTTCTGTCCTCACCAACACACATGCATGAGTGCACATGCATGTACATGCACTCTGAGCTAGAAAAAAAATGTGCCTTAAAATACACTTTTATTGTAAACAACAACCATAACCATATAGAGGTTACCAGATTAAGGGTTCGACCTCCTTGCCCCTTGGGATTCTTTTATCTATATTGGAACTCTTTCTAGTTATGAGGCATTCAGCAGGTTGTTTACCTTTTATAAACCAAGAGATTCTGCCTCATGGACTTAATGGGAGAATTTATATGGGCTGTAGAATGGCACCTGACATATATTAAGTGCTTGATAAGTATTTTCTGGCATCATTAGTTAGATCATACTAAACCATCTTACCAAATGCAATTGTCCTCTAGTATGCATTACTCTTCGCACACTGCCTGCTTTAAAAAACTGAACAACTGGTGAAAAAATAAAAGTCAGGCGCCATGAAGTCTCTCAGGCAGGTCGCGTACCGGTCAAGAATTCCAACTTACCGATAAGTAAGTTTTATGGCCGAGACATCTGGCTTACCGATAAGTAAGTTTTATGACCGAGACATCTGGCTTACT
>NW_008358534.1:3652092-3654851 GCF_000622305.1 Nannospalax galili | reverse complement strand
CCCCACCAATTTGGCCAAGGTAAGATCAGTAATGAAGGGAACCAACGAGCCGCCCACTGTGTTTCTAGAAAGACTTAAAGAGGCATATCGGAGGTACACTCCCTTTGACCCAGATAGCCCCAATCAGGAAGTAAGTGTTTCTATGTCTTTCATATGGCAATCAGCTCCTGATATTAGGAGTAAGCTCCAGAGAATGGAAAATTTGCAGGGGCAAGGTCTTAGAGACCTCTTGAGGGAGGCAGAGAGAATTTTTAACAAAAGAGAGACACCAGAAGAAAGAGAAGAAAGACAAAAAAGAGAGGCAGAAGATAGAGAGGCAATGAGAGATCGAAAGCGAAATAAGGAATTAAGCAGAATCCTGGCCACAGTAGTAAGAAAGGAAGATGAGGGCAGAGTAGAGAAGAAGGGAGATCGAGGGCGTGTCTGACTAGAGAAAGACCAGTGTGCCTATTGCAAGGAAAAAGGACACTGGGTAAAGGACTGTACCAAGCGAAAGTAAAAACAGAGGGAAGAAAAAGCTGAAATCCTTAACCTCGATTAGGGAGGTCGGGGCCAGGAACCCCCACCTGAGCCCAGGGTAACTCTTCATGTTGGGGGACAGCCAGTCACCTTCATGGTAGATACTGGGGCGCAACATTCCGTCCTTACCCAGACGACTGGCCCGCTTAGTAAGAAAACAATATGGGTAGAAGGAGCCACTGGAGCCAAACGATACCGCTGGACTACAAGCCGGGAGGTTCAGCTTGCTTCAGGGATGGTGACTCATACCTTCCTGCATGTACCAGACTGTCCCTACCCCCTGCTAGGATGGGACCTACTAACCAAGCTTGGAGCACACATCTACTTTGAAAATAAGGGAGCTAAGGTTACTGATTCCAAAGGGACACCTATACAAGTGCTTACTCTTAAATTAGAAGATGAATATAGACTACATCATGGTCCCCATCCTGTCCAGACAGACATAGATCAGTGGCTGTCCAAGTACCCTGACGCTTGGGCAGAGACGGGAGGAATGGGGCTGGCCATACACCAGCCACCCCTAATTATTGAACTAAAAGCCACCGCGACTCCGGTGGCTGTCAAGCAATATCCTATGACAGCCGAAGCCCGCCAAGGAATTAGGCCACACATTAAAAGACTGCTGGAACAAGGGATATTAATCCCATGCCGGTCAGCCTGGAACACCCCTCTGTTGTCTGTTAAGAAACCTGGGAGTGGGGATTACAGACCAGTGCAGGACCTGAGAGAAATCAACAAGCGGGTAGAGGATATCCACCCCACGGTCCCGAATCCTTATAACTTGTTGAGCACCCTGTCTCCCAGCCATACCTGGTACTCTGTATTGGACCTGAAAGATGCCTTCTTCTGCCTAAAGCTGCACCACCAGAGTCAGCCCCTGTTCGCCTTCGAATGGAAGGACTCTGATCTGGGAATTTCCGGTCAGCTTACTTGGACACGGCTGCCACAGGGGTTCAAGAACAGCCCCACCCTCTTTGATGAGGCCCTGCACCAAGATCTGACTGCTTTCAGGACCCTCCACCCCCACCTGATTCTGTTGCAGTATGTAGATGACATTTTGCTGGTGGCAGAGACACAGGAAGAGTGCCTAACAGGTACGGAGGCTCTTTTGCAAGAACTAGGGCGAATGGGCTACAGGGCCCCTGCAAAGAAGGCACAGCTCTGCCAACAGGAGGTAACCTATTTGGGTTACTGATTGAACGGAGGGCAGAGATGGCTGACACAAGCCCGCCAGGAGACCATCTTGGGCATCCCGACACCTCGTGATCGCAGACAGGTGAGAGAATTTTTGGGGACTGCCGGGTTCTGTCGCCTATGGATTCCAGGGTTCGCGGAAATGGCAGCCCCCCTGTACCTCCTGACCAAGACAGATGAACCTTTCATTTGGGAAGACCGCCACCAACAGGCCTTCAATAGCATAAAGAAGGCCCTGTTGGAAGCACCGGCTCTTGGCCTGCCTGATCTAACCAAACCATTTGAACTGTACGTTGATGAAAAGCTGGGGTACGCAAAGGGGGTCCTGACTCAGAAATTGGGGCCGTGGAGATGCCCCGTAGCTTACTTGTCAAAGAAACTAGACCCAGTGGCTGTCAGCTGGCCACCTTGTCTGAGAACGGTGGCTGCCCTGGCAATCCTAGTAAAGGATGCCTCCAAGTTGACTATGGGACAGCCCCTATACATCCGGGCCTCCCACGCTCTCGAGTCTCTCATCAGACAGCCCCCAGACCGATGGCTCTCAAATGCCTGAGTGACCCACTACCAGGCTTTGCTCCTGGATACAGACCGCATCCAGTTTGGAGCCCCCGTCACCCTCAATCCTGCAACACTGTTACCTGTGGCAGAAGGACCTGACTCCCAAGCCGACCACGACTGCCTCCAGGTCCTGGCTGAAGTCTTCGGCACCCGACCAGACCTCAGCGATCAACCACTAGAGGGAGCAGATTATACTTGGTACACGGATGGAAGCAGTTTCCTTGCAGAAGGTAAACGCCGGGCGGGGGCAGCAGTCACCTCGGACAACAAAGTAATATGGGCAGAGCCCTTACCAGAAGGGACATCTGCACAAAAAGCTGAGCTGGTGGCCCTGACACAGGCCCTGCGATTGGCAGAAGGCAAAAACCTAAACGTGTATACGGACAGCCGATACGCCTTCGCCACTGCGCACATCCACGGAGAGATTTACAAAAGAAGAGGACTTCTTACTTCAGAGGGAAAAGAAATAAAAAACAAAGCTGAGATCA
>NW_008358534.1:3603557-3650235 GCF_000622305.1 Nannospalax galili | reverse complement strand
CGTGTATGTGTATGTATGTGTGTGTGTATGTGTGCATGTATGTGTGTGTGTGCACGTGCGTGCACTATGGGGAGGGTGACACAGTGCACTTCTGGAGTTCTAAGAACAATTCCGTGGAGTTGGTTCTCTCCTTCCACCTTTATGTAGATTCTGGAAATGGAGTTCAGGTTGCCAGGCTTACATGGCAAGCACCTGTATCCTCTGAACACCTGCCCAAAGGGTGACCATTTTAGCAGCTAAATGCATCCATTCAGCTGCCTGTCAAAGCTTTCCCACCTAGTAATAATCAGTTCATTAGTGGAAGATCCTGAGATACAGACCATCATCCTGTTATGAATCTATGTATTAGTTACTTTTTTGTTGCTGTGATAAAACACCATGACCAAGGCAATTTGTAGAAGGAAGTGTTTATTGGGCTTACTGTTCCAGAAGGATAAGAGCCATTGTGGTGGCAAGGCACAGCAGGTGGCACCCAGGGAAGAAAGCTGAGAGCTAATGTGTTCAAGCATGCCCAGGAAACAGAGGCAAACGAATTGAGACAAGACCCACCCCCAGAGATGTGCTTCCTCCAGCAAAGCTCCACCTCTCAGGGATTTCATGACCTTCCCAAAACAGCATGGCCAACTGACCAAGTACTCAAATACTTGGGCCTATGAGGAGCACATCATTCGAACCAGCACATTCCATCCCTGGCCCTCATAGGCTCGTGGCCATATCATAATACAAAATATGTTTAGTCTAAAGTCCCCATAGTCCTTAATCATCTCAACACTACTCAAAAGTCCAAAGTTTTTTCTGAGACTCAAGGCACTCTCTTAACTATAAGCCCCTGCAAAATCAAAAGGCAAATTACATACTTCCAACACGCAATGACACAGAGTACACGTTCCCAATCCAAAGGAAGGAATGGTAGTATAATGAGGAAATACTAGACCAATATACGACTGAAAACCAGCAGGGCAAACACCAAACCCTGTAC
The DNA here is from genome assembly GCF_000622305.1 of Nannospalax galili. Classification (NCBI taxonomy): domain Eukaryota; kingdom Metazoa; phylum Chordata; class Mammalia; order Rodentia; family Spalacidae; genus Nannospalax; species Nannospalax galili. The sequence continues at coordinate 3,649,256 of NW_008358534.1, read as the reverse complement.
CTCCAGTTCCGGTATCTGGAACTTTAGTTCCAAAGGCTTACATGGCTCAGCCCCTCCAGCTTTGCTGCATGCAGCGTACATCTCTCTCTTGGGCTGGTACCACTCCCTGTACACAGCTCTTCTTGGCAGACGTTCCATGGCTATGGCATCTCCAACATCTTGGGGTCTACACTGCCAACCAGGCTTCACCTTCACAGCTTTGCACAATGGCTTGTCAGAGCCTCATCCTGGACCTTCTTGTAAGGACTCCCCTGCTGAAAAAAAGTTAGAAATTATAAAAGTCAAGAGCCATGAAGTCTCTCAGGCAGGTCACGTACCGGTCAGGAATTCCAACTCCCTGATAAGTAAGTTTTATGGCTGAGACATCTGGCCCCCTGATAAGTAAGTTTTATGGCTGAGAACATCTCCACCTCACTGATAAGTGAGGTTTTATGGTGGAAACATCTGGCTTAGTGTTAAGTCAGCTTCCCGCTCTCCCCGTAGCATTTTGTAATAGTTTAAATTAACCAATAACCGCGTTTCTGCTTCTGTACCCTGCTTCTGCCCTATAAAAGCTCCACAAACCCGACCTGAGGCGCGCAAGTCCCCCGAGGAGACTTTGTGCCCACAGGTACCTGTGTACTAAATAAACCTCTTGCTGTTGCAACCCGAAGGCTGACTTGTCCTCTGTGGTTTTCACTCTTACACTGGGACTTGAGAGATTGTTTGGCAGTTAAAAGTACTGGCTACTCTTGCAGAGAACCCAGGTTCAATTCCCAGCCCCTACATGGTGGCTAACCATGATCTATAACCTCACTTTCAGATAACCCAATGCCCTCTTTTAGCCTCTGGGGGAATTGCATACATGGGTGCACATACATACATACAGGCAAGACACTCATACACGAACCCTCCCGAAAACTGGTATTTAAGTGTGCTTGTTTTTGTTTACTTATAGCTTATCAAATTCCACTGAGAAAGAGGTGGGGGGTCAGTTGTAGCTGAGTGGCAAAGGGCTTGTCTACCATTCATGAGGTCCTGGGTTCCATCTTCTGCACTACAAAAGAGAAAAATAGAAATACAACCACAACAGTGATACAAAAAAAAAAAGAAAAAAGAAAAAAATTGACAAAGGAGTAAAATGAATTCATTCCTCTCTTCCTCTTCCTTTTTCCCGTCCTAACACAAATTGCTCTGTCTGTCTACTAAGTGCCAGGCACTGTTCCAGGTGCTCAGTGCTGTCATTACAAAACCTTAGAAATTATATATTCATATTTTTTTCTCCTCATGCAGGCATTTTTTTTAAAGTGATCAGTTGCCTTACAGGTGACTTAGCTATAGTTTTAATTCTTCAGGTAACTGAGATCTCATTACTTCCTTAATGGTATCTTTCCTTTGTCAAACAATTCAAATTTATTAGAAAATAATGTTCTTCTGTTTTCCATTGAACATGAAGCAGTGTTAGTATGGGTTCCATTGTTCCATAGGCCTCCATCACCCTCCTAGCTCTTCTCTTCCAAAAAATTTCCATCTAATTAGTAACAGTGTTGGAATGAGAACCCAGATCCCCTGACTCCTGATCCAGTGCTTTTTGGGGTTCTGTATTAGATAAAAATGTCTTTCAGACAAGGTAGCTCTCTCAGATACTACTGAACTCCCTGGCTTTGTCAAAGGGGCTGACAGTGCTACAGACTTCACTTTGAAGTCCTAGGTGCAATGATTAACCTTTATTGTCAACTTGACTGTGTGGAAAAGCACCCAAGGGATCAGTAAAGCACACCTCCGGAGGTATCTGCATGGGTGATTCTAGACAGGATTAACTAAGGAAGGAAGGTCCACTGTGAATCTGGACAGTACCACCCCACAGGTTGATGTCCTAAATGGAATACAGTGGGGAAAAGGAGAAAGCCAGCAAATGCGGGCATTTTCTTTTTCTGCTTCCTGGCTGTGAGGTGAGGATCCTCTGCCATGAGTTCCTACTGCCGTGATGATCTGCCTCAAGAGGGGGCCAGATCTAACAGAGGCAAGGGCTACCAAGAGAAATCATGAGCCAATTGATGATGATGATGATGATGATGATGATGATGATGATGATGATGATGACAATAATAATAAATAATAATATAGAATGTAGAAGCCAGAAACAGAAGTGGAGTGTTGTGGGGTACCATCTTCCTGGCATGACATGGCGATTGCACTCAGAATCTCAGCATCTGTGATTACCAGCACTAGATCTGCATATTATTGGGCCCCTCAGTATTCCATCTTGGAGTGTAGAAGGCCTTGCAAGGACCCATGCCTCCCTGGATTTCTATAGTTTATGGTTGCTAGGGAAGGGGAGAGAGAGAAAGATTCTTCAGTGGTATAGTTACTGGTAAGTTGCCCATGCTCCTGTAAACAACCCTAATTAAACTCATCTCTTTTGGGCCTCCCTTTCTCTCTCTCTCTCTCTCTCTCTCTCTCTCTCTCACACACACACAAAGACATGAAAGTAGAAGAAGGGGATTAACTGGGAAGATGAAAGGGACCAGTGGGAGTAGAACAAGAGGGTAATGGATGAATATGATCAAAATACATTATATACACATGAGAATATAATGAAACCCATTACTATGTATAGTTACTATATGCTAATAGATAGCAGTAATAATACTTTAAATGGTTCTCTCAGGTATTTTGGTCATAGCTACGCAAAGTTAACTAACCTACTGAGCAATACCTACTGGGTCCTAGCGAAGGATCCTGCAATCCAATGCTCTCCTAGCATTGCCTACTATACCAAGGATAAGAGTCTGATGAGAGCTGTTTTCAACATTCTGTAGGTGTACTGGTCAAAAAATGCTTTCCCAGGGGCTGGAGAGATGGCTCAGCAGTTAAGAGCACTGACTGCTCTTGCAGAGGACCCGGGTTCGATTTCCAGCACCCACATGGTGGCTAAGAACTGTCCTTAACTTCAGTTCCTGAGGAATCCGAAGCCCTTTTCTGACCTTGGCGGCATTGCATGACACGGGTGCACTCACATACAGGCAGGCAAAACACTCATACACATAAAATAAAAATAATAAATAAAATATTTTAAAAAATGCTTTCTCTCACCTAGCTGCAGCATGGTATCTACTTCATGTATCTATTCAGTTTTGCATCTATTCTCTAGTTTTACAACAAAATTTGAAATGTTCAGTGGTCGCTTTCAGTGAGAATGTAGAGTACAGGTGATCTTAAGATGAATTGTTTAAATGTGCAACTACTGAAATAGGCACGAGGCTCAGAGTCTAGGAAACCTTTGTGAAGGTTAAATGTTAGATAAATCATTCTTAGACGGTCAGTGCCACCTTTCAAGGCTGTCCACGTGGGGATAGGTCCTAGGTTATTCCAGGAGGGGGCAGAAGAGAGCTAGCCTACTTATGAGCCTGATGAATTCAGGAAAAGGGGGGGGACAATGGACGCTCTGGAAGAGAATGGGATACTAAAAAAGTAGAAAAGATAAGACAGAGGGAGGCCTCATGAGAGGGCATTCATGTTAGGGGACAGATAATCAAAAAGGAGGCCCCTTTGTGGGGACAAATTTACCAATAAATGTTGTCAGGTCATCCAGTTTGATAAAGAACCTATTAGCCCGGGTTTGGAGTCAAACAAACCATGTCAGGAGGCTACACTCTGGCTTGGTAGGTTGATGTCTTTGAACCTTGGTGTCCTCTATACAAAGGGGAAATAATACTAGAACTTACCCCCTATGTTTGTTAGAAAGTGCTTCTGGCTTATACTGAACAATTGAAAATTAGTTAATAAAAATGATAGCTACCTACTGTCTAAAAAACATAAACTTAAGCGTGATGTGGAGGCATAAACCTGTAGTTCCAGCTCTTGGGAAGCTGAGGCCAGAGTCTCATGAGCTAGAGGCCAGCCTGGGCAATACAGTGACATCCTGCCTCAAAAAAGAAAACAAACAAACAAAAAAGATAAAGCAAAACAAAAACCACAAAAGACAAATTTGGTGAAATGAAGTTTTGAGGAGGTACCAGCTAGAACCTTCTGCGCAGAAAGGCCAGTTGTCTGTTCTGTTCCAGTTTAGAGCCTCATATTACAGCAATAGAATCGTATTCCTAACTTGCCTCTATTCCTGGTGTTTTTCAGATCTAAATAAGATAAATGACCTTATTGTCCTCCCAAACGCACAGGTGATTTTATGTTTCTAAATATCTGTATGTAAACACTGTTGACCAGAGTGTTGTTTGGACCAAGAACTGACGGAAGACTTTTCCGTTGAAACTTGGATCAGAATTCATGGTTCTGAAAATAGGCTCCGTCACGGAGGAATGTGGTAGCTCGTCATGGGCTTTGTGTGGAACCTGAGTGGGAAAATATGTTGCTCCTCAGATCAGATCACAGTGAATGTGTCCTTGAGGTTTTTTTGGGTGCTGCCACCCAGAACTCATTTCAGAGTACAAACACTCCTCCTGAAATGGATAATGAAATCACAAAAATACACAAAAGAGTGAAAGCACTGGGCACAGTGGTGAAAAGGGGGCTATATAGTAGGGAGAGAAACTGAAAGAGGGAAGCTGGGATCACTGCTGTTAACCTGGCACAAGGAGAAGCTCTCCTGAAGGCTGGCTCAGATCCAGAGCTCCATAGTCATATTCAGCAAACTTCTTTTCAAAGTTTCTAAGTTTAAAAATGTTAAGAGTGGTTGCTCATGTTTCAGTAAGTTGTTAAGAGAGAATATGGTAGAAGAAAAATAAGTGCCTCCCTAGGATTACAGCAGCCTGTGGAAAGACTCTTCAAGAGACCAGTTGGAGAAGTTAAAGGGAACATCTGAGCATGTTTTTTTTATGAGGCCTGTGTTTGAAGACTTAAGATTTTTCCTACAAGTATGTCAATACAGTGTTTGAGAACATTTTAAGAGTTGGGCATCTGTAGAAAGAAGGTAATTCTTGAGTAGTACTAGAAACTTCTGATACTTTCTAAGAACATAGACAACAGCTCCTTAGGATACGAGTTCAACTGCACTTTATTATTTGAAGTATGCTAGGTAAAAAACTAATAATTAAGGCATTATATTGACTTCATGATAATAAATAATTTTTCACTTTTTTAATTGAACTTTTTAAATTTCATACGTTTCCCACTCACTCAAATCCAGACCCCCTCCCCCATCCATGCCTCCCCCTATCCCCCCACTGAACCCTATGCACTCTGCCATACATGCTGAGTCCTATTTATTCAGGTATTTGTACCCAAATGTCCTTCAGTATAAATGTGTCCACTGGAGTCTAGTCAGCCCATCCAATAGCAGTATGTAAGTCATACTCTCCCTCATCCAGCAGCAATCAGTCTCAAATAGTTCTCAATCTATTGTTGATCTGCCACCTATTTCTCACCTCCCCTTTGAGCCCTAGTTTAATTGAGCAGACATGGGTGCTATGCTACATGCCACCGCTGCCACAGGCTCACATAACAAGCTTCCAGTGGCCTGGAGGCCTCCACCTCCCTGTGTTCATGAACCAGCCCTGGCTCTTACAATCTTTCTGCCTCTTCTTCTTCAATGGTCCCTGAGCTGCGGGTGGGTGCTGTTCCATATAGGAGTCCCATCCTACACTCTACAGTCTCTTATTCTCCAAAACGTGGGCAGTTGTGGCCTTCTGTGTGCATCACACTCTGATGTACATGGAAGCCTCACTGGTGAGAGTTGAGGGATACGTTAGCCTTCTCTCTACCACTTATTCTGCTATGTTCCATGAGCCTTAGTTGTACAGATTCAACTGCAGATGTGTCACCTAGTACTGGGCATCTCCCAGACGTATGTTCTCTGTTCCTGACCAGATGTACAACTCTGCAGTAGCCTCCATCTGCTGCAAAAAGCAGCTTTTTTTGATGAGTGCTGTACAGCATGCTTGTCACTCTAAGGGAGGTCTCTTATATCTAGCACTGTGTTCCTTGCTAAGCAGCTTCCAGGTATACATACGCATTAATATTCAGACACTCTATGTGCATTTCTCAAAGGGTTTCTAGGGCATCACTTTTCCCTCTAGGTTTCCTAGCCCACCGAGATTCACTCATCTCCACTCTTTTTCTCTCCTCTGGCTTCCCTCCTTCCTCTCTCCCTAGTCACAGTGCCCCCATTATCCCCACCTTCTCCCAATACCTCCTGATCCCTGCCATCTTTCCTCTCCTGACTTCCTTCCCTCCCCCACACCATGGTCCCTTGCATGTCCCACCCCTCCCGCCGATTACTCCCACTTTTTCCACCTCTCTCAGGTAACATTTGTTCCCTACTGTCCCCCTTTAAGGTTGTTCCTTTTCCTTTACCTCCATGTATCCTTTCCTTTTACCTGGCTCCTGGTGTTACATCAGAATTTATGTAGTCACGTATAAGGGATTGATGCTATAATCCACAAATGAGGGAGAACATACGTTGCTTGCTTTTCTGCATTTGTGTTACTTTGCTTAGTATAACATTCTCTAGCTCCATCCATTTGCCTAAAAATTTCATAATTTCATCTTTTCTTACTGCTGATTAGAACTCCATTGAGTAGATGTACCACATTTTCATTAACCATTTGTCAGTTGAGGGACATTTAGGTTGTTTCCATTTCTTAGCTATTGTGAAGAGAGCAGCAACAAACATGGATGTACAATAGGACCTTTAATAATCCTTTTGTTTCTTCCTTTGTGGAACCGTAATACCATCTCTGGGACTCTGAAAACACTTCTATTGTATTTAACTTATTGAGATCCCTGAGGATCTCCAGAAGAAGCCAAGTTTCTTTCATCTTCCTGCCTAACAGCCCAGACTCCTAAAGTACCAAGACCCCACAAAATGTTATATGAAAGCATGCATAAAAGAAGAATACACAATGTTTCTAGTTTCTTGAGGATAAACATAAACTATCCAATGAGTAGAAAAACTGCATCTTATGTTTATTAGTAGGTTAACAATTTTCTTTCTAAGAAAAATCAACTATCACTAAGTGTACAAACTAGGTGTCAACTCTGTATTAAAAGACAACTGGAGACAAAACTGTGAGGTGGGTTGTATTAGTTACTTTTCCTTTTGCTGTGACAAAACACTTGACAAAAACAACTTAAGAACAAAAGGATTTATTTTGGCTCATGGTTTGAGGGTACATAGTCCATCATGGCAGGAAAGGCATGGAGTGTGAGGAGTATGATATGGATATTCATATTACATCTGTAGTCAGAAAGCAGAGAGAGATAAATGCTAGCGGTCCATTCACTTTTTCCTTTCCCCTTTTCCATTTAGGTTGGAGCCTCAGTCTGTGGAATGATGCTGCCTACATTCAGTATTGGTCTTCCCGCCTCAGTTAAATCTCTCTGGAAACATCCTCACAGATATGCCTTTAAGCATGTCTCTTGGGTGATTCTAAAACCAGTCAAGTTGACAATAGCTATGGAAGGTAGTAGAAATAGTCATTGAAATGATCCTTATGGTTTGGGTTATTTATAGGTAAGTATCATTAAAAAGTCTGTTGGGGCATGGAAGAAGCCAGAGCAGGGGATGGTGTGATAGGCACAGGAGGTAGGAATTGGCTAGGCAGTTAGGGTAAAAAGACCCCAAAGAAAAGTAGCCAGTTTCTTGGCTAAAAATCAAAATGTCCTTGGGCCTCTTAGGGACATACTCTGTTACAAAGGCAAAAAATGTTGAAAGTATTTGGGAGCTTGTATCTAATCCTTAAGAGATTTTAGGGTTACCTCTTCAGAGGGGGGAATGTTAGAGTAGCAAAAAGCCCCATAAAAAAATAATTCAAAGAAGAAAAAAAAAAAACAACCCCCTCAAACAGAAAACCCAAATAATTAAATAAATACAACTTATAATTTGATTTGTAGTCTTTGATATTTAACTGTCTTTTCATTAATAAAATGTTGATGACTATGAATATAAAAAAGAAATTCTCAATAAATTTTTTTAACTGTATTAACTCAACCGAGAACATAGAAACTTACAACCACTTGTGAAAGAGATGTACTGTTGCTCTGGAATTAGTAGATGTGAAAAACGTTACCACTGAAATCTACCTGATGACTTTATAGCCATGCTTAGATGCCAAGGAGTTCAGAAAGTAACCGACTGTGGGTAGTAATAATCAAATATATAGAGATTAGAAATGCATGTGCAAACATCTTAATGTCAATTGCATTGAAAATGTATTTTTCTGTATGAAACTGTGTATTTTAATAATGAAATGGAGATCTTTTTTAAAGGTTAAAACCACATTTAATTTTATGTCTTATAGGGTTTATACTGAGTACAATATTGTATAACTGTAATAATTCAACTGTAAACCTAAAAATTTACAGCCAATTTTGAAAAAGATTCATCTTAGCTCAGAAAATTGTTATTGAATATGTCAATGCTGTTGTAATGAAATGCTTCTTCTAAGTATGTGGTTATTAAATAAATAATTAACTGGGAAAAAAACCCAAAAAGGAATATTAGAGCTGGAGCGATGGCTCAGTGGTTAAGAGTGCTTGCTGCTCTCACAGAGGATGCAGGTTTGGTTCCCAGCATCCTTGTAGAGGCTCCTAAGTGTAACTCCAATTTCAGGGGATCACATGCATTTTTCTGCCCTCTCCAGGCACTATATGCATGTCGGGGCACCTACATACATGCAGGCAAGACACTCAGACACAAAAAATGAAAGCAAATAAATCATAAAAAGGCATTGACTCTAACAAAAGCAAAAACTGAAAAGAATATTGAATTTTGCTCTTGCAAGCAGGAATACAGGTCATTTTGCTTCTACCAGGATTTTATTCCTCGTTGAACCGTTTATTCTAGGTTTATTTTACTGGTACGATGTGGCATCGCTTTGTTTGTGTTCCTACCTGCTAATGATGACAATGTTCTGAAGCTCCTTTCACTTTGGTCAAGGTGGGACAGCATGTGACAACTGCTGTCATCACTCAGAAGTGTAGCTTTGTGTCTTAACCTTTGTATTTGCAGCCAAAGATTCATGAGGGTCTGTGGTTAGAATTCCAGGTGTTCATCTTCTGCCTTGGAGATTTTGATCCCTTCACCATCTAAAGCCGCAATATATGATCTTCTATACAGAGGGACTATGACCCACCTGTTTTCTCTAGGTTTATAATTATGGTGAACCTATGAGAACTGGTGTCTTGAGATAAGGTCACCAGTGAGGAGCTAAGCCTAAGGAAACAATTCATATGTAGCAAAGACATTATCTTGTGACTGCTTGTTGGTACTATCTACCACGGAAATCCAGGTGGAAGTCAGTCAGTTAACAGTCTGCAGATTTCAGATGGCAGGAACAGTGTACAGAGCATAAGCCACAGAATGCATGGTGATGTGAGGGGGAGTGTGCTAAGGAGACATGGTTAACCTAAGCATCTATTTCACTATAATTCTGATTATGACTTGGAATAAGTTAAAGTAATTTAAAGTAAAATTTTACAAAGTTTCTAGTAATTTTGTAGCATAGCTAATAGTTTTCTAACTTTCACAAATAGGAGACAAATGAGATCAGGTGGCAGATAAAGAAATTAAGAATCCTGAAAATACAGACAGGATCAAACACTGTACAATTTTAACAAACAAGTGACTCCACTGGAGGCAGTGATTAACTTTTGAGCTCTGAAGACAGCAGTTTGAAGACTATTAGCTGAATGATATTCGATTGTGTATATGGACCACATTTTTCTTATCTATTCATCAGTTGATGGGCATCTAGGCTGTTTCCATTTCCTGGCTATTGTGAATAGAATAGCAATGAACATGGATGAGCAGGTAGCTCTGTAGTAAGATATAGAGTATATGGGCATATGCCTAACGTGGTATAGCTAGATCTTGTGATAGCTATTTTTAGTTTTTGGTTTTTTTTTTTTAAACTGTCACACTGATTTCCATAGTAAATGCGCCAATTGGCACTTCCATTAAAAAAAAAAGTCTCTTGGGCCTGGAATAGTGGTGCAGGCCTGTGATCTTAGCATTTGGGAAGCTGAGATGAGGGTTTGGAAGATTGAGATTGGCCTGACCAACACAAGACTATGGTTCAAAAGCAAAATTCTTTTGAATCCTAAGCATCAACATCTCCCAGAGTCCCACTTCATATTCTACTGAAGTAACTGGTGTTTGCTACATTTGCCTGATGAAAGGCCTTGTTGTATATTAGATAATTCCGAGGACAAAGGTAGGGACCATGCCCTCAAACCCTGGTTTAGAGGAGTTTGAGTTGTTAAGATCTGGCCTTGAATTTACAAGGTCAGATAACTGAGGAGTAGAGAGGAGTCAATAGTGTGTACTAAACTGGCCTGCATTCCAGAAACTCAGGCATGCCCAAAATTGCCTGCTGTAAAACGTATGCATTTATAGGGCTGTCCTTCCATACCCACCACACTCCATGATTATGTGAGTTTCTAGGCCAAGTAGTTACAATAAAACTAGGCTTGTGGGTGTATGTGTGTGTGATAGAGTTCTCTAAAGGAACAGAAATAATAGAATGAATATATATGAAATTTATTAGATTAACTTACAGGATAGTGTCTGGGTAGCCTAACAATGGCTGTGCCATACTGGAGAGGCTGAGAATCTGGTAGTTGCTCAATCTATGAGGCTACATGTCTCAGTAGTTCCAATTTGGTGCTGAAGGCATGGAGGATTCCTGGAGAGCTGCTGGTCTTCAGTTTATGTTGGAACCTGAAGGAGTTGGTTGCAATATTAGTGAAGAAATGCCATGGCAACAGGATAGATAAAACTCGCCACTGAGAGTGAGGGTAAGCAGGCTAAAAGCAAAAGTTTCCTTCTTCAATGTCCTTGTATGCTGATACCAAAAGGTGCCACCTTCATTTAGGGTGTCTCTTCTGGCTTTATATAATCTGATCAAGAAAATCCCTTACAAGAGTACCCAGTGGCTTTGCATTTTAGTTGATTCCATATCCAGTCAAGCTGATAACCAAGATTAACCATCACAAGTGGGTGTGTCAAAGAATTTGCTGAGTTCCATTTCATGTTGCAACCAGGTCCTCAGTCTCATAAGAGCATTTTCTATCCCATTAGGGCTCATGGTGAAGGTTCTTGTTTTTGGACTAAAGTAATGATAGTGTCAGGGACTCGAGGTAACCTGATGGGATGAGCTCTGAGTCACAGTTAGAAAGAGCAACAATCCAAGGAACCAGCTCCACTGAGATCATTGTGTATCTAAAATTTATATGTTTGGCTGCCTGTGGCCTGCTGACCTTGCTTCGTTTTAGTCTTGGCTTCTCCTGAATCAGGTTCCATGAGATAACCTTCTGATGGAAAAATTAAATCTTCTATTACATGCCACTATTTTGCTTGCCACATTGTTTGTGAAATATTAAGCAACCATCCTAAGCAAGTGTGCTGGATAGCTTTAGTGCCAACTTGACACACCTGGGTTGAGGGAGCCTCAATCGGGAAATTGCCTCTATTGGACTGGCCTGTGGCCATGTCTGTGGGGCATCTTCTTGATGAGTGATGTGGGAGGCCCAGCCCACTGTGGGTGGTGCCACCCCTGGGCAGGTGGGCCTGTGTTGCATAAGAAAGCAGGCTGAGTAGGGGCCAGGGGAGCATGCCTGTAAGCAGCGTTCCTCCATGGCCTGTGCTCCAGCTCCTGCCTCCGGGTTCCTGCCCTGAGTTCCTACCTTGGGCTCCCTTATGAACTGCGACCTGGGAGATGTAAGACAAATAAACCATTTCCTCCCCAAGTTGGTACTGGTCAGAGTGTTTTGTCACAGCAATGAAGAACAAACTAAGACAGCAAGTATATTATTTATCTTTCTTGTCTGTGGGACCAAGTAGCTGAAGGAAGGTCTATTAGCAGAAGGAAGAGCTATTTTGGCTCATGGTTCGAAAGCATTGAGGCCATCACAGTGGAGAAGGGATGGTGAAGATTATGGTGGCAGGAGCTTGAGGCTCTGACTGCCCATATGGTAGACCAGGGAGCAGAGAGAGCAGAATTCTGGCACTTGTCTGGCATTCTCTTTTTCCCTTTTTATGAAATATAGGACTCTAGCTCATGGTATGGTGCTACCTACATTCAGAAAACATCCCCAAAGATAAACCCAGAAGTTTGTCTTGTAGGTGATTCCAAATCCACTCAAGTTGCTCTTGATAATTAACCATCACAGCTACCATAGATGTCCATCCGTAAGCATTACACACTATCATTATATAAATTTCCAGGCCAAGTGTCAACAATAAAAGAAGAATTTTATTAGTGAATTTCTACTCATGGGTATAACAGAGAATTTGTTGAATTGCACCTCATGCTGTAGTTTATGATATGTTCCAATAGCACAGGGCTACTTCCCCTTCTCCACTATGTACAATTGACCTGGGACCAGGATGACTTTTAAACTACCAAGCAAGTTCATTTTAACGAATGTATGGTAGCGATTCGCACATTCCTTCACCACTCTTATGCCTGCTTCTCCAACAAAGCCTTGACTTCTTCTACCATCTCTCGTAGATTCAGGTCCTCATACATTTAGACCTTGGAGTGCCTGTCACCTCATCCACAGTAGCAGGTGGTTAAAAGTGGACCCTTGGGCTGGTGAGGTGGCTCAGTGCATAAAGGCAACATGCTGCCAAGTCTGACAACCTGAATTCCACCTGGGATCCACATGGTGGAAAGAGAGAACTGATGCCCAAGTTGTGTTTGACCTCCATGTACCTGTTTTACGTATGTGTGTGCATGTGTGCACATGTATACACACAAAATAAATTAGTGCAATAAAAATTTATACGGGACACTTTGAGGTCTTAGAGTTAAAAAGACCATTTATCTGTCATAATGACTTTTCAAACATCTAAGCTCCTTCTTTCCAGGGGGAGCTTAACACTTGGTAGGCTCCAAATCTGAAATACTCTCTTCAAATCCTTACATAGCTGGTTCCTTATTGTTGTTCAGGTCTCTTCTTAGAACGGCCTTCACTGACTCGCCTAACATAGTTGTTCACTTACTTCATTTAACTTTTATAACATTTATAGTTCTTCAGCCTTATGCATGTATCTTTGCCAGTGTTTACACATTCTATTTAATAAATGTAAATCCTATGAAGTCAAGAACTTTGCAATACCTATTTTTTTAGTGAACAAGGTCATCCATGACGCAATACCCACTTTAAATCCTCTAGAATATTTTTTATTAGCAATTAATCTACAAAATCATCTTTAAAAAAAAGTCTTTTCATGACTTAGTCTTTAGCCTTAAGAAAAAATCTGGTTTATTAATTAAGAGACCGTCAATCACTTCCATCCCTCCTCTCTCTTTTCCTTCTCTCATTCCCCTCCCTCCTTCCTTCTCCCTTCCTTTCCTCCTCCCTTTTATACCTCCCCTTTCCTCTCTCTTTTCCTTCCCCCTCTCTCATGTCTCCTTCCCTCACTCTTTGCTGCTTATTCCTCTTTCTCTCTCTTCTCCCCCCTCAATGGGTCTCACAGTGTATCTGAGGCCGTCCTTCATTTGCAAAGATCTTCCCACCTCACCTCTCTCAGATGAGGTGTGTGCCACCACACCCGGATCCAAGCTGCTACCTGCTGGCTTCAGCTAATGTCCCCACACTACATCGTAGAGTAGGGCTAGTTGCTCTTCACTCTCTGAGGCCACTTTCAGCTTCCCCAGCCTCTTATAAACAAAAATACACCCCCACTGCCAAATAACAAAGCAAAGAAAAACACAGATCTTGCTCCTTTCTTTTTATATTTTGTTTATTATTTTATTTTATGTGTATAAGTTGTAATTCCTCTATGTAGGTGGGTGCACCCATGTCGGGCAATGCTGTGGAGGTCAGAAGAGAGCATCAGATCCCCTAGAACTGGAGTTATAGACGATTAGCCATCATGTGGGTGCTGAGAATCAAACTTGGGTCCTCTGCAAGAGCAGCCAGTTCTCTCTCTTTTTCTTTCTTTCTTTTCTTTTTTGAAAATCTTAACGAGTTTATCAGACTTCCTAACAGAGCATAGGGTGGGAGGTTATTTACAGAACAGTGGGCGCCCCCCATTTATGTCTACACTGGAAAGTCCACACTCAAATATAGATCCTGTGACTTCCCGATAGTCGCACAAAATGGTGAGAGAGGTGCCTCATGGTGTTCTCAGCTTATATATCCTTACCCCTCTGCCACATGAAGCTAAGGTCAACTAGGGTGGGAGGGGTAACTGACTCCCCCGTCGATTTCTTGATGAGCATGGGAAGGAGGTGTGATTATAGCTTGCCAGCATAGTGGTTGGAGGACACTTCCAGATAACCCTCCACCCCTTCCTCCAGCTCTTACATTTCTTTCTGCCAACTAAGTCCCTGAGCCTTGGAGGGGGTTGTAGGGGTGGGAGGATCTTCCGCCCATTGTGGCAAGGCACTGAACATTCAGGTCTTGGCATTATCTATTTTCCATGAGCTATTGGCCCATTTCAGTGGGATTCCATCTGCTATAAAAATGCAAACAGCAAGAAGCAAGAACATCTAAGCAGTAGCTGCTGTAATAACTTAACCTATGGACATAAATACAAATGCTTGGACAATACTTTAGCAGGTGCATCACATCAATCTAGCAAAACAACTGTAGTGACTTTTCCACTGGGGCCTGTATCCTCCCCTGCCATGGGGTTGGCCTGGTCTACAGTGCCAGATGTGTGTTTCGCCTCTACAAGCAGGTCTTATATACAATTGAAAATTTGCTGGTTGTATATACCCTAGACATGCCACTATTGCACCAGCAGAAACATCTTGTTTGGCTTGTTGATAGTGCAGCCAGTGCTCTTAACCACTGGGCCAAATCTTGCTCCTTTTGATTTTTTGTGCCTGTCGGTTTAATTGCTCTTTAAACTTAAGATCACTCTTTTCTTTTGGTCTTCTGGATACACCAAAGGCTTTGTCAGTAGGCCCACTGTTTCCCTATCCCAAGGCTTATGACACATTTGGAGTAAAGTCAGCAGCTACATTAATAACTCATTAAATACCTTGATCTTGGCATTTCTTGTTTCCCACCTCAACTACACACATATCGTGTTTCACTTCCCCCCTAAGAGTACAACTTCAGGCATTCCTCTCCAGGCACAACTTCTAGACTTTTCATTTTCTCAGACCCTTCTCACTGCCTCACACCTCTGCTTTCCACCCTTCCATCTCACATGACGTTTCTTGTTACTGTTTTTGCTCTCTTGTAACTACTTCACTGCCAACAAGCCTCCCTCCTATCTTCCTCTCCTGCTGAACATAATGAAAGAGAACACCTATTCTTAGGTTGTCAAAGCCACAGTCTGTTCCTGGGGAGGAGAGTGTGGGAAGGAAGCTCATTCAATTCATCCTACTATCTAGGAAATGCATAAATATGTAACCTAAAATAACCCCCTTCCTTTTATTTATGTATTTTTATGTGTATGAGTGTATTGCCTGCATGCATGTAAGTTCATCTGTGTCTTGTGGTGCTCACAGAAGTCAGAAGATAATGTCAGATCCCCTGGAACTGGAGTTATGGATGGTTGTTAGCTGCCCTGTGGGTGCTGGGACTTGAACCTG
The DNA here is from genome assembly GCF_000622305.1 of Nannospalax galili. Taxonomy (NCBI): domain Eukaryota; kingdom Metazoa; phylum Chordata; class Mammalia; order Rodentia; family Spalacidae; genus Nannospalax; species Nannospalax galili. The sequence continues at coordinate 3,633,765 of NW_008358534.1, read as the reverse complement.
GGTCCTCTGTAAGAGAAACCAGTTCTCTTAACTTCCGAGCTATCTTTCCAGCCCCCATCAAATTATCTATTTTCTTTATAGATTTCCTGTATTAGCCAAACATGGAAAGAAAATTCACATAGGGCAAATTCATTCCACTGTAAATTCATGATTACTTACTTCAAGTGGTCCTTCCCACCTAGTACAGCAAGTCACTCATTGTTTCAGGCTGTACAATAACTATTTAAAATCATTTCTACTTTCCTCATGCCTCTGACTCTAACCCCTTCCATCCTCACTCTCAAATGATATTCAGTTTTCTCTTAGAGTAAACTCTAGTCATCAAATACAACTCTTTTTTGAAACCTCCATCACCACATTTACAATCAGAACCACATCCTTTTCTAATATTGGGATAAATTGTCAATTTCTTGCCATGATCTGCTTCCCCTTTTTCCTTTTTTTTTTTTTTTTTTTTTTTTGAAAAAGGGTCTCCCTGTAGCCCCAGCTGTCCTGGAACTCACTGTGTAGACCAGACTGGCCTTGAACTCACAGAGATCTGCCTGCCTCTGCCTCCCAAGTGCTGGGACTACAGGCGTGGGCCCCCACCCCTGGCCCCTTTCACCTTTTTTTTTTTTTTTTTGGCATCTTGCCAGATTGATTTTCCTCTCTTGCTCTATTTCAAGTCTCTTTTCTGTCTCGACTTCCTATTGATATTTAAATCTTCACCCATCTTAAAATAGATCCTTCTTTTGTCACATGTCTCCCTGCCAGAACATTGCCCTGTCCCTTGACCTTTGCAATCAAATATCTTTTGAAGTTTGTCCCACACTTTCCCATTAACATCCACTTCATCATTAACCAGAATGTTCGTTATGCCTCCTCTACCTCCAGCACACAAAAGTGTTATTGCCAAAGATCTTTCTTTCTAAAGCCAATTATCTAACTTTTTTGTGGCAGTCAACATTATTAAGTACACACACTCCTCAAAATTGTCTTCTTTAGAAATAACGCAGTCCTGGATTTTTCACATTTTTCTTAGGATACTTTTTGGTCTTTGTCGTGGCTTTTTCTTCATTTGTCCCAGGTATTTTTCCCCACCCAGTCTTATACTGGATATTTTCACTTGGATAATTATAGGCATGCCAACTCAGTGTGTCCAAAAATTGAACCCGTTTCTCTCCTACACACACACACACACACACACACACACACACACACACCCCTCAGTTGCGCTGCAGTGTTCTCTCTTTAAATTAACATCAAGTGGCCAATGTAGAAACTGAGCTGCTTTTCATACCTTTCTCCCTTATTTTCCATAGTTGTTCAATCATTAAGTCACATTGTTATGGTTAAACCAAACTTTTCTCAACCTTTCACCATTCAAACCTCATCATTTGTAACACAAGTGGTTCAAATTTTCCATTTCCCCTTCAGTTTACTATTGTGCAAGTTTTAGCCAGTGAGAGAGAGAGAGAGAGAGAGAGAGAGAGAGAGAGAGAGAGAGAGAGAATATAAGCTAAGAAAGTTACTCAAGGGTCAAGGGGACTGGAGAGATGGCTCAGTGGTTAAGAGCACTGGTTGCTCTTACAGAGGACCAGGGTTCAATTCCCAGCACCTATGGTGGCTATCAACTCTCCATAACTCCAGTTCCAAGGGGTCTGATGCCTTCTGATATCCATGGGTATCGCATGACACGGGTGCACTTACACACATGCAGACAATGTACTCATACACATAAAATAAAAATAATAAAATTTGAAAAGAAAGTTACTCAATGTTTCACGCACAGACCAGCAGCAGTTGCTTTACTCAGGAACGTGTCAGAAATGCAAAATCCTTGTGCCACTTCTTACCACCAACTGAATCAGAATCTGCACTTAATCAAAATTTGAAGTTATTTTTATCCACATCCTTTTCTTAGAAGTATTGATTTAGTCTGGTTGTTTTTACCTTCACTTGTGCATTGAAATACCCAAGAAGCTTTAAAGAATTCTACTACCAACCAAGCATGGTGATACACACCTGGGATCCTAGGACTTGAGAAGCAGAGGTAGGAGGATCATAAGTTTGACGTCAGCTTGTGCTACACAGTAAGATGTTGTTTTGAGGAGGAGAGGGAAAGGGCGGCGGAGGAGGGGGAGGGTTGGGTAACCCAGACATATTTTTTTTTATTTTTTCCATTTGTGTATGTATATCTGTACAACATATTTTGTGTGTGGGGGCACATATGTGTGTGGGTACAGGGGCATGTGTGTGCATATTTTGTATGTGTAGGCACATGTGTGTGGGGAATAGGGGTGTGTGTACATGTATGCATATTTTGTATGTATGAGCATGTGTGTAGGGTACAGGTGTGTGTGTGTGTGTGTGTGTGTGTGTGTGTGTGTGTGTAGACTGAGGCCTTAGGTGGATGTCGGGAATCATCATTCATTGAAGGAGGGTCTCTCAGTCAAGCCCAGAGCTCTCTGATGTGGCTAATTTTGCCAGCCAGCTTGCTCTGGGGTCCCTACACCTTCTGAGGGTAGAATTACAGGCTGGCTGCCACACCCAGCATTTATGTTTGACTCCTAAGCATTAGGAACTCAGGTCCTTACAATTGCGTGCAAGAGCTTTAACCACTGAGTCATCTCTACAGCCCAAGTGTTTCTCTCTCTCTCTCTTTCTCTCTCTCTCTCTCTCTCTCTCTCTGTTTAAACTCTCTGGGTGTTCAATGTACAGCCAAAATTGAGAGCTCCCGATTCTGACTAAACATTTCTCACATCTCTACATTCCTCTCTGTATTACCACTAGCATCCTTCCATGTGGACAGCTGCCAGAGCCTTCCAATTTGTCTCCTTACACCTATTACTGTTTCTTCAATCCATTCAGCATCTGAGTAGCATCTAGTTTCAAAGTGAAGAGTGTTCTGTAAGAGGGGTGGATTTTGGTTGGGCACACGAACACTGGTTTCTTTACAAGCTCAGGATTTGGTTACAGGCTGTGTTGGACGACTTTCACCCTTGTATGTGCCCCGTTTCCCTTATCTTCAACACAGGGAAAATAGTAGTATCTACTTCATGGGGTTGGTTATGAGGATTAAATACATTTAGATTCTTTGTAAAATGGTTAAATTATCTCATGCCATATTATAAAGGCACCGTAAATGATAGCTTTCCCTAAACTTTAGATCTGATCATGCCATTCTCCTTCTGAACACTATTAGGATATCCTCCTAAATCCTTCACGTTTCTTCATAAGCCACTTACAACCTCTCTAGCCTCACTCCTTTAGCCTCACCTTGGATGTAGGACTTACTCCCTGGCACCAGTTGGCTTTGCCATGCCTTGCTCCATGTCAGTCTTCTCCACTAGACCCCATGAAAGGTAAAGCTGGGAACTGTACTCCAATGTGGTCCCACAAGTCCTAGCACATAGGACATATGCTAGTAGGTTTGTGGGTGAATGAAATAAGAACTGAATTAACAGGAAGAAGACTATAATGTTTGGAAGACCAAAAAGAATGGGGTAAAGTAGACTCCTCACTCTCGGATTTTCATGTAATATACATAGCCATTTGAAAATTTTATATATTAAAAGGAGATGACAATGAAACAACCCTACTGAACTTTAGGTGACTTTCTGCCCCCCAACCCTGCTGTCCTGTGGCTTCAGTTAGTGAATACAGTCTTGGCAGAAGATGCTTTTACCATATATAAGACAAAATATTCAGGCAGATATTGTCATATTTATGAAATTAACATGAATTAAAATGGACTTTTAAGTGCAGCTAAAAAAAAACATTCCCTTCAGGTGCCTATAATGCTGCCACCTGCTTTTGCAATCTGCTTAATAATTTGCAGAGTTTAGAACTTTTTGATCTCACCAAAGCTCTTTGAGAGCCATGCATGGTGGCACACGTCTATAACTACAGCCGTCTGGAGGTGGAGGTGGGCAGATCATGAGTTTCGGGCCAAAACTCTGTTTCAAGAAAAGGTTCCTCAGGTTGAACACCTGAAATTTGATCCGTTTTTCACACAACAAGAAACTGAATTTTTGAGAGTTCTAAGCAACGCATTTTCCCCATCAACCTGAGACTGGTATTTGACAGTTTACTCTCCCCAGTCGCAAGACTGTTATTGTTCATGATGTTATAGCTATTGTTAGCATAGGATTGTGTTACAATTCTGTGTTACTTTGCTGAAAGACTCTTGAAAATTGTGGCTCTTCTTGCTCAATAGAGTCAGAACCCTGCTTACGCTTTGGTCTTTAGATGCTCCAAGGATGTAGATTGTTAACTATGACCGTGTATACTCAGTGGGACAAGAAAGTCCCCAAAGACAAGAGAACATTGCTTTTTGGATGATGAAAAACGCTTCACTGTATATAAGTCACAAATATACATACAGAACATGAATGGACACACAACATAGCTGTACTATTCACATTTCCCAAGAGACTCTGGAGTGCTCAGCCCAAAATGGGTCACCTATATCACACCCTGTCTTCCCAAGGCTTAGGAAACATTTTGGAAGATTCTAAGAGCCAGAGGTAGTGGACAGCTAAAAGGAAGCAATGTTTTCCAGACAGCAGGGAAGACACCCATGAATTCACAGCAGTTGTGACAGCATGTATAAGACCTATACAAGCGCAAACCAGTCAAAATACTAGCATAGAGGGGCTAGGTGGGCGAGAAACCCCAACATTAGCTGAGGAATTATTGGCAATTGATTGCTGCTGGGAGAGAGAGAGAATCAGTTGCCTTTGAGGGTGTGACACTGGGTAGGTTGACCTGGCTCCATGGATCCATATCAAATAACATTTGAAGAACACAAGTTAGACTACATAAGCCTTTAAAATAATAGTAATAGAGGACATGAGATTGGGGGATGGGAAGGAAGGTGAGGGTGGAGATGAGAGTCTGAATGAGTTCAAAATACACTGGATATAATTCTCAAAGAATCAATAAAATTTAAAAAAATTTCCCAAGGGGATAATTAGAAAAAGAAGACTCATGGGAATGAAACGGCAATGACGAAAATTGTCATAGAGGCCCAGAGGAGTTCTGCACTTCAGAAAGCCATCAGAAAGGCCCAGTGTAATTTAGTACTTTTAAAACTTAGTTAACCCCAGCATCCCTTTGAAGGATAGCGCCTATAAAAAAACCCCCGAGCAAGGAACAGTAATCAGTATGTACATAGTTAATGTTAATGGACAAGTGGTGTCCAGTACTTTAAAATGTAGATAAGGAAAATAGAATGTGTAAGGAAGGAGGGATGAGAAGACCTTCACTAAAGAGGTAGGATTTCATTTGGGTCCTGAGAAATGCATAGCTATTGTGGTATATGGTGATTACTTGAAATTTGCTAGCTAATTGCTAGCAGAGTAAAGGCACTGTATAAAGGCCAGAAAAAGAGAAATTCCAATGTGTGTTTAGTGACAGGGGATTAATCTAGGTTTAATAAGTATAAGGTTTGAGCATGGAAGCTGAAGAAAAATTCTAGGGGTGCAAACTAGAGCCAATAGTGACTTCTATCATTTACTCATGTTAATTTCTCCCAGATAGAGTATAAACATTAGGACTCAATGATTTATACCTACTTTTGTGATGTACTCCCACTCCCTAATTCAGTACCCAGTAAAAAAAAAAATGGAGGGGGGTTCTTAGAGCATGCTGAACAAGTGAATGGTTGAATAAAACAAACAGATTTCAAGAAAAAAACCCTTTTTTGTATGTATATCTGCCTGGTGTGTGGGCATACTTGTGTGTGCATGTGTGTATGTTTGTGTAGGTCAGAAGTTGATATCAGTTAACTATCTCCCTGGACCATTCTCCACCTTAAATATTGAGGCATCATCTTATGCTTGAAACTAGAGCTTGCCAATTTGACTAGTCTAGCTAGTCAGCTTGCTCTGGGGATCCTGTCTCCACCTACTGAGGCTGGGGTTGCAGGGAGGATACTAGGCTTGCCTGGCATTTATGTGGATGTTGGGGATCTGAACTTCAAATCTCACACTTGTGTAGCAAGTGGTCTACCCAATGAGCTCTTTCTCCAGCCCAGGGGGGAAAAGTTAAAATTATATAGAATTTTTCTTTAACCACTAAATATTTTTTTAATTAGTAAGGAAACAAGCAAACAAATAAAAGAGGGAAGGACAACGGCCAAGCTCAACTTTAAATATAATTTCATTCTTTCCTCAATATGCCACTTTCAGAGACTAGTAAATAATTTTGTTTTGTTTTTTCAGTTATCCATTTTTCTAAAAGTAATTTATTATTTTCATGTGTATGAGTCTATTGCCTGCATGTATGTGAGTGCACCCATGTCATGCAGTGCTATGGAGGTCAGATGAGGGTGTCAGATCCCCTGGAACTGGAGTTAAAGACTGTTCATCGCTGCCATATGAGTACTGGGAATCGAACCCGGGTCCTCTGCAAGAGCAGTCAGTGCTCTTAACCACTGAGCCATCTCTCCAGCCCCAGTTATCCATTTTATTAGTAAAAATTAATTTTACACAATTAGAGATTTCATTGTAATATTTTTATATGTGTATGCAATGTATTTTCTATTATTTGCCCCATTATGCCCTCTCTTGTTCTCCTCTGACTTCCCCTGATTCCCATCTCTAAAAAGAAAAAAAATTATAAGAAGATTCAGGAGTATGGTGTTATTAGATGAAAGTTTTAAAAATATTTTTAAAATCTTTGTATGTATTCTTTGACAACTTCATATATGTATGTATTTTAATCATTTTCAACCCCAAATTACCCTCTCTCATATCCCTCCCACTCCCTCTGAAACACTTCTTCAAGCAAGTCCCAAGAGGGAAGCTTTTGAAAGAGACAAGGACAAAAATATAATATCATAGATATTGGCCAAGTCTTTGAAGGTGATCAAAATAAATTCATTAAAGAATAGAAAGCCTGGGTCGAAAGTGAGCTCCTCAACCAGAATCCACAAGTCAAAAGGAAAGAGAGTTGGAAGAGACACATGCAAGCAGGCAGGCAGCTGTCTGTCAGATCTGCTGAGCTGCTGAGGGCCTCCAGGGGCAGTACGCAGTGGAAGGGATGCAAGGTCAGTGGTGCAGGCATTAGAGCTCTTGGCCAGCATGGGGCTCAACTTTTTGCATTGGGGCAGCAGAAATTCAAACTCAGGAATCCAGAAACCCTTGATAAAGCTTCAGGCCAGGCCAGAGGGTCTTCTTACAAATTGATGTGCATAGGCCTAGTGGTGTCGCAGGAAGTGACCTCATGGGCAGGTGGCTGGAAACCAAAAGAGACCAAGCTTTTGTCTCAGTTCTTCCACTGTTCAGCTGTGGGACCTTGGGAAAATCCCTAGGTCACCCTGGGTCATCCTTTCCCGGTCTGGGTAATGCACTGAAGTACTCTATCTCCACAGAGTGGTTGGGAGGATCGACTGAAGCAATGTTTAGAGCATACCTGGGGCATAGAGGTACTGACCCCAAGCTGCAAAATCTCCAAGATTAACTGAGCTATAGGACAAAGGGGACAGCTCTACTCTACTAAGCTGAAATAAACACTCCTTAACCCACTGTGTTTGTTTAGTCAGGTTTTGATTGATTTGACAAAATATCTGAAGTAAATAACTTAAAGGGACAGAGTATTTTGGCTCATGGTTAAAGATTTAAGTCCATAGTTCATGGGTATGTTGATTCTGAGTCCATGCTGGGGTTAGAACATCATGGTGGTGGGAACATGTGGTAGGGGCTGCTCACGGGGGCGGCGCACACCAACATAGATAAGAGAGAGAGAGAGAGAGAGAGAGAGAGAGAGAGAGAGAGAGAGAGAGAGAGAGAGAGACTGTATAGGAGTCTTCATTTTCTCCCTTTTATTGCATCCAAATGCCCAGGCTATGGGATGGTACAGCTCATATTCAGGATGAGTCTTCCTCCCTTAAATAATCCTCTTTAGAAACACCTCCACAGGTATACCACAGAAGTGTGCTTTATTAATTTCTTGAGTATTTTCCAATCCAATCAAGTTGACAAGATTAATTACCACATTCACCTCTATACTTGGGTAATAATGTTTGACTCAAAGTAGCCTTCATATGTAATGAACTGCAACATAGCTTGATGTATAAGTAAGCCATAACTAAAGTTTATAATTTGGTGATTAAGCAGATGAATGTCAGCCAATCGTGGCAGCTAAATTGTCATCTAATCCCTGTCTATGAGGATATCAAATGTATACAGATAAAGAAAATGCCCACCTGTACCAATTATCTAATCTTTACAGGCTGTTTTCTATTCTTTTTTCCTTATATACATTTATATTTATCTTTTTATTGTTTGGGAATTTCATTCATGCATGTAATAAGTTTTGATTAAACCCACACCCTGTTCCCTCTCCTCCAGTTTCTCCCATATCCCTCCCTCACTATTCCTTCCCAACTTCATTTTCTTTTTTTTTAAAAAACCCACTAGGCCCAGTTAGTGCTACCTGTACATGCACAGGTATAGGACAATCTCCTGGACCATGGATTGCCTCTTAGGGGCACACCCCTCAACAAAACTCACACTCCCTCCTCCAGCAGCTGCCAGTTGCCAATAGATCTTCAGCTAGTGTTGGAACTTCATGAGAATCTCCCCTTATTCTTTTGGTGATTAAATAAATATCCTCATTGGAGATGGGAACATTCTGAACCATCTTCAGTCTGTAACGATGCCCAGGTCTAGATCGTGTTTCACGCTCAAAATCTTTGTCAAATTTATTTCATCTCAGTTGTTTTTCTTTAAGAAATGTACCTTATATGAAATTCTGTGGGCAAAACCAATATTCATTATGAGGTGCTGGAGAGATGGCTCAAAGGTTAAGAGCATTGGCTGCTCATGTAGAGGACGAGGGTTCAGTTCCTAGTACCAAGAGAGTGGTAATAACCATCGCTAACTCCAGTTCCAGGGGATCTGCTCACCTCTCTGGCTTCCATGGGCCCTCCTACACATGGTGTGTCTATGTACACACAGACAAAAGACATAAAATAAAAATAAAAGTATATATATGAAAAATCTAACATTACCTGTGTATTTTTGTCCAAGAGGCACAATATAATTTTTACTGTTTTATAGGCACAACAATGCATATTTTATGTATTATTGTGTGTATATATATGTATATATACATGTACACATCTATGGTCTACATATAATAACAGTACATAAAATATGTTTTACCTCCATATATCTAACAAATGAGGCCTCGTATGAGCTTATTTAATTTTGTTTCCATTCTGATTAACAGACTTTATGTTATTTTCTGCATTCTTTTGACCTTGTGTAATAGGGTGAGTTGGGCAACAGAGCTAAGTGTAATTTGAAACAGGAAATGGAATAGGGCATGCCACTCTTGGCTTAGTGTGAAATTCACTGATCTACTTATAATGCAATACAGAGACATCTACAGACATAGTCAAAAGATAAATATGCTAAAGTCTTGTGAGGACCAACATTGCATTATATTGGTCCTAAGTGGGTATCAGGATTGGAGGAGTCATTTTGTGAAGAAGTTTACTGAGTCTTTGTAAGCTTCTGATGGCATCGTCCTCCAAGTTGCAGTTGGGGTTGGGCTATTCCCTTTACGACAGCTGGGGGAATCAACACACAACGTGCTAGGATGCACTATTTCTCAAGGGAATTCGTCTCTATCCTTCTACTTCCTTGAGGTTGGTAGAGTGCTGGTGGGGCGGGGGCATTTGAACTGTCAAAGGAGTAGGAGATGGCCCAGGAATTCAGAAGTTTGAGGTTCAGAGAGATAGATAAACACTTTAAGTGTAAAGCATGATCCTAAGAAGTGAAAATGAGAATGTTATTCCTGGAGACTCCACAGATAGTTTGTGATTCAGGTGTTGATAGAGAAGTTGATGAAAGGAAATCAAGTGGCCTAAATATTAAAGTTAAAATACTATCTAAGACAATTTTAATGAAAATTGAATGTAAGTTTTTATTTTTTAATATTTATTTATTATTTTTATTTTATGTGTAGGAGTGCATTGCCTGCATGTATGTAAGTGTACCTGTGTCATACAATGCCTGCAGGGGCTGGACAAGGGGAGCAGATTCCCTGGAAATGGAATTATAGACAGTCGTTATCTGCCATATGGATGCTGGGAACCAAATCTGGGTCCTCTGCAAGAGTAGCCAGTGCTCTTAACTGCTGAGCGAGCCATCTATCCAGTCCCATAAGTTTATATATTTAAAAGTAGCTTAAATATGTGTTTGTGTGTGTGTGTGTGTGCGTGTGTGTGTGTGTGTGCGTGTGTGTGTGTGTGTGTGCGTGTGTGTATCTCAGACTTTCTAGGGAAAAAGGAGACCTCAGGAAGAGCCTATAAACTGGAAGAAGCACCATCACAGGCAGCTAAGGTTTAGAATGAAGGTGAGTTCCACACGCCATCCTCCAAGAAGGTACTCTGAATGTGTTGTGAATTAAATCCCTGTGCCTCTAATTGAAGATCATAGCAGGTAGAGTCTGGACAACTAGCATGAATTTACATATTGACAAAGCACACCCCTCTCTTGTTTTTAGAAAATTTCCAGTTTTACTGGACTGTAATTTACATAAGCGCCACCCATTTGGGCTGGAGAGATGGTTCAGTGGTTAGGAGCACTGGCTGCTCTTGCAGAGGACCCAGGTTCAATTCCCAGCACCCACATGACAGCTAACAACTGTTTGTAACTCCAGTTCAAGGGGATCCGACACCCTCTTCTGACGTTCACAGGCATTGCACAACACAGGTGCACTTATTTATAAAGTCCTCCTCTCCTCTCCTCTCCTCTCCTCTCCTCTCCTCTCCCTCACCAGAATTGAGAGAAACAAATTCTGTTGATTACAACCCCTCCCCTCCCCTCCTTTTTCCATTCTCTTTTCTTTTGCACACAGGGTCTCACGTAGCCCAGGCTGAATTCAAACTGAAGGTGACCTTGAATCTCTGGTCCTCCTGCTTCTACCTCCCTAGTACAGACATTTCAGGTATTTACCACCACACCTGATTTATACAGTGCTAGAAATCAAACCCCAAATGTTGTGCATGCTAAGTAAGCACTGTCCCAACTGAACTATATCCCAGCACTTTATTTTCTTAATAGTCTTTTGTTATTTTTTAAAAATTATTTTTTGAGAATTTCATATACAGCTATTGTGTTTCCAACATTTTACCCCTCCCTCTTTCCCCTAACTCTTCCCATGATCCTCCCCAACTCTCTCTCAATTCTGTGACCTTGAATTACTATGTATACATATGTGCACATGAACATACACACACACACACACACACACACACACACACACACACACATAATCCACTGAGTTCATTTAGTGATGCTCATATGTGTATATGGTTAGGGCTGACCCCTTGGGACTGGATAACCTACTGGGGGGGGTTCCCTGGTGAAAACCTAGTTTTCCTTTCCCAGAAGCAATTAATTACTTGTAGTTCTTCATCTAGAGGTATGACCTTGTGAAATTCCCCCCATCCACATTGGTATGTCAGTTGTTATTATGTAGGTTTTTTATAGGCAACCATGTTGATGAGATTTTAAAAAATATTTTAGTTATTATTTTTATTTTATGTGTATGAGTGTTATGCCTGCATGTAGGTAAGTGCACCCGTGTCATGCAATGCCTGCGGAGGTCAGAAGAGGCTGTCGAATCCCCTGGAACTGGAGTTACGGGCAGTTGTCAGCTGCCATGTGGGTGCTGGGATTCGAATCTGGATCTTCTGCAAGAACAGTCGGTGTTCGTAACTGTTGAGCCATCTCTCCAGCCCCATGTTCATGAGATTTTATGGGTGCAACTTCTTTGCCATATCTGGAGAACACTATATAGCAACAGGGGTCTGGTTTTTCTAGCTCTTATAATCTTTCTGCCCCCTCTTTTTCCATTTTCCCTGGGCCATAGATGTAGGGGTTGCATTTTAGATTGATCATTTGGGGGTGGGCACCCCACAATCCTTACTCTTTGCATTTTTACTAGTAGTAGCTCTCTGTGTTCATTTGCATCTGTTCCAGTAAGACATTTCTTTGATGAGGGATGAGAACTACACTTGTCTGTGGGTTTAAGGATAAGCTTTTAAATATTTTATTTATTACTTTTATTTTTATGTGTATTAGTGTATTGCCTGCATGTATGTAAATGCACCTGTATCGTGCAATGCCCATGGAGGTCAGAAGGGAGTGTTGAATTCTGCCACAACTGGACTTATGGGTGGTTTTTAGCTGCCATGTGGGTGCTGGGAATTGAACCCGGGTCCTCTTCAAGAACAGTCAACACTCTTAACTGTTGAGCCGTCTCTCCAGCCTCATTGGAATACAGTTAGAAATTGTATTGGTCTGCAGTAGTAGGTTCTCTCCCAGGTTTTATGACCTCTCCAGTCATGGGTGTTTGGCTGTGGTTTCACTCCTATTGAGCGGGCCTTGAGTCCAATTAGACAGTTGTTGGATATACCTAAGACAAAAGTGTCAGTATTGCACCAATAGTGATATTTTGCTGAGCTGGCCATTGTTTTGGTTAATGGCTATGCAGCTGGATAGGACTATTGCTTGCTTTCCTCCTTTGGCAACTTGAATAGCAACTTCCAATAGTGTGAGAGCTAGTCCTCAGTGAGGAGGCTTCCAGGTCAGTTGTAGCTCAATTTTTCCAGTATCCTGTGTCTAAATTGTGTGGTGTCTTCAGCAGGAGGGTCATACAGTCAAGTTCTGGGAGGCAACCAAGGGCAATGGCAATACCCTATACTGTTGGGGAGTCTCTTTGACTACCCTGAACAAGTCAAAGGGAGTTGGCTCTAGAGTTGGCTTTAGAGTTGTCCGGCACTGGAGTTGCTTGGAACTGGGGTTTTTAGATAGTTTACAGTTCTTGGGGAGAGCATTATCACAACCATGTGATTTGTCTCCATTTGAAATATATATGCATATATTATAAATGGATTATCTATGCATATAAAATAATGTTTCTCTGTTTTTTTCAAACATGTTTGCTGTTATTTATGTCCCATTCCTCTTTTTCCTTCTGTATTACCTTCTTCCCCACTCTGCAGTTAAAAAACGCCCCATATTTTCCCTTTCCCCCTTGGTAGCACCTGTGTCTATTATCTCCCTGTCTAGAGCTCCCTCTGCCCCGACCCCATGGTCTTTTTCCACTTTCCTGGCTTCTGCAGTTACCAAAGGTTATATACTTACTTCTAGATATTTGGAGTTATGATTCACGAATAAGAAAGAACATGCAACATTTATCTTTCTGGATCTGGGTTACCTCACTCAGTATACCACATACCTGCAAAACTCATAATTTCATTTTCTTTACAGCTGAATACAGTTCCATTGTGTATATTTAGTACATCTTTGTTATCCATTCATCAATTGAAGGTCATTTAGGTCATTTCCATTTCCTAGCTATTGTGTAAAGAGCAGCAACGAACATGGCTGAACAAGTATCTGTAATAGGATATCAAGCCCTTTGGGTATATGCAAAGGAGTGGTATAGCTGGGTCATATCGTAGATCTAATTTTGGCTTTTTGCTATTCTCTATAATGATTTACATAGTGGCTGCACCGGCTTGCAATCCTACCAATAGTGCATGAGAGTCCCCTACCCCAACCTTGTTCCCACTCCCATGTCCTCACCAACATTTGTTCTGACTCAGGTAAGATAAAATTTCAAAGTTTTAATTTGCATTTCCCTGATTGCTAAGTATGTTAAATACTTTTAAAGATATTTCTTAGTCAGTTTTATTTCTTCATTTGAGAATCTCTGTTCAGATCTGTAGCCTATTTTTTTAAATTGTGTCATTTCGTTTACTTGAGTCTTTGTTTTTTGTGTTCTCTGGATATTAATGGATATAGGTATCACATGTATAATTGTTGAAGATTCTCTCCCACTCTATGGGCTTCCTCTTCACTTGATTGTTTCTTTTGCAGTACAGAAGCTTTTTAGTTTAATGAAGTCCAGTTTGTCAGTTGTTGGCCTTAATTCTTGAGTGAATGCAGTTCTATTCAGAAAGTCCTTGTTTTCTTCTAGCAGTTTCAGAATTTCATGCTTCACATCAAGTTCTTTCATTCATTTGCAAGTGATTTCTTTGTGAAAAGTGATAGATACGGGTTTAATTTCATTCATTTACATGTGTAAATCTAGTTTTCCCAGCACCATTTATTGATGATGCTCTCTTTCTTTCAGTGTGTACTTTGATATTTTTATCAAGTATCAAGTGGCTGTAGGTTATATGCACTCATGGTTGAATCTTCAATTTTGTTCCATTAACCTACATGCCTGTTTTTGTGCCAATACCATGTGGTTTTTATTACTATAGCTCTGTAATATAGCTTGAAATCTGGAATGGTAATCTGTTCCGCATTATTCTTTTTGTTCACGATTGCTTTGAGTATTTGGGATCTTTTGTGATTCCAAATGTATTTTTTCTTTCTGTAAAGAATGTCATGTGGATTTTGATTGGGATTACATTGAATCTGTAAATTCTTTTTGGTAGGATGGTCATTTTCACAACATTAATTCTACCAGTCCATGAGTGTGAGAGGTCTTTCCATCTTCTGATGTCTTCCTCAATCTCCTCAGAGACTTAAAATTTTTCATTGTACAGACCTTTTACCTTCTTGGTAAGGTTTATTCCTAGACATTTTATTTTATTGAGGCTATTGTGAATATGTTTCTATGATTTCTTTCTCCACCTGCTTGTTGCTGATATATAAAAAGGATAGTGATTTTTATATATTGATTTTATATACTTACACTTTGCTGGAAAGTGTTGGTCATTTCTAGCAGTTTTGTGGTAGTTCGAGGATATCTTATATAAAGTATCATATCTTCTGCAAAAGGGAAAATTTGGCTTCTTTTTTCCTATCAATATCTGTTCAAGTTCCTTCTCTTGTCTTATAGTTCTTGCTAGGACATCAAGCACTATATTAAAAAGAAGTGGGGATAATGGACAGTCATATCTCATTTCTGTTTTTGATGGGATTGTTTCAAGTTTTTCTCCACTTAGAAGGATGTTGACTGTAGGTTTGTCATACATGCTCCTTAGGTTGAAGTATGTTCCCTCCAGTCTTATTTGCTCTAGGACTTTTATCACAAAGGCATGTTGGAATTTGTCAAAGATCATTTCTATTGAGATGATCATGTGGGTTTTTTTGTCTTTAAGTCCATTTATATGACTTAGTATATTTACTTACTTGTATAGGTTGAAACATCCCTGCACCATTGGAATAAATCCATCTTGTAACAATGTTTTTACTATATGCCTGTATGTGGTTTGCAAGTACTTTGTTGAGAAATTTTGCATCTATGTTCATTTGGGATATTGGTCTGTAGTTTTTGTCGTTGTTGTTATTGTTGTATCTCTACCTGGGTTTGGTATTAGGCTGATATTGGCATCATAGAAAGAATTTGGAAGTGCTCCTTCTGTTTCTACTTTTTTTGAGTAAGAAGAATTAACTGTAGTTCTTTTCTGAAGGTCTAATAGAATTCTGCTGTAAATCCGTCTGGATAGGTTTTATTAGTGCTTATTATGATTTCAACTTCCTTATGTGTTATGAGTCTGCTTAAACTGTTGATTTCTTCTTGGTTTAAATTTAGTGGTTCAGATGAATGTAGAAATTTGTTCATTTCTTATAGGTTTTCTAACATAATGGAGAATAGGTTTTTAGTTTTTAATTTTTAAAGTTTATTTTTATTGTTTTTAGGTGTGTGACAGCCTGTATATATGTACATGTACCTATCGTGCAATGCCTATGGGAGGCCAGAGGAGGGCATCAGATCCCCTGGAACTGGAGTTATGAACAGTTATTAGCTAACTTGTGGGTGCTGAGAACTAAACTCAGGCCCTCTGCAGGAGCAGTCGGTGCTCATAACTACTGATCCATCTCTCCAGCCCCAGTATAGGCTTTTAAAATATTCCCTTAAAATGTTTTGAGTTTATTTGGTGTCTGTTGTAATGTTTTCCTTTTCATGTTTAATTCTACTAATTTAAATTTCCTCTTCCTTTCTTTTGGTTAAATGAGATAAGGATCTATCAGTCTTCAAGAACGAGCTATTAGATTTCTTGATTCTTTGTATTGCGTTCATTGTTTCTGTTTCATTAGTTTATGCTGATTTTTATTTCCTCCTGTCTACTTTGGTTTCTTTCTGTTTTTCCAAATTCTTGTGTTGCATCATTAAGTCATACATTTGTGCTCTTTCTGATTTTTTAGATTTTATTTTATTTTTAATTATGAGTATATATGTGTCTCTGTGGATATGTGCACATGAGGCAGGTTCCATGAAGGCCAGAAGAGGGCATCAAATCCCTTAGAGCTGAAGTTACGGGCAGTTTTGAGTCACCTGATGTGGGAACCAAACTTGTATCTTCTTCAAAAACAGTATGCACTCTTAACCTTTGGGCCATCTTTTGAACCTCAAAGATTTTTCCCCCCACAGGTTCTCACCACTTAGCTCTGGCTGGCCTGAAACTTACTATATAAACCAGGCTGGCTTTGAACTCACCGAGATCAACCTGCCTCTGCCTCGCCTCTTGAATGCTGGGACTAAAGGTGTGGGCTACCACACCTGGCCTTCTGATTTTTTAATGTAGGTGCTTAGGGCTATCAGTTTCCTTCTTAGGACCGATTTTAGTGTGTCCCAGAGGTTTTCATGAGTTGTGTTTTCATTTTCACTTAATTCCAGGATTAAAAAAATTTCTTGATTTCTTCTTTGACTCACTCATTCAACAGTGAGTTGTTTAATCTCCAT
Organism: Nannospalax galili; assembly: GCF_000622305.1. Taxonomy (NCBI): domain Eukaryota; kingdom Metazoa; phylum Chordata; class Mammalia; order Rodentia; family Spalacidae; genus Nannospalax; species Nannospalax galili. The sequence continues at coordinate 3,617,058 of NW_008358534.1, read as the reverse complement.
GAGTTTGTGTAATCACTAGAGATTCTTTTGCTGTTAATTTTAAGCTTTTTGCATTGTAGTTGGATAAAATTTATAGTTTTATTTCAATTTTCTGTATTTGTTGAGGTGTCTTTTATGGCCCAGTATGTGAACTATTTTAGATAAACTTCCAGGGATACTAGTTGAATGCATGTATATTCTTTGAATTTTAGGTGAAATATTCTGTGATGTCTGTTAAGTACATTTGATGTATGATAGTGTTTAATCCAGTTTATCTGTTTATTTTTTGTTCAGATAACCTATCTACAGGAGAAAGAGGGGTATTGAAGTCAGCTACTATTATTATGTTTTGAAGACCAGTAGTACTTTCTATGAAATTGAGTGTGCCAGAGTTTGGTGATGTCTTCTTTGCTCATTGTTCCCTGTCCTTTTTTTTTTAAACTAGTCAAAAAGAATTTAATCACATTTGAAATAATTATGTATTAATTGTAAAAGGCAAAACATATAATGCATAAGTACTTTTTATGAGGAAAATATTAATTCTTAAATTACATGGTAACAAGAAAAGCTCATCATAAGTTAGGGGTTTCATACTCATTATTTTAGTCAACACTGTACATATATACATTTATCTATATCTATATGTATATATATCTTATATTATTTCTCAAAATACTTTCTCACATTCTTAATTATTAGGCATATAAAATTTTATTTACTCCAATATTGTTGTCTCTTGAACTAAAATAGATCATATTCAAATTAATTAGCATTGTTTTTTATATTACATCACTAGATAATATCCACATTATACCATCTTTATTCTTTCTATGATAACTGCCAGATTGTAACATACAAATGACAACAATGGTACTTCCCTGGCAGGCTTGCAACTGCTTCACATGGTGAAGGAGTGGCCAGTGGACATAGTACAGGAGGGCTGACATTTTCCCAGAGCACTTCTTAATAGCAGAAAGAAAGGCTTTTACGATGATGCTTGTTTACATCCTAGTGTCAGTCAAACAGCCTGCCTATGTTCATAAGAATGATGGGCAGTAAAAACAACATCCTCCTGACCTTTTGATTGCAGGCACTGAACTAGGGAATGCATAATCAACCCTGCCACCCTGAAAGCTATGAATTGTGAGGAGGGTAAATAGTAAGGTGAAAAATATGTAGAATAGTAAAGAAGCAAGAAAGCTGAGAGTATACTAGTAAAGTACCAGGGGAAAAAAGATGAATGACTCCTAGTGGTGGCTATGCTGCAACATGCCCTAGAAAACAGAAAATTCTTTATGTCCACTGACTTCAAACAATTCACAATGTAAAAAAGGGATTCCCCAAAATTACCTGTGAATATTTCAGCTGAAATTTCCCAAATATATGAAAAACATATGACTCCATAATCACCTCCAAAAATAAATAAAGCATGTGCCATGTCATATTTTACATCACACTAATTTTTTGAGCCTAAAATATTATTTTTTTAATAATTTATTGAGAATTTCATACAGGCATATAAGCATACAAGGTGTTTTGATCAAATCCATGCCCACTCCCTCCCCCCCAACACCTCCCATTATCTCCCCATCACTTTTTTCTGATAACTTCATGTACTCTTTCTTCTTCTTTTTTTAATGGAGGTTTTTGCTACTCTAACATTCCCCCTCTGAAGAGGTAACCCTAAAATCTTTTAAGGATTAGAGAAGAGCTTCCAAATACTTTCAACATTTTTGACCTTTGGAACAGAGTATGTTGCTAAGAGGCCCAAAGACATTTTGACTTTTAGGCAAGAAGCTGACTCCTTTTGGGGATATATATATTATGTGTATGAGTGTATTGCCTGCATGTATGTGAATGCACCAGTGTCATGCAATGCTGCAGAGATCAAAAGAGGGCTTCGGATTCTCCTGGAACTATATTTAAGGATGGTTCATAGCCACCATATGGGTGCTGGGAATCGAACCTGGGTCCTATGCAAGAGCAGCCAGTGCTCTTAACCACTGAGCCATCTCTCCAGCCCCTCTTTGGGGTTTTTTTTTTTACACTACCTAGCCAATTTCTACCTCCTATGCTTATCACACCATCCTCTGAAGAGGTTACTGAGCTTGCAGATAGGGAATTGGGACACAGACTGCTCTTGCTTCTTATATGCTGAACAGGGATGCAGGGGAGGAAATTGGGGTACATCTTCAGTGGGTCTATCTAAAAGACTCCCAAATTGTATAACTCTTATCTGTAGGGGGCAAAGAAAGTCTTTGACTGGTAACTAGGAGATGTGAAGGAGAAGTAAAGGCAAGAGTAGTTGCCATTATAAGTTTCAGACAGGGAACTAGAAAAGTCAGAACAGGGCAAATTTCAAATGTTCGTGTGAGAGTCCACTGGAATTTCTGGATAAAAGCTTCCAAAAGCATCCCTCTCTTGGGTTCCTCCTCATTTTTCTTTTGTCTGCCAAGACTGGACTCAAGAGTGACGGATTCAGGATTTGCTTTCAGGCATTTTGATAGCTGTTGGAGTGGTTACAATCAGTGTCGGTTCCCTCTCAAAGGCGTCTAGATTGGGGGAGAAAACAAATTTGACCATCTTTAGAACAACACCTGCTTGTCTCCCTGAGCTACAGGTGGGCACTACAGTATTGCAGACCAAGATATGAAGTCTTACATCTGAGCAGCACTTTCTGATTCAGAACAAAAACATCAATGAGAGATAATTTTGTAAATAACGTTTTATAGAGACTTAAGCCTCATGTCTGAGAAGTGTAATCCTTTGAACTCTTAAAGAAATATATTAATGACTTTATTCTTTGGTTATACTTTCCTTTTGGGTGTTTAAGACCACACAGTTGGCCCAAATCAATTTATATTTATACTTAAGGTCATTTGAGGATCTGTTCCTCAGGGGTCACATGGACTTGGGAGGAGCTCCTGTCTGCTTTCTTTTACCAGTTCCATCTATGTGAAGATAAGTCAAAGGTCCTGATTGACCATGTCTGGCTTCACTTGGAAGCATGGAGGAAATGTTTCCTCTGAGTTGACCCTCCTCTTGTAGACTGGACACTGGTTCAAGTCCATCTGATGGGGTCTCCATGGCTTCCCTGAACAAGAGGACAGGTGACTCACTACAGTTACAGAACATCTTGAGAGATGTTCCATAGTCCCCTGGAACTTAGTTGACCTTGGAGGGCAAGGGGAAAAAATATCCTTTAAGTCCCTCTGGACAGATTAGTATAGGCCTCAAAGTATGGCTGTTAAACATCCAATAAGGTTAGTTCCACCAGTCTGGTACTTTTAATTACCATGTGCTATGTAGATAAAGCTTGGATAAAAAAATCGAATGTTCTCAGATAAACCTTGACTAGATATATATTATGTTCCTTCAACCAGTTGACTAAACTATGACCTTAGAAATTTTAAGATTATGCCTATGTTATTTTTGTCTCATCCTTTATATACCATAACGATCCTAGAACGACCTTCATCACTTGCTTAGGCTTTCTCATTTTTTTCTATTTTGAAAAATACCTCCATTTCCATATCCTTTTAACATCTTTTACATTCTCATTTTCTGTTTTTAATAATTATGAGACATAATAACGTTAAATAAATTTTCCATCTGTTGTGAGAATTCTTTTTCTGGGGATACTAAGCAATGCTTATTCCCTTTTAGGGTTCTAGTGTCAAACCAATGCTTGATTAAAGTTTTGCTGAGGAACCAATGAATTTACTGAGCTTACTTACCGAGATAACTGAGGGGCTGCTGAAGCGTATGAATGACCTGAGGGTATGCACACTGGAAAGCCTTTACCCAGCATGGGTCAAGCCTTCTCTTCCTAGCCTTCCCCAGACTGTATACTTTAGCTCGCCCCAAATCCAAGAGACCAAGTGTGATTAGGGCCAAATTACATACAGTTGGCTGGGACGAGTAGCTGGATACTCTGGTGAGGGTCCAATGACCCTGTTTGCTCCTCTAATGAAGTAACACTACCACCGCCAACAAGCCCAATTGTGATGATGTTTAGCAATCAGGCACTGAGGATGTTGTGATGATGGTAGTTATTTCATGGAGAAGGGACTGCTGTATAGCATCATCTTATTAAAAGCACATGGAATTGAAAAGGATTTGGTGCTAGGATCCACATATGAGGGAGAACATATGTCGTTTTCTTTCTGAGTTTGTGTTACTTTACATAGTATAACAGTTTCTAGATCCATCCATTTACCTGCAAATTTCATTATTTCATCTTTCTTCGCTGGTGAATAGAACTCCATTGTGTAAATATACCACATTTTTGTTAACCACTCGTCAGTTGAGGGGCACTTAGGTTGTTTCCATCTCTTAGCTCTTGTGAAAAGAGCAGCAACAAACACCATTGTACAAGTGTCTCTACAATAGGATGAGTCCTTTGGGTATAGGCCAAGGAGTGGTATACCTGGGTCATATGGTACGTTCATTTTTAGTTTTCTAAGAGTTCTCCACACTGTTTCCCATAGGGGTTGTACAAGTTTACAATCCCACCAGCAGTGAATGAGCATTCCCCTTTCTCCACATCCTTGCCAGCATTTGGTATCATTTGTTCTCTGGATCCTAGCCAGTCTGATTGGGGTAAGGTGATACCTTAGGGTGAATTTAATTTGCATTTCCGTAATTACTAATGATATTGAACTCTTTTTGAGATGTTTCTTAGCCATCTTTATTTCTTCTGTTGAGAACTCTCTGTTTAGATCTTTAGCCCATCTTTTAATTGGGTCATTTGGTTTCTTGGATCTTTGATTTTGAGTTCTTTATATATTCTGGATGTTACACCTCTGTCAGATGTGTCACTGGTGAAGATTTTTTTCCCATTCTGTGAGTTTTCTCTTCACTTTTTTGCTTGTTTTGATGCACAGAAGCTTTTAGTTTAATGAGTTATCACTTGTTGATTGCTGACCTTAATTCCTGAGCAACTTCTACAGGTAGAGATCCAGTTTTGCCAGCACCATTTGTTGGAGATGCTGTCTTTCCTCCATTGTATGTTCTTGGCACCTTTGTCAAATATCAGGTGGCTGAAATTGCGTGTACTTGGGTTTGGATATTCAATGATGTTCCATTGATCTATGTGTCTGTTTTTGTGCCAGTACCATTCTGTTTTTATGACTATAGCTCTGTAGTATACTTTGAGATCTGGTATAGTAATACCCCCAAGCATGGCTCTTTGTGCTCAGGGTTGCTTTGGCTATCCAGGGTCTTTTGTGCTTCTATACAAATTTCAGGATGTTTTTTTCCTAACTCTGTGAAATACGTCATGGAGATTTTCATTGAGATTGCACTGAATCTATATATTGCTTTTGGTAGGATGGTCATTTTCACAGTGTTAATTCTTCCAATCCATGAGCATGGGAGGTCCTTCCATCCCCTGGTGTCTTCCTCAATCTCTTTCTTTAATGATTAAAATTTTCATTGTAGAGATCTTTGGCGTCTTTGGTCAGATTTAGTCCAAGATATTTTATTTTTTCCCTGCAATTGTGAATGAGAGCATTTCCCTGTATTCTTTCTCCCATTACTTGCTATTGTTATATAGAAAGGCTGCTGATTTTTGTAGATTGATTTTATAACCTGCCACTGTACTGAAAATGTTGATCTGTTCTAGGAGTTTTCTGGTGGAACTTTTGTCATCTCTTAGGTATAGTATCATATTGTCTGCAAAGAGGGATACTTTGACCTCTTCTTTTCCAGTTAGTACTCCCCTTATTTCCTTCTCCTGAATTATTGGTCTAGCAAGAGTGTCAAGCACTATGTTGCAAAGGAGTGGAGATAGTGGACATCCTTGTTTTTTTTTTTTTTTTTTTTTTTTCCTGATTTTAATGGGAATGCTTCCAGATTTTCTCCATTTAAAATGATGCTGGCTCAAGGTTTGTTGTATATGGCTTTAATTATGTTGAGGTATGTTCCCTCCATTCCATTCCCTCTAACACTTTGAACATAAATGCATGCTGAATTTTGTCAAAAGCCTTTTCTGCATCTATTGAGATGACGATCTGGTTTTTGTCTTCGAGTCCATTTATACGATTAATGGCATTTATTGACTTGCATATATTGAACCAGCCCCGCATCTCTGGAATAAAGCCTACTTGATCATGGTGAATGATCTTTTTGGTGTGTCTGTATGCGGTTTGCAAGTATTTTGTTGAGAATTTTTGCATCTATATTAATTGAGGATATGGGTCTATAGTTTTCTTTTCTGGTTGTGTCTCTACCTGGTTTGGGTATTAGAGTGATGCTGACTTCATAGAAGAAATTTGGGAGTTCTCCCTCTGTTTCTATCATTTTGAATAATTTTAGTATTGGTTGGAAACATCTCCCTTGGATTCCTCTTTTCCCTTTTATTCTGTCTGCATCCCTAGCTTATAAGTTAGTGACACTCACTTCAGCAGAGTATCCTCTCTTAGTAATCTATAAAGTTCTCAGTGTTGGGGATGTTAGGAATGTGGAGCATCTGCTGAGGAGGGCTGCAGGCAATAGATGGATTCAGTGCAATGTGGATTGTTAAAGGGCAAGGCCATAGGGGTGGGTCTTCTTTAGACCCCTGAGAATCATGTCATATCACAGTGTGTCCTAGATGCTGGACAGGGTACTACAATGTTTGCTGGTTTGTCATTTGACTTTCTGTTACTCCCATAGGCTTTTTTATGAACCCATTCTTCTGTTTTGCAATGAATTTTTACTTTGTAGTTATATAAGGTATTACTGGGGTAAACTGGGTAAAATATACGTAAGATTTCTCAAAACTTAGCCGGGTATGGTCGTGCACACCTTTAATCCCAGCACTTGGGAGGCAGAGGCAGGCGGATCTTTGTGAGTTCAGACTTCAAGGCCATCCTGGCCTACATAGCAATTTCCAGGCCAGCTGGGCTACAGGAAGAAAAAAAAAAAAAAAAAAAAAAAAAAAAAAAAAAACCCAAAACAAACAAAAGATTTCTCAGAACTCTAAGTGTTATTTTTTACAACCACATGTGAATCTATAATTCCACATTAAAAGCTCAATTTAAAAAAGTGAACCCACAAACATCACTTTCAGTAATAAGTCCCTCATAAATATCATTCACACCAACGTCAAATAATATGATTGAACACATAGAGAAAACATATACAACAGTCAAGAAGTGCCACTAGAAGGGTGCTTCTTGAATAAAAATCAAGTGGATTATCTTTTTCTTTTATTTGAGAGTTTCATAGATGCCTATAATATGTTTTGATCAAATTCACCCCACCCCTCCCTTTCAATTCCTCCCCATCTTCCCCACTAATCCCCCCACCCCAATTTCATGTTTTCTTTCTAAAAAGTCATTGAATCCACTTAGTGTTGCCAGTATGTGCATGGGTGTAGGACCATCTACCAGAGCTTGGGAAGCCTCACAGGGGTCACAACCTTGAAGAAAAGTAACTCTCCCTCCCCTGGAAGCCATCAATTGCCAGTAGCTCCTCAGTTAAAGCTGGAACTTCATGAGTCCCTCTTTCATCCATGCTGGGATTTTGGCTGGCTTGGTATTGCATAGGTCTTATGCATGCAGTCAGAGACGCTGTGAGTTCCTGTGTGAGGTAGTTCAGTCTACTACCTCTGGCCTTTACAATCTTTCTTTTCCTTATTCTATGATGATACGTAAGCCTTGGGAGGAGAGGGTATGATATACATGTTGCATTTAGGGCTCAAATAAAATTTCCATAAGAATTCTAAAGTTTCAGATCTTACATTAAAGTATTTCATGCATTTTGTTTGACTTTTGCACAGGGTAAGAAAAAGGGATATAGTTTCAGACTTCTGAATGTGCATATTCAATTTCCCAGCAGCATTTGGTGAAGAGGCTAGATTGTTGCCAACATACATTTTTCACTTCTTTGTCAAAGTTTATGTGACTGTTGTTATTTTAGTTTACTTCTGGGTCCTGTACTCTGTTGCATTGTTCTACATGTCTTTTTTGTGTCAGTGCCATGCTGAGTTTGTTACTATGGCTCTGTAGCATAGATTGAAGCCTGAAATTTGAAACTACTGGACGAAAGCACAGGGAAAACACTTCAAGATGTCATATTGGCAATAACATTCTGAGTAGGACTCTAGTAGCTCAAGAAACAGCAGAAATAATTGACAAATGAGATTGCATCAAATTCAGAAGCCTCTGCAGAGTTAATAACCCAATAAAGAGATAGTCTATAGCATGGGAGAAAATCTTGGCTATTCATCAGACAAGGGATCAATATCCAGAATGTATGAAGAACTCTGACAAACTGGTGAGAATGAAGAGACAAAGGAAGCCTTATACAATGCTTGTAGGATAATAACTGTTGCAGCCACTATGGAACTCAGAATGGATGCTCCTAGAAACAAAAATAGAACTACCATGTGAAACACCTTTACTACCCTTGGGCATATATCTGAAGGATCCTAAGTTTGCATATCAGAGAGATGCTTATACATCCATATTTATTGAGTTACTGTTTACAATGCCCAAGAAAGAGATGATAATGAAAATGTGGTGATGCACACTTTTGGTCCCAGGGTTTGGGAAGCAGAGGCATGCAGCTCTATGTGAGTTCCATGCCAGTCAGGGATACACAGTGAGATCCTGTCTGAAAGGAAAAAGAAAATGTGGAACATATACACAATGGAATTTTCTTCATCTATAAAGAAGAATGAAATAATGACATTTGCAATTGAATGGATGAAACTGGAGATCATTATGTTAAGTAAAACAAGCCAGACTCAGAAAGATAAATATGTCATATTTTCTCACACATATAGAATCTACTTCTGTCTGTCTATATAATATGTAGATATAGGACATGAAAGTACAAAGGAGATGATGATAGCAGTAACAGGGTTCTAAAGCAATGAGGGTAGGTAGAACAAGACACATGTGTGGCATGAAAGTATATACCTGACATGAAAGCATGAGGAACTTTTATAGGGGGAGAAGGAGAGTAGTAGTAAGAGGAGGGAGAACAGGACAGTAGGGGAACATTTAACAACAAAGCATAATGATATATAGATATGAACAGTATATATGATATATTTGTATATATATACATATATATGAACCCGTTTGTTTGAATGTTAACTAAAAAATAAAAAAATAAAGAAAAGAAAAATACTGATAGACTCAGTAGTACCACAGAAAATACCCCAAACTCAGAGTTTAAAATGATTGTGTACTTTCAACTAATTTTACAATTGAAATATGGCACCTTTTAATCATTCAAGTGAGTTAAACAAAGTCATTTTTGTAAGATACAAGAAGTGAGGTTGGAGAGATGGCTCAGTGTCTAAGAGCACTTGCTGCTCTTGCAGAAGACCCTGATTCAATTCACAGTACCCAAAACGTGGTTCACAACTATCTGTAACTCCAGTTCCAGGGCATCTGACTCCTTCCTCTGTAGACACTCCACATATGCGGTGCACTTACATAAATGCAGGCAGAACACTCATACACATAATAAAAAGAATAAATAAAGTCTTTTTAAAAGCTGGGCATGTGGTGCATGCCCTTGATTCTAGCACTGAGGAGGCACAGGCAGGTGGACCTCTGTGAGATCGAGGCCAGCCTGGTCTACATAGTAAGACAAACAAAACAATACAAAAACGATACCAGAAGTGCAACTAAGAGACCGTGACTCAATATGAGAGTCTCAGCATTTTATTTTGAGCTCTAGATATTTGCAATGCCATACCCACTGCATTTATCAGTAAATATTGTAAAGTTGTTTCTGTGACAGCACCTGTAACAAAGGCCTTATCTCTGACTTTCTCCTTCATATTCTCTCTGCTGCATATTTAAATGGATAATTAAGTTAGCTATACTAATTTCTGAGTATTTGAATTAGAATACCGAATGCAATAATTGTTAATAGAAATTAGAGAAGCCTTCACATTTAAAAAGTATGCCCTATAAACTCTTAATGTTCTAATACGGAATAATCACCTGCCAGGTTTAAAGAGTAGTGTATGCCACCCTTTATATAAAAATTAGGTGGGATGTGTATTTGTAGCTGGTGACAGATGCATACGTATCTCTGAAAGGATAGGCAAGAAGAAAAAAAACATACTGTAATCATGGACACAAAAATGATGTTTAAAATCCGAATTTAAATTGTAAATGAAATGTGCAAAATAACTACATAGACATAATGAACTAGTGAATTTTGTGGTACATTAGACCAGTGTATGCTTTCATACTGTATTGATTGTTTTTCTTGTGTAATTTAAAAACCCAAACCAATTCTGCTAATTAAGCTCTCCTTGGCCAAGAGCTCACTTGGATCTCTGACAGTTCCTAGTTAAAGCCCAGTTTGTGGTTTTTGACAGCAAACCAAGACCCTCTTGTCTGCTTCAGGAAAGCTGGCTGCTTTTAGTCCCTGGCATTATCCTCATCTCAACAAGTCACCAATTGTCTTTACCATGACTTATATTTGTGCCAGGTTTTTCTTGGTCACTTTTGCTAGAGACAGTAATACCAGTGATAAAATTATTGTCAATTTGGCTTTAATTTATGACAAATAATCTTGAGAAAAGGAATAGCTAGTGAGATGATCTTGTAAGAGCAAAAGCAAGTATGTGAAAATATTTGAACAAAAGTATGTACATGTTTTTGTGTGTTTTAATTCTTCCACATACTTCTTGCTAATTGGCCTATGATCTAGAAGATAAAAATATGCTGAAAAATACCATAGACAACTGATATTTTGCAAAATGAAATATTTACACTGTACTTTTTTTGTATAGTGCGATTTGATGTGGATAGAATTTAATGTTTCTTATGTGCACTTTTTAATGTCTTTGAAAACAGGAAGAGGTTGAGTCATAGATGCTTGGTACTTTTATTAAATCTACCTCCTTTCTCTCCCTTTTCCTGTCCCCTGATAGAAAAGAAATGGCCTAATATTTTTATGTTTCCTTGGTATGGGATTTGAAAAAAGGTTCATAGTACTTTGGTTTGACAAATATATTACCCAAAGTAACTACTTTTTATAACCTTTACACAAAGGAAATGACAAACCTTGTAAAAATTAGAACGATTTTTGTCTTTCAGTATATGGTCTAGTAGTGCCACTTAACTAAAACTCCTCAGTCCGTGACCTTGAGAAATCTAGAGGCTAAATAGGAGCAGTAGAGTACTGAAGGTCATCCTCTCCACCACTATCCAAAAAAGGGGATCAGATACGCATCCTAACAGGTAAGCATTTTCATAATTAAGGCAGATGGTGATTGAAGCAAAGGCAATTGAAAACGGGGATGGGGGCACACGAAAGCAATAATTTTGAAGGTTTGACATTTGTTTTGAAACTACCTTACTACCCTATACCCTTTACCATCTGTCTGTTATCCCTCCCAACACCCACCTCTGTCTTCCCACAGGGCTCCATTGTCTGCAGTTCCTGTTTCTCAGGGGCGGAGCTGTGGGAGGCAGCCATGGGTGCCATAATAGGCACCTGCGGCCAGCACAATGGGCTGTGGGTGCTTGTGGGAGAGACAGATTGATGTATTGTGCATGGGGGAGGAGGGCTGTCACTTGAATCCATGTGAACCCAGGCTTTAGGGGCAAGGGAGATTGACAGCTTTTGTAGGTTGCATTTCTTTTTCAAAGCTTGGCTTTAATAGACAGTAAGTTTGGGGCCCCAGGCTTTCACTCCCATAATTCTAACAGGGCAATCACGAGCATTCAGCATTTCTTTTTACCCCCCTTGTTCCGCATTAAATGATTTCAGTAAAGGAATGTGCAGCATTAATTAGAATTTGTTAGCAGATACCAAGGGGAAAAGTTTCTTCACAACAACTATAGGAGGTGTCATCTGTACAAAGACTTTTTTGTTTTCTTTCCCCATTACATTATCACTGCAATATGTAAGGTAGTGATTCTTTTCATTTAAATTAAGTGGAAAGCTACTAAATCTTGTTTTATTCTCCAAAAAGAATAAGGTCCTTAACACTTATCTTTTAACTTCTTTCATTTCCTAAGGTTGGTGTTTACTTTTGCTTTCAGTCCAAGCCATTTACTTGGGCTGTGAGGTTGTGTATCCAGTTTTGTGTACCCTTTAGCTCTTACAATTACAGGCAACCCACTGTACTGATATATAAAGATTGTTACCAGGTGAAAATAGCTACAAATAATATTGGAAATCATTGATAGACCAGTCCCCTTTCAGTAATGGTACACTGAGGAATGCCAAAAATGAGACTCTTTTACGTTTGTATCCTAACATATTTTTTAAAGCTATTTTTCTCCCTTTGCTGTTTAACCTTAACCATGACATCAAATTATGGAAGAATGAGTTAGTGGCCAAGGAATTTTTTCCCCATAGAAAACTCATTCCTAAGATATGTCAGTTTTTTAAATGTCAAACTCTCTCTCTCTCCTCTCTCTCTCTCTCTCTCTCTCTCTCACACACACACACACTCACACACACACACAGAGAGAGGGAGAGAGAGAGATAACGCCATTTCCTTGCAGTTAGTAAAAGTGATCTTTTTGTTTCATACCTATTTTTTATTCCAGACATTTCAGTCTTATATAGGAAAAAAAAAAAAAAGAATCTCAGTCAGATAGGATATACCTTGTAAACACACTCTTCGCTGTCTGGGGAACTGATAAAACACCATTAACATTTTCAATGTGATTCTTCTAACATCTCCCCTGCTTAAAACCATTTTTTTTTTCCAATGGAAGGAGTTGAAGGCTAATTGAATTAGAATTTTCCCACTTAATTGTTTTATTTAAATGTGTTAGGACAACAGTGAAAAATATTGATGAAGTCCATCCTTAATTCTCAGAGAGAACATATTCCCACAGAGCTGTCTGGCTCTGTCTATAATAATAATTTGGTGCAATGGCTTTAAAAGTAGTGGGGTGATAATAATTAGGGTGTGCGACAGAAATTTCAATGCTGGATTCAACATTTCACCATGCAGGGCATGAAAATTGCCGACCGGGGGCTAGTCAGCTCTAAGTACTAATTAACTAATTAATCAGGTGCTGAAACCAAGTGAATGGAGGATACCAGCCAGACAACTCAAGCCCAAGCGGAGGGTTGTGCTCTTTAAAAGATAGTGCATTCTTTTTTTCTTGGTTTTTAACCCAATCAGAAATGAGGAGAGAGATCAGGTTATGGTACAAGCTTTTTCTTGGAGAATATAAAATCAAAGCATGTGCCTCTGATAATAGCTGTAAGGTGCCTCAGTGAAGAAGTGTTTCAGGTCTGGTGGGGTTGGAGCTGAGGAAGAGAATTCTGCCTTCCTAGGGATTACTTCTACAGTCCCTTTTTGAACATGGGGGAATGAGAAACATATCTCTCTTTGGGGGCTGATTTTAGGTCTTTTGCCTCATCCTTCGTTCATGTAAATGAGAAGAGTCCAATTACACATATGGAAAAAGGGTTTAATGAATCGTGAAAAGCCCGGTTTGCAGAGAAAGGGCACAATCCCCTCTTCTTCGTCTTTAGATTTAACTTAGAAACATGTATTTCTTTTCAGGAAGATGCTAAAACGTAATGATGAGAT
>NW_008358534.1:3597929-3601895 GCF_000622305.1 Nannospalax galili | reverse complement strand
CTCCAGAGTAGAAGACTATATTTCAGGCAGGCTGACACCTTGGAAAAATTGCCAGAAACAAGCTGAATTAGGTCTTCTGAGTGCAAGGTCACAAGGAACAGAAGGAGGAGGAGGAGGAGGAGCAGGAGGAGGAGGAGGAGAAGGAGGAGGAGGAGAAGGAGGAGGAGGATGGGGGAGCAGCCAAAGGACTGCGAGGCGGGGGTCGCCGAGCCCTGGCTGTCCAAGTGGGAGCGCCAGTGTCTGGCCGAGGCCGAGCAGGAGGAGCGGCTGCCCCCGGAGCTGCAGGACGAGGCGGCTGCCGACGCGGCGGGGCTCAAGATCGAGCGGCAGAGGCTCTGGCACCTCTTCCAGATCTCAGCCGCCGCCGTGGCCCAGCTCTACAAGGATTCCGGGTGCCAACAGCCAGGACTGTCTATGTGGGACCCCTTCCAGAACGCGGCCATGGCCGTGACCAGCCTCTACAAAGAGAGTGGGGATGCCTACCAACGAAGTTTTGAGCTGGGCGTCCAGGTTGGCTACCAGCGTCGCATCAGAGATGTGCTGGAGTGGGTGAAGAAGGGCAGGAGCATCATTCGCAGAGAAGACCTCATAAGCTTCCTGTGCGGCAAAGCGCCCCCCGCCGCTCCCCCGCTGCGCACCTCCAGGACAACCCCAAAGCCGCCCACTGGGGCCGCGAGTCAAGCTTCTGCCGCCGAGTCCAGTTCACCGGTGGACGTCGACCTGCAGCCCTTCCACGAGGCTATTTCCCTGCATGGTCTCAGTGGCGCCATGGCAAGCATCAGTGTGCAGTCTGGCCCTCCTGGTTCCCCGTCTCATGATGGAGGTGTTGCCAGCAGTGGGCGTCGAAAAAGTACCTTCCTTGAGGATGATCTGAATCCCTTGGGCTCAGAAGAACTGGCCCTCCGCCTGGACACTGGAGGGATCCGCAAGCGCACCTCCGCCCAGTTTGATGATGGCACCATAGACTCCCCATCTCACAAGCGCAACCGAATGGTCTAAACTGCCTCCTTGGCTGGTCACCACCCATTACCGCATTGCTTGACAGCCAACTTGACACTTCAACATGCTTGTTGAAAGAGACCATTGCTCTTCCTTCTAAGTTAATCAAATAGTTCTATCAGGTTTACCATGAAGAAACTTTAAAAGTGTTCTAGAAAAGGCCTTGTATGACTCTGACTTTCCAAAAATATACAGTTCTATTAGACAATATGATATATCACATAGTTAGCAAGATCATTTAAACTTTAAAGCAAAAATATCCAGTGAGGGCGGGAGCCTGGTTTATCTTGTTCAAGTTGTATTTCTTAGCACCTAGTACAGTTGCTGGTGCTCAATAAATGTTTGTTGAATGAATAAACGTGACCTTTAAATTCTTGAAGGGGGAAGACGTAGAAGATATTATTTGATGACAGGATAATTTTATCCTTTCTTGTTTGGGTTTTGGCTTTAATGGTCTTTGCCAATTCCATTTCATTGTATAAAAATTCAAGACTAGACATATTTATGAAATCTGGAATCGAAAAAAAAAAAAAAGAATCTCAGTCAGATAGGATATACCTTGTAAACACACTCTTCGCTGTCTGGGGAACTGATAAAACACCATTAACATTTTCAATGTGATTCTTCTAACATCTCCCCTGCTTAAAACCATTTTTTTTTCCAATGGAAGGAGTTGAAGGCTAATTGAATTAGAATTTTCCCACTTAATTGTTTTATTTAAATGTGTTAGGGCAACAGTGAAAAATATTGATGAAGTCCATCCTTAATTCTCAGAGAGAACATATTCCCACAGAGCTGTCTGGCTCTGTCTATAATAATAATTTGGTGCAATGGCTTTAAAAGTAGTGGGGTGATAATAATTAGGGTGTGCGACAGAAATTTCAATGCTGGATTCAACATTTCACCATGCAGGGCATGAAAATTGCCGACCGGGGGCTAGTCAGCTCTAAGTACTAATTAACTAATTAATCAGGTGCTGAAACCAAGTGAATGGAGGATACCAGCCAGACAACTCAAGCCCAAGCGGAGGGTTGTGCTCTTTAAAAGATAGTGCATTCTTTTTTTCTTGGTTTTTAACCCAATCAGAAATGAGGAGAGAGATCAGGTTATGGTACAAGCTTTTTCTTGGAGAATATAAAATCAAAGCATGTGCCTCTGATAATAGCTGTAAGGTGCCTCAGTGAAGAAGTGTTTCAGGTCTGGTGGGGTTGGAGCTGAGGAAGAGAATTCTGCCTTCCTAGGGATTACTTCTACAGTCCCTTTTTGAACATGGGGGAATGAGAAACATATCTCTCTTTGGGGGCTGATTTTAGGTCTTTTGCCTCATCCTTCGTTCATGTAAATGAGAAGAGTCCAATTACACATATGGAAAAAGGGTTTAATGAATCGTGAAAAGCCCGGTTTGCAGAGAAAGGGCACAATCCCCTCTTCTTCGTCTTTAGATTTAACTTAGAAACATGTATTTCTTTTCAGGAAGATGCTAAAACGTAATGATGAGATAATTTTTTATGTACTAATTTTCATACTTCAGAATTATCAAATATTTTGCTAGAAGATTGAAATTTAGATTTGTATGGCTTCCGGGATACTTAGAATCGTCCTACAACAGAAACTGCAAAATTCTGATTTTTCCCTCTAAATTTGAAAAAATGACTGCATGCTAGTTCTTCCCCATTTTCATGTTATTCTTAGCTCAGTGGTAATTTCTTCTTTTATTTGTTATGGAATTGTGTGCAGTGAAAATGGATTGAATCATTATAATGGCACCGATACTGAATCCAAGGAAAAGACATCATTTTCCCCTACCTTCGTGCCTAGTTTGGTATTATGACTACACTTTAGGTAGAATTTTAGGGTGTTGGAGATTAAGCAATTCTTTCTTTCCGAAGAGGATCTGAATCTATCTTACAATACTGTAGACAATTCTGTGTTTGGGCTTCCTATTTTTCCCCCTTTCTTTCTCCTTACTTAATGTTGGAATTTCAGTAGTTGAGAGCGAACCACACAGAGCCCCTCCTCCACGTTAGTTTTTAAAATGACATAATCCTTTGCAAGAAGACAGACTCATCAACGCCTGGTCTGATGATTCCTCTTAGAATCTGATAGGCATGCAACTAGCCTCAAAGAAGCTCTGTCTAGGGCCGACAGGAATGTTCTCAATCATGACCTTCAAGGGCTTTCCAGAAACCTGTTGTGACACCATCCTGGGCATTTAGGGAAACTGAGGCCCAAGAGGCTGAGGTGGGGGCACTTTTCTAGTGTGACTTTCTCCTCCCTCTGCACAGTACTTCTCTGGTCCATGTCAAACACTTTTGGGTGCTGTTGTGCGGAAGACGTTGCCAGGGGGCCAAATCGCCAGCCTATTTCGCGGAGGGGCCAGGTCTTTGCACTCTATCCCGAAGCCTCCTCGGACCGGCGCCCTGGATGCCATAGGCTAGACATCATCAAGTTGCCCCATAATCCTCTCTGGCAACATCGGATATCAAATTTGATCAGCTCGTTGGAAGAAGCTGACAAGTCCCCCCAAAATGTGTGAACAGGGGGTCCCGCGGTAGGCTGGCAAGGCGCGGATGCAGCGCAGCATTTGCACTCTATCCCGAAGCCTCCTCGGACCGGCGCCCTGGATGCCATAGGCTAGACATCATCAAGTTGCCCCATAATCCTCTCGGGCAACATCGGATATCAAATTTGATCAGCTCGTTGGAAGAAGCTGACAAGTCCCCCCAAAATGTGTGAACAGGGGGTCCCGCGGTAGGCTGGCAAGGCGCGGATGCAGCGCAGCAGCCGGCCCCCTCCGATCTCTCCTGCTGCCCGCGCCCCGCAAGCGGGGGCCAGGGCGGAGCGGCCGGGCTGCGGCGGAGGCGGAGGCGAGGCCGCGGCGCCGTAAGGGGGCAGCAAGAGCGAGCCGCGGGCCGGGAAGGGGGCAGCGCGGAGGCACCGGCGGCTCCGGGGCATCTCCGCAGCCGC
>NW_008358534.1:3592337-3595085 GCF_000622305.1 Nannospalax galili | reverse complement strand
TTCAAGACTAGACATATTTATGAAATCTGGAATCTTCTGGTTTCACTTCACTGTACCATGTACCTAATTTCTAGGGAAAAAAAAACTGTGGAAGTAAAAGGCTTTAGGCTGTAATTTATCTTGAAACATAGTTGATTTGGGTGATGGTGGTATTATAGTGATGCCATAATGGCTGAGCTAGTAATACTTAGTGGGCCAAGTCAATGCTCCCTTTAAGAAAAGGAAACCACATAAGATGCTGACCCAATGGTACTTCTATTTCTTAGAAATGCAAAAAAATTCTTTTTTTCTGAGGTTACATCGTTTTGGTGGGCTCTATTTTAAAGTGGAAAACCAGTTGGTCAAAATGAACTTCTGGGTATTATTTAAGGGGACACCATGGTATATCTGATAGAATATCAGCCTTGTACTGAAGGGCCCAATAGTGCAATCCTAGCTGCACAAAGTAACTGGATGATTTTGGGCAACTCAATGTTCATTGGCCTCAGGTTTTTCATCTGCAAAATGGAACTGTGTGTCTGCTAGGGTAATTGTGAATATCAGATGAAGTCCATATTTCCAGTGTCCACTACAATGTTTGGAACGTAGAATTGCTCTATAAATGTTTTCCCATCTCCATCTATAAATAACATTAAAGTCCACAATATTTTAGCAAAGGCAGCAAAATAGATCAATCTAAAACTCAGCAAATAGAATTACTAGGTTTTAGAAATTACTGTTACATAGTTGAAACTTGCCTAAATATCACAGACTGTGTATTCATTTTTTAGTATGTTGAGCTCATGACTCAGGAGCACCACTCTCAATAGAAGGATGTCCTTACAGTTCCTGAAATTGCATGAGAAACATGCTTTGCAAACAGGGGTGATATCCTGAAAGAATTTGGGGAGGGGAAAGAATATGGAAGAAAAGAATCCAAGGGTATCTAGAAGGCTAGCTGGGCACTGAATAAGATTGGGGTGCAGTGGAGGTCATAGGATGTATAGCTGCTACAGTTGAGGAGGTAGAAGTGGGATTGTAGAAGGAGGAGGGGAAAATGAAGCCCAAATCTCCAGAGTTTCCCAAAGTCTGCATAAAACATTTTAGATTGACTACCAACACCGCCTTTAAGTTCACATCGGAGTTTTTTTCTGCTTCATTAACATGGCCTGTGGAGAAAAACTGTTGTTGACCAGTGTTTTAAAATAGTACTAGAATAGCTGGGGGTGGTGGTACAGAGGTAGGCAGAGCTTTTTGAGTTCAAGGCCAGCCTGGTCTACACAGTGAATTCCAGGCCAAATGGGGCTACAGTGAGACCCTGTCTCAAAAAGACAAAAAAGAAAAAATAGTATTTGAATATGAAGTGAATTCCCTGATAGGTAAAAGACCTGGTATTACATTTTGTAAATGTGGAGGTACTGAGAAGAGATAGAAACCGTAAACAATCCCTATTCTCAAAAAGGACATCCTGCCTCAGAATATAGATTATGTAGCCAAGTGGGAACTTCTGGCTGTGGGGAAAACACTCAGGGCCTGTGCAGAATGTGAAAGAAAAGAGGTTCTCCTTGCTGAGAGGGCCACAGCCTCTGGAAAAAGTAGCAGTTAAAGTGGGCCCAGCAAAATTTGCAGCAGGGGAACTGATGGGAGTCCCACAATGTAGAAGGTCTCAGGTGCCTATCCCCAGTGCTTTAGATTCTACTCCCACACAGAGGCTGATGCCACCATCCAAGCAGTGCTTTGGGAAGATTGCCTTTGGCAGGGTTCCTGCTGGTCTAGAAGCAAGACAGTAGAGCGGGGGCAGTTCAGTATCTCCTCACATGGTGTTCTTCTCTGGGGCCATTGCCCTTTGGTTAACCCAGGCTTGGGTAATGGACACTTTGATAAGGCTTTTTTAGGAAGCCTTTGCTCTCCCTGTCCTCCCAAGCCACAGATTGCACAGCGTAGAACCAGTGAGTTCTGCAGTGCTGCTTCTAGCTAAAGAAAGCATTGAGTTCCAGCTGCAGGCTCACTCCGAACACTTGCCTTTTTTCTTTCCTCCAGTGTGTAGTGCTTAAGGGCACTCTAGTAGAATCTTTGGGGGGCATTCTGGGCACAGATTTGACTAACTAGCCACATAAATTTTAACATGATAGGTAAGGGAGAGTATGCCAGTGTGAAGGTAGAGACTTCATTTGTCTTGTTTACTTTTGTGACTCCCAGTGCCAAGTACAGTGTCAGGTTCACATGGGCACACAGTATGTACATGTTAAGTGAGTGGATGAATAGGGCCCCTCAACCTGATTCAGCTACAGACATGATCCTTCCGCTGTTCTGTATGTATACTGCCCTAGAAAGATACCTGATGCTCATGCCTCAATTCATTGATGCTCTCTATACACCTTTACTTTCATTCCCAATGATTACCTTCATCTTTTTGTCCCATGATCACCTCTCATGAGAAAAAAAAAGTTCCTATGGAGCTTGTGAATTTGAAAAGTTCACAGCCACCCTCCACCTTCATTAGTCTCAAAGAGAGGGTCCCCAAAGCTACCTGTTTTCAGGAGGAGGTCTCTGTAAATATTAGGCATGGAAGTCTGAAAGGTAGTCCTAATCTTGATCCTGTGATTTGTGATTGATTCAAATAACTAATTTTTAACTTTAAAGAAACAATTTATATTTATTGAGCTAACTGTATTTATTTTTAAATTTTTTATTTATTATTTTTATTTATGTGTATGTGTGTATTGCCTGCATGTAGGTAAGTGCACCTGTGTTGTGCAGTGCCTGTGT
>NW_008358534.1:3588443-3592161 GCF_000622305.1 Nannospalax galili | reverse complement strand
CTATGGTAATCAAGACAGCATAGTCTTGTAACAGAGACAGACAGACAGACAGACCAGTGGGACAGGCAGACAGCCCAGAAATGGACCCACACATATAACAGTCAATTGATTTATTTTTTTAAAATTTTTTATGTGTATTACCTGCATGCAGGTAAGTGAACCCGTGTCGTGCAATGCCCTCGGAGGTCAGAAGAGGCTGTTGGATCCCCTGGGACTGGAGTTATGGACAGTTGTTAGCTGCCATGTGGGTGCTGGGATTCAAACCTGGGTGTTCTGTAAGAATAACCAGTGTTTTTAACTGCTGAGCCATCTCTCCAGCCCCCTTATTCAGCTAATTTTAAACTGATCATTGTATGTGAACTTTCTGAGTGGGCCTAAAGAGAATTCCTCTATTTGTAGATCATATCTTTCCCATCATTTTGTATATTTTGTACATTGTCTTCCTATGAGTACAGATAAGGTTCGAATAAAAACTACTTAATACTCAATTTCCTAATTTCCCTCTTTATAGAAGCCTGAGAGAAGACTGATTTCCAAACTTCTGAGTATTTTATCCATTAGATCACTGCTTTCTAATAAAAAAATTAGGAATCATGGCGGGTGTGGTGGCACATGCCTGTAGTGCCAGCACTTGGGAGGCAGAGGCAAGCAGATCTCTGTGAATTCAAGGCCAGCCTGGTCTACTTAGTGAGTTCCAGGGCAGCTGGAGCTACAGGGAAACCATGTTTCAAAAAGACAAAAAGAAATTATAAATCAACTAATAGTTTGAAAACATTATAATTAGATATAGTTACATCACTCAGCCTCATGAAACTATGGAGGAGGTATGGTAGTGAAACACTGATTGCTGAACACCCTGGAGGTCTATAAACATCTGTCTTTCATCTTCTAGTAACATGTATGGCGGGGTCCTCACAAATTACAGAATCCAGGAAAGGCCATGAAGATCATCCATGGCAGGGTCAATTATTCATTTCACCAGTGGGACAGCTGACTCATCAGGAGGCTGACAGTTACTTATTGGTAAGTTCTCCTGCTTGCTTCACTGTACCTCTCTTAGTTATATTGTATATGACCTTTTTGTTCAGATATTGATGGTGGGATGGGACTGGGGAATTTCTATTATGAAGTTATTCTAGCCTGGCAAGCTTTCACTAGGTTGTGTTTACTTGGGAGACACAGTTGAAATTGTTCATTCAGGGAGCATGTCACCCCCTTGTCACCACTATGGCAATCTGGCCACCAACCAAAGTAGACCACTTAAACTTTCCTGCCTACTTTTTTTTTTTTTATCAACATGGCTTCTGGGCCCTTTGACTGGTAACTACCTTTGTCTAGAATGCCCCCATCCCCACCTACCTAACTGCTCTCTGCCCTAGAGGCTCAGCTCACCATAGGTTTTACCTTTAATATTTCTTGGATGCCTTTCTTGCTCTTCCCAGTCAGGATTAAATGTCCTCTCTCCGCAAAGTCTTCACCTTGGGGCCATCGCTGTAATTGTCAGTTTGAGTTTATTTGCTAAACTAGACTGAAAACCATTCTCATCTCACGTTGTTCAGTTCACTCAGGAAGTATAAAGCCAGAGCGGTCTGCGTCCCTATTCCCTATTGGCAATTTGGGTAACCCCTTCAGAGGATGGCGTGATAAGGATAGGAGGTAGGAATTGGCTAGGCAGTTAGGGTAAAAAACCCCAAAGAAATGTAGCCAGTTTCTAGGCTAAAAGTCAAAATGTCCTTGGGCCTGTTAGCAACACACTCTGTTCCAAAGGCCAAAAATGTCAAAATGTCAAAAGTATTTGAGACCTTGTATCTAATCCTTAAAAGATTTTAGGTTTACTACACCAGCCTGGTCTACATGCTGAGTTCCAGGCCAGCTGGGGCTACAGAGAGACCCAGTTTCAAAAAACCAAACAACAACAACAACAACAAAAACAGTGAAAAGCTAAGAGCGGTCACCTTCACAAAGTATAATAAATGGTGAAGGAAAGTGTGTAATATGTGTCTCAGTTCTATTTGCTATCATATTTTTTTGTCTTTTTGAGACAGGGTCTCCCTGTAGCCCCAGCCTGGAACTCACTATGTAGACCAGGCTGGCCTCGAACTCACAAAGATCTGCCTGCCTCTGCCTCCCAAGTGCTGGGATTAAAGGCGTGAGCCACCACTCCCAGGTATGCTATCATATTTTTAATGAAAAAATTTGCTACAAAATTATATTAGGGGAAGGAAAACTCAAAACATACCTTCAGAGGAGCAGTTTTATTATACAGAACACTAAATATGCTTCCCTACAGAACAATAGCAAATAAGTTATTGACTTTCTCATTTCACTCAAGATTGTCATGTGTTGGGCATGGATGCAAGACCATGGTACCTGCATTAAGCCTTGATCTTCTCAGTAACTAGTTGACCTTCAGTTAGCCCTTTTTTGTTTGGGCACAAGTTGTGCTAGATCATCCTTAAGGCCCTCCCAAAACTCTTCATTCTGATCTGTGATTACCATTTGGTAGGTAGAGGTCCTGGTAACCCTTCTTTAAACTTCTCATTGAAAAAAATTAACATATGGACCAGTTGAGTTCTGTAAGCTCTTTTTTTTAACAAAAAATTATTGAGAATTTCATACATGCGTATAAGGTGTTTTGTTCAAATCCACGTCCACTCCCTCCCCTCCAACTCCTCCCATATCTCCCCATCACTTTTTCCTGACAACTTTGTGTACTCTTTCTCTTTTTTATGGGGATTTTTGCTACTCTAACATTCCCCCCTCTGAAGAGATAACCCTATAATCTTTTAGGGGCTAGATAAAAGCTCCCAAGCTCTTTACAGTAAGTACTGCCAAGCTGAAATAATTCCAAACTAGGAGATTCTCTTGGTGACTGTGGCATGGCTACTTGTAGGATGGGAACATGTGTACGTAGCTCAGCCTTCTCTTTCTCTTGGTTCTGTTGTTCTCAGTAGATCAAGAATGAGGAGAAAAAATCCACAACAAACCTGCATTCTTTAGACTCACAGACATGTCCAACCTTTTGACATTGCGACACAATGTTGTCATAGACGAAGTTCATGCTGAAGAATTGGGAAATTGAGTTACAAAAAAACCCCTCAATGTTTTAGGTAACTTTATGATTTTGTGTTGGGCTGTATTCATAGCTCTCTTGTAGTGCACGCTACCCACAAGCCACAGGTAGCATACTCTTGATAGGCATAGTACAGTCAAATGGCCTATGGTTCAGGTACTTTCTTTTCCAAAAATATTAACTTATGCCAGAAGATGTTATTTAGCCAGATGAAGTCCTAGACCCAGTGAACTACAGAAAGACTCAGAGGGCTGCTGATTTCACAGACCCCAACTCAGGGAAGAACTAGAATGGAAATCACCTGATCCACAAGCTGCCCCCCCTTTTTTTCCCTTGGGAACTGCTAGGCATGGCTGTCTAAAGCCAGCTGCAGATATCTCAGAATGCAGTGGGGTTGCTGCCCTGCTCCTCTTGTAGCCTAACTGGAGACAAACTCCAAGTTGATGATTGTGGCTCTGCTAACTTTCAAAGCCTTCATCTCCAAACCTTGTCTTCAGATAATTAAAAAATAAAATTTTTTCTGCAGTGCTGAGACTGGAACCCAGAGCCTCTCACATGCTAGGCAAGTACTCTACTCCTAAGCTGCACCTCTAGTCACTCTTTAAAAAAATCCAGCCTCTTCCTTTGATGTAATATATTGTTTTT
>NW_008358534.1:3585697-3588354 GCF_000622305.1 Nannospalax galili | reverse complement strand
TTGGAAGCTTATGGGAACGTGGAGAAATGTTAAATTGCTAAGAAAATCATGTGCCAAACCACGTGGGAGCCTCTTAAAGGCAACTTTGGTGGTCATGACCCTGGCCAGAGGGGGAAGTCTGTGATGTCACCTTTTCCGAAGACCCAGTTTCACGGATAGTATGTCTGAATGGAATTGTCTGAGGGAGATTGTTCCTTGTGAAAAGTTCACATGATGGAGTTTGAAGAGCTTGTTTTACTTGGAGCCCAGCAGGACAGAGTGGTTTGGAATACAGCATTCAGTGTGTTCTGTTTGGCTGAAAGCTGTCACAAGGAACAAGTACTTAGCAAACAGCATGAACAAGGATTTGAACTAGAAAAACAAGAAGGGCCTTGACAACATTGTAATAGTGGCGTCTGTCACCAAAAATGGCCCAATGCTACACAAAGAAGTGATAAAGAAGATGAAGAAAATACAATAAGTAGATGTGGGTCTTGTTCAACACAACCCAATGGAAGAGCACTGTAATATGGGTAAAATTTGAACAGAGGTTGCTGGGTCACTGTGACCATCTCCACTTTGCCTGTCGGATGGCACCCTTTTGTCTCTTTAAGGCAATAGTCCATAGACCAAATCTTTGCTTGCAGGATATCCACAGAACTTGTTGAAAATAGATTGCTCAATCAGCTGCTTAGTCTGTTTTACAATGCTAAATACCTGAGTTGAATGGGTTTTGTTTTTAAAGTCATCAAATTAACCAAACAGACCTCTTGCTTTTGGCTTTTCATGCTTTAAGTGGTATTAAGTGCTATTTAACAAGGCTATTCTTTCAGTATTTACAATCCATTTGTTTAAAACTTAGTTCTTCTTATTTCTTACTTTAAAAAATATTTTTTATATGTATGAGTGTATTGCCTGCATATGTGTAAGTACATCTGTATCGTGCAATGCTCATGGAGGTCAGAAGAAGGTGTCGGATCCCGTGGAACTGGAGTTATGAATGGTAGTTAGCCACCATGTAGGTGCTGGGAACTGAACCCAGTTTCTCTGCTTGAGCACCCAGGCTCTTACCTGCTGAGCCATCTCTCCAGCCCCAGTTCTTCCTATTTCTTAAAGCCACTTTTTCTTTAGTTTTTGCTTTTTTTGTCATGCATATTCATCATAACACGGTACTATTTTGCACGTGGACATTTTCATACACGTATATATTGTACATTGTGCATGTCCCCTCATCTTTCCTTTTCTTATCTCATCCCCTCTCATTAGTCCCTTTTGCTCCCCTAGACAGTTTTGCTTCTACTTTCCTGTCATTTATACACACATGTTTTTATGTATTCATGTGAAATCTAGGAACCACACATGAGAGAATACAATATCTTTCTCTTTCTGAGACTGACTCAATTTGCTTAGTATGTTTATCTCCAGGTGCATCCATTTTCATGCAGATAACATAACTCAGTTCTCTTTAAGGTTGAAAAAACTCCATTGTGTATGTACATCACATTTTTTTCTATCCATTCCTCTGTTGGTGGATGCATAGGCTGATTCCATAACTTATTTTTAATCATGAATAGTGCTGCAACAAATATTAACATGCAAGTATCTTTGTGATAGTTGATTTGGATAAATCATTACATTCTCACCAATACTATATAATATTTGTTTTTGTCTACAACCTCTGTAGCCTTTATTGTCATTTATTTTCTTTTTTCTTTAATTTAAACCAATTTTTATGTGTATGAGTGTTTTGCCTGCTTGTATATGTGTACCTGTGTGTGCAATGACTGTGCAGTCCAGAAGAGGGCGTCAGATTCCACTGAAACTGGAGTGATAGATGGTTGTTAGTCACCATGTAGATGCTGAGAACTGAACCCATGTCCCCTGGAAAAACAGTCCATGCCCTGAACAGCTGAGCCATCTCTTCAGCCCTGTTATTAATTTTCTTAATGACTTATACCATTCTGTCTGCAGTGAGGTGGGATCTCTGTGTAGTTTTAATTTGCTTTTATCAAATGACTGGTGAGACTGAATTTTTTAAAGATTTATTTTTATTATTTTTAATTATGTGTATGCATGTGACTTTGTGTGGGTATGTACATGTGAGTTCATGTGCCTGAGGAGGCCAGAGGCATCAGATCTCCCTGGAACTGGAGTTACAGGCAGTTTTGAGCCACCCAAGGAAGGGAACTGAACTCGGGTTCTCTGCAAGAGTATAAGCACTCTTTACCACTGAACCATTTCTCCAGCCCCTGAGATTGAACTTTTTTCATGTTTATTAGCAATTTGCACTTCTTTTTTTCTTTTTGAAAAGTATCTATTTGCTTAATTAGCCCATTTGTTTTTTGGGTTGTTTGATTTCTTATTGTTTAGTTTTTGTGTTCTTTATATACTTTGGATGTTAATCCTTCATCAGTTGTATAGCTAGCAAACATCTCCCACTCCTTAGACTATCTTTTCACTTGATTAACTGCTTCCTTTTTTACAGAAGCATATTAATTTCATGAGGTCTTGTTAATTGTTGGCCTTATTTCCTGAGCGACTGCAGTCTTATTCAGAGGATTCTTGCCCATGCCATACTTTGAAATGTTTTGGGTACTTTTTCCTCTGCCTTAGAGCTTCAAGTCATATATTAAAGACTTTTATCCATTTGGAGTTTGACATCAGGTGTTTTCCTCAAT
>NW_008358534.1:3576324-3585108 GCF_000622305.1 Nannospalax galili | reverse complement strand
TTATTATTTTTAGTAGTAGTAGTAGTAGTAGTAGTAGTAGTAGTAGTAGTAGTAGTAGTAATTAGTAGTAGTTGCCATAGTAGTAGTTGTGGTAATAGTAGAGTCAGTTTATTAAGACAGGAAAAGGCACTCCCAAAGGTGGAAGGGGGCTAGTAAGCTAGGAAGACCGATGCTCAAAGGTGCTCATGACTTTCATAGGTCATTTATATAGCACTTGCCTTCTCCTGCATTTATATATTGTGGGCTTTTTGTTTTCCACAAATGTTCTGTTTGTTGCATGTAGTTCAGTCTACCTTCTTTTTTGAAACAGGCTCTCTGAACCTGATATTCACTGATTCAGTTAGACTGGCTGAGCAGTAGGTCCAGGTACCCTCCTGCCTCCTTCTCCCTAGTGCAGAGATTCCAGCTGCATGCTGCTGCACCAAGTAAAGCCACTTTTTATTACAGTAATTTCAAGTGAAATCTGTGCCTTCTGCCCAGAACCTCATATTCCTGGGTGATAACAAATAACTACTGTAGGTAAATGCAGAATTAGAAGCTATGGTAGTTATCTTGCTATCCTGGGGTCATGCCACAGAAATGTTTCAGCTTTAGGTAAACAGATACAAGGCAGTATTTACTATAGTAACAGTCCTATGTATAGCTAATTCTACCATGGTTCAGTAAGTGTGCTAGCAGGGATCAAATTGTTGTGATATATAGGACAAAGGTAACACAGGCTCCGGCCACATGTTTTAGGGTTGTGTATGAACACAACCCTGGTTATAGCGACTCTAGTTAAAAAATTTAATCAATTTATTCCAAATTCAATTGGATTAAACAGTCAAAACACAGAGTGTGTCATCACACCTGTTTTGTTTCTTGTGGCATCATGTCAGCACAAGGTAAACTGGGAAATATGGAGATTTCCTTATTCCTAAGCTTCAAGAAGGCCTATTCTCATTGACTTGTAACTCTTCTTCTTTTCTTCGAGTTTTCTTTTGAATTTTAAAATTGCATTGTGTGCGTGTAGGACTCAGGACTCTCTTTCTACCATGTGGGTCCCCAAATCAAACTCAGGTCATCAGCCTTGATGGCAAGTACCTTAACCTGCTGAGCAATCTTGCCAGGCTTTCTTCTTTGAGTTTTTTGATATAGGGTTTCAGGTAGACAATACTGGCCTTAAACGTACTATGTAACCCAGGATGACCCTGAGTTCCTGATCTTCTGGCTCCACCTATAAAATGCTGGAATTGCAGATGTGCACCATTATGCCTGGCTTGTTTCAGAATTTTTATAGTTTCTTCTTTGCTTAGAAGGCCCTCATTGAGAGCTCTTATCCTGGCCAGGATACAGACTCAGAAATTTTAGAAGTAAAGTGTTCTTTTTATCAATGTTCTTTGAGTTATGGGCCATGTTGGCCTCAAGAGAAAAAGGGCCCAGAGTTCAATTTCTAGAAACAAAACAAAAGCAGAAGGATGAATTAATTTTAATATATTTCATTTGACCCAATATATCCAAAATAGCTGTTCACCATGCAACCAATATAAAAGTTATTAATGAGTTATTTAATATTTTTGAAAATATCATTCCAAGTCTTTGAAATTCAGTGGGGTTTTGAAAGTGTAGACTGTCTCAATTCAGTCTCAGCATACATCACCTGCTTAACAGTCACACATGGTTGGTGGCTCCTGTATTACATAGTATTGTCCTAGATACAGCTAGCCTTCAGTTGGGATAGAGGATTGTGATAAGTCAAGCCCAGTGGCTTCCCTTTGAAGATTGACAATATTGCTATTTTCAGTTCTATTCAGAATAGGAATCCCTTTTGCCAAATTTGAGGTTGTCAACCACTTTCTCTATGAGGAGTAATCATGTTGTTTATGCTGAGTACAATTCTTTTTGCATTTAAAAATGTGGTATCTATTACTCTATGCATTTGTTTCCTAAATTAAATTACAGGGCTCAACAACGAGGGGGAATTCCTTCCACTTGAGCAAGACAGTTTTAGAGCACAAAGAAAAGGAAATAATGTACCTCTAGTTCTAGTACATATAAGGTTCCCATTGCTTTTAACAGTTGGTGGCATTTATTGGGTAGCTACTATGTATAAGTCAATGTGGTCGATATTGTGAACAATATATGATAATGATGAGGACATGACATCTGCCTTCAAGGAGTCTATGTTCTTGTGAGAGTCAACAGACACGCATACATATGCATGTTTCTTCACACAAAGTAGCATAAACTAGAGGTGTAGCATGTGTTTGGGGGACCATAAACTAGAGATAGACTAACTCTAACTGATGGAATTTGTTGGCTAGTTGTGGAAGAGGTAACTGACCTTGTCACTTTTGAATCAGTTGAGTTTTAAAAGGTTTTGTCAAAACATACCGTATAATCTTATGGCTAGTTTTAGTTGTCAGCTTGGCACAATCTAGAATCAGCTGAGATTGTCTAGATCAGGTTGACCTAACTCTAACTGATGGAATTTGTTGGCTAGTTGTGGAAGAGGTAACTGACCTTAGTACTTTTGAATCAGTTGAGTTTTAAAAGGTTTTGTCAAAACATACCGTATAATCTTATGGCTAGTTTTAGTTGTCAGCTTGGCACAATCTAGAATCAGCTGAGATTGTCTAGATCAGGTTGACCTGTAGGCATGCATGTCACCATTCCTAGGCAGGGGATCCTGAGCTATGTAAAAGTGCAGAAATTAAGCTGAGCATAAGCATGCCTGCAATCATCACTCTGCTGCTGATTATGGATGTGCTGTAACTAACTCCCTCAAGCTTCAGCTGCTGTGACTTCCCTGCTATGACAGCCTATAACCTGGAACTGTGAGCTACAATGAACTCTTTCTCCAGTGACTTGCTTTTGCTGGATATTTTATCACAGCAATGGGAAATGAAACAGATATACTGGGTCAAATCTTAAATAGATCCTAAAGTAGTTTAAGTTCACTAATCACCTGTTGACTCTGCATACTTGTTTTTTACACTGGATTAGCCTAGACTGAAACTATTCCCTATTCCTATAACATGCTCCTTGGTACTTTTGCAGAGATTCCACACAAGCTACAGTAGAGCTAATGTGTCTTGCTTGATGTTATGTTTTGTTTGTTTGAGACGGAGTTTCTTGTATCCTAGGTTGGCTTGAATTTGCTACGGAATTGAAGATTACCTTGAATTTCTGATCCTCTTGCCTCTACCTCCTGGTGCACTAGGATTGCAAGCTTACAGCATCTGGCCCAGTTTATGTTGTGGTAGGGATTGAATCCAGGATTTCATGCATGCTAGATTCTACCAACTGAGCTACGTTTCTAGGCGTTGTTTGATTTTACTTGACTACATTCTTTTCCTATTCAAGTCAGGATTCCAGTCTTTGGCTATTGAATTAAAAATGTATTTGTCCGTGTGAGACTTTTTCCTATTAAAAAAATGCTGATGGGGCCTGGAGAGAAGGCTGAGTGGTTAAGAGCACTGACTGCTCTTGCAGGGGACCTGGGTTTTGTTCCCAGTACCCATATGGCAGCTAACAATGATCCATAACTCCAGTTCCAGGGAATCTGGTGCTCTCTTCTGGACTCCATAGGCATTGCACGCATGGGTACACTTCCAAACATGCAGGAAAAACACTCATACACATTAAGTAGAAATAAAGAAAATGAAGCTGCAGATAATACTTTTCATTGCTGGCTTTGAGGGAAGGAATAGGGGACATATATTATTATCAGTTTTCTTTAGCATATTACAGTTTACCAAGTGATTTCCACCCAGATGATGTAATTTTATTCTCTTTCCTTCTTCCTGCCTTTTTCCAGTTCTTGAGATGGAACCAATGGTCTTGGGCATGGGCAGCAAGAGCTCTGTCTGAGTGACATCCCCAGCCCTTTGATTATTATAAGATTTTTGTCTGACAGTATTACAGGGAAAAAAAACTTCTATACTTTATTCATACAAGAACAGTTCCAGACTCTTGGCTGATATTTGAGACTACAGATAGAGCTTAGATCTCGTTATTGTTCTCTATATATCTCCTGTATATGTATGCCTATCATGGTTTAGATTTGACTTCAACAATTACTATAGCATTGCCATTGTTGTTCTGTTACCTGAGATGACTGCTAAGTTATATTGTATGTAAGTTGTGGAGTCAAAGGTTGAGGGGATGTTTCATGTTAGAATGACATACAAATTAAAACTTACAAATTATTTTGGATTTTCCACTTAATGTTTTCTGACAGTGGCTATGCGTAATTGGGAGAAACTACTATACTGACTTGCCTGTGTCCATTTGGCCAGGAAGTAAGAAGGACTGGGTTAACCCAGTCCTTCTTACTTCCTGGCCAGTGTCCTCATCTTGCCTCTGCCTTCCTTTCATTTTTATTTCCTCCAAATCTTATCAAATATGAAGAAACTTGATACCCATCCTAGCTTTATGTTAAGGAATTTAATAAAATTCAAAGCACTCATAGTAGAGAGGCAGTATTGTAAAATAATTCTCCTATTTGTTAAAATAAACCTGAGCTTCCTGGAGAAGAAGAAATTATATGGAGATTAGCATATACTTTCATTGAGAAAAAATGATCTTACATTCAACAACTAAAGATAATATTTATTAGGTCAAGTAAAGTATACATAGTTTTACTGAGCAGGTCATTGCTTCAAATGTGCAAGGAAAATTTCTTCATAATAGTCACTTTTCTACATTTAGAAATGTGTTTAACCCAAAACCCCTGAAATCAGTGCAAAATTGCTAGAACTAGTAGTTCTTTTTTTCTGGTAAAACACTTTTTCATGCTCACATTTCACAGGATGGAATGCATTTTATTTTCAGAACCATAAAATGAAATCCATCTCTCCTCCCTTAGGAGATTTTGCTTCTAGTTCCTTGTTTTGGTGAGAACCCTCTAGTTGTTGTCTTTTCAGTGGTGTTCTGAAGAATCATTAGCATTAACAATGGTGTGGAAGAGTCAGATCTGACATACAATGCAACCAATTAACAAAAAGCTCTCTAGAAACAGCAAAACCTACTGGCATGGGTCACAACCTTAGATATTCTGTATCTTATTATCATTTGATGATATACACCCAGATGAGGCAAATAAGCAATTTTAATGGGAGAGAAATGCAACTTTGGTTGCGTGGACTATTGACCTATAACATAGCAAGAAATGTTATTCACATTCT
Source organism: Nannospalax galili (assembly GCF_000622305.1). NCBI lineage: Eukaryota > Metazoa > Chordata > Mammalia > Rodentia > Spalacidae > Nannospalax > Nannospalax galili. Next base: position 3,579,940 of record NW_008358534.1, on the reverse strand, counting down.
TCCAAACCGCCGTGATAAGGTGTATTTTTTTATTGGCAAATAAAGACCAATGGGTAACTGATAAAATTAGGTGGAGAAATGTATTATCTAAAATGCACTATAGTGAAGCTAAAAAGAGCCTTACTCTGGCTGGCCTGGAACTCACTATGTAGAACATGCTGGCCTTGATCTGCCATCTGATTGCTGAGATTAAAGGCATGCACCACCACACCTGGCTAAGAACCCTACGCGTAACTGAATGCAATCATTCATTATCAAATGATATCAGGTAGAATACAGAATGAATACCTCTGCGGCTTTCTGTTCTGGCACATAGAGGATCGTATATTATTAATGTTCATGAGCATCATCCATTCCCCATGCTTGAAATTCCCAGGAAACTTAACAAATTACAACAGATTTTTGTCCACAGAAAGAAAGCAAGATGTTTAATGCAGACGGAAATGTGAGCTTAATTAATTTAGAGTAAGTCCATTAATTTGGCCTTGGGTAAGATGATTCACCTCCATCTCAAGCTTCGTATTTGTTGTCAAAGATATTTCATATAAACAGCAATGTCGACAGACTGTGTAAGAAAAGGAACTCTTGACCAGGAACCAGGAGCCTTGGGTTCGTCATCTTGTTCTACTCTTGATTAAGTCTGTGATTTGCATACTCTGGCTTGAGTTTCTTAAGATGTAAAATAAGTAGATTTGGACTCCACAATCTATTTTTATCTCTAAATTCTATCTCTTCTTTCCTTCCACTCTGCTAGTATGCTGTGATTCCAGCTATTTTTTATGTACTGGTCATGTTATTAACATCCTTCAGGTCCACAGTTAGGGTTAAAAATAATGCTACTTGGAGGACTCTTGCTATCCTAACTAAATTGCTATAGAGGAAACAAAACTGAGAAAAGGTAGTATTTCTTATGTAGTTTACCCTTCAGATACCCTTGACATCTGTGACCCTTGCATGTATTAGTAATACAAATCTGAGAAAAAAGTACAAGATCAAGATGTTCTGACCAAGGCACTTAATTTGCATTAGAACTACTCAGGTAAATGACACACTGGAACTGATGAAGTGGCATTTGCCTTGAACTCTTGGAAGGCATGCTTCAAAGAATCCAAATGGTAAATGTTGGAATGAGACTAGTCCACTGTTCTTTACTAAATGCAACTTGATGTTAAATCTATTATTGGAAAAAATAGGAATTTGATCATTTTACTAAAATCACTTCTTTTTCTGTGGGTACCAGTGACCTCACAATAGTAACAGGGCATAAAAATGAGATGGACCTTCTAACTCTGACGTTATGTGTTTCCATCTGGGTTACTTTAAAGGAGGGAGTTTACATTTTGTGTGACGGAGGGAAAGATAGAGCAGTTTCTGAGTTGAAGGGAAGCTCCTAAACAATTAAGGTTTGAAGACGGACTTTACAGCTTTTTAATTTTGTATAGTGCTAGACTGCTTCTTGACTCCTTTCCTCCCGGGTTAAAGGGTTAGTTAATAAAGGGGGATAGATACATCTGACACCATGTGTCTGTGGCATAGTGAACCAGGAAACGTTAAAAACTGCAATATAGTTCTAGTTTTTCCACTGTTCATTTCCTTACTGTTTTCTATTTCTGTCTTCCAGGCTGCACTGCCATCTTGCATAGCTTCTATAAAGTTCACCAAGTTATTTAGAAGCAAGGGTGTTAGTAATATAAGAACAAATTGAATGCTCTTAAGTATGGTGGGTGTGTCTGTGAGAGCTTTATCTCAGAAAGAGTTAACTGAGAGGGGAAGTTCTGACCTGAATGTGGGAAGCAACGTCTCTTGGGGTGGAGTCCTGGCCTGAATAAGAATGGAAAAATGAGAAATACAGTTGAGTGTCTAGGAACACTCACCTTTATCTGCTTCTTGAACTGCCAAAATGTGAGCAGGTAGTCTCACACTCCTGCAGCCACCTGCTGCCTTGCCCTTCCTGCCATAATAGAATATATCCTCAAACCCTGAGCCAAATAAACCATTCCTCCTGTAAGGTGCTTGCTATCAAGTGTTTGTTTACATCAACGAAAGTAACTAATACAAGTGGCTTACTACACTGCTTAAGGTCAAAGAAGTAGTAGCAGCAGAGATTAAAATCCGAGCGAGCGGTTGGGCTCCGTAGTCCGTTCTTTTCATCTCTATGCTCGGGAGACAGTGAGTTGCCTTGTAATTCTCCATGTACTTTGCTTCAAAACCGTAGCAGGTTTTGTGACTATCTGGTTGACCAAATTACTTGGGCTAATCCTAAATCCATTCCCAGAACTGATAACTTGACTTAGACCTAGATCTCTAAAATGATGTTTCCCTAACGCTGGGTTTACTGTGATAAAGTTCATTCTTACTTTTCTAAGCTGAAATTGTGTGCTTTCTGATCTTTGTCCTGTGTGCTTTTCTAAATTCCGAGGCTATTTACAATACGAAACATGCCCTATTGGTTTCCTCAACCATCCAGTAAATTGAATGAGGGAAGATGCTCATGGTAATAATAGTTGTTAGTTTACTGAGTGCCAAGACTGAGAAAAATGATTTGATGATTGTTTCCTAATCTTCCTTTTAGCCTATGAGATGAAGTTTGTTATCTCCATTTTACATGCGTAAAAAAATGATGCCTCACATAGTTTGAGTAACCAACCCAAAGTCATACCTTTAAATATGTGACAGAGCCAAGATTTTGACTTTTTGCATTACCTGATCCAAAGCCCTGGGGTTTAGCCTCTGTTCTGTGTTGTCTTTAGAATTTCACTGGAATTCGTCTCTCCCAACCCGACATTCACAGTTTCTGTTCTGCAGGATAGTCTACTCTAAAGCTGCTTATCCATGTTATTACTGATATACTCAGTTTTCCCTCAGTGAGTCATAAGTTTAATATGACATACCATTTTCTTATAATAACACCAACTGTTTGGCCTGTAAGGGAACATTTGCTCTCTCCATAACTGGCCACCTTGTGTAACGGATCTTCATAAGTGCCAACTTGTCTTCATAAGTGCCAACTTGTCAAAAACAGACTGTGAGAGGATTTAAGTAGGCTAAAGGGATTAGGGCATGCCACATATATTCATGTGAGCTTTTAGAATGAGAAACTTGGGTCTTCTATTGGATGGTCCTGGAAGAAAGGAAATAAGGGTGTTGTGACTAAAGTATAAGAACCATCAGCTTAGTAAGTGAAAATGCCTCTATAGCTTGTGATTATTTGATATTCCCACAGTATTACCAGATACACTTTTTTATCTTTCCTCGTTTCTAAAGATAAGAGATTGCTGTTTTGGAATGAATTCAGTTTATTTTTAAAGCAACTGAGATGATATTAGAGCAACAATGATGCTAAAATATCCATACAGAAAATTAAATTAACCAAACCAGACCTTAAAGCACATTTGACTTTATTAATCTTTGTAACCCAAGTGACACCCCCAGTCAGAAAGGATCTTCTATGTATGCCTCAGGGTCTGATTCTAATTGCCAGTTAATAAAAATGCCGGGGTTTCCTTAATCAGCCAATTAACTGACCTAACAATTATAATAGGGAAGGAAGGTGGGAGGGGTGGAGACTGGGAACAGCAAGTCCATCAAGGTGCAGTGGAAATTCTTTGGCGGGGGT
>NW_008358534.1:3573788-3576307 GCF_000622305.1 Nannospalax galili | reverse complement strand
GGGGTAGGGGGGTGGGGGGTGGTAATGGTGGACACACCCTTTAAAGTGAAGTGATTTTGTTCTACCTTGACTGCTTTCCCATTTCTCTTTCCTTTCTCCTTTCCCTGACGTTTATAATGATCAGAGCCCCTAATTGGCTGATTAGTAAATTTTGAGAAAGAAAAAGAAGGTGGAAGAGGAGGGGACGCAGGGGGAGGGGGAGAGACAAGGAGAGAAAGAAGCTTAAAGATTTAAAGAAACCTGGTTCTTTACTCTCTGAAACAACATTTATGTGGAAAATCATTCTCTGTAGTTAAGGGTTTATGTGGAATGAAAGCACCTTTTCCGCTTTTCACTGGAAGAGTTAGTTACCTCCTAATTTATGATTGCACTATCATTAACATGCAAATTGAGATTGAAATATAATGTGAAAAACTTGACATTAAGGAATCAGCTATTTTTCACTAGAACATGTTTACATAAGTCTTTTAATAATAGTAAAACAGAAGCTGTCTTTACTGAAAGCATATTATTGGGAGAAAGTTATATTTTTATTGGTTTGGTGGAAATTGTAGTATTCTAAGAGTACTGAAAAAAGTGTGCATGTAGGTAAAATTCTCCTCTCAGTTATTATTTACCATTTCAAATGTCCTGACATGTTGATGATTTTAAACTGTTTAGAATTAGAGATGGAAATTTAGCTTAGCGGTAGACCAGTTACCTAGCAAAAGGGGAGGCCTAGGTTTAATCTTCATTCCACCTACCACCATATTTGTTTTTGCCCTAAGGAGCTCTCAGTAGTTGAGCTTTTCTTTTCATGTGCACGCACACATTATGAAAAGTTGTTAGAGAAGTTCAGGGTTGATTTGCTTTACCAACCCAAATCTCAGAGTTGTAAGCTTTAAAAGGTTATGAATTACATAATACTCCAGTACCATTATTATCACTCATCTAGATTTTTGTCACCAGGCTATGGGATTATTGCATTTTAGAGTTGGAATGAGTCTTAGAGAACATCTACCTCTACCTTCTCATTGAACAGAAGGAATCAGAGGTCTACATGGGAAAAGAGACTTGTCTAGGGTCAAATAGGACGTTTCTGGCTGAGCTTGAAACAGGTCTCCGGGTTCCCAGTTTTGTGTTCTTTTCTTCTTTCCAATCTTCCCCCTATTTAAATCACATCAAAGGCCAGAGGGCAAATGCCAAGTACTATATTCTGTTAGAGACTGTTTTAATGCAAAATCTGTGCTCTCCGAGCCTGGGTGCATTCATTTTTAAATCATTCTTCAGTGGCTAACTCAGAAGGCATATGTCTTAGTTTTATTTTTATGAGCTCCATCTTTCTTTCGTGAATGTATTATTAACATGTCTTCTTTCTGTTCTGAAAGTTCTCAGGGGAATAATGGTGTCCTGAATTTGGAAATGGAAATGACTGTAGGATCTATTCGTTTTAATCTCAAGGCTAGGAAGTACTGCCCTTTCAGTTCTCCAAGATTCTGGTTCAAAGGATTGTTCAAAATAGATCTATTGCTACTATAAACACCTCTGAGCCTTAGCCAGTTCATTACTTTCATTTTTATTGGTCTCTCTTTGAAGGATTAGATGTTTTGCTCATCTTTTTGCTTTCCTTTGTTTCTGATACACATGCCTTAAAATTTACATGTAGGGAAAATTCTGTTAGTTTTCTTACTGGGGGCTGGTTATTCTTGAACTTAGAGGGTTCATCACAAATGGCTTGTAAATCAGGATCTGATTAGGGAGTAATATATTCATCGGTAACTCCTGTATAAAAGTTATTCAAGTATTGTGACAAAGTAAGTGTTGTTTACTTTATACATTTTCTTCAGATTGTAAAGATTTCATCTAACTTAAAGGCTCTCATGGAATCTCAGGGCTTGTGGCTTGCCCACTGAGAGTGGAAAGGCTGGCTAAATTAAGTTGATTTGCCTGTGAAAGAAATGCTTCCATTATTCATGTCAGAAGCCTGTCACATCAAATTGAGGGAGTGGAGAAAACCCTTTTTTATCAACATTTAGAAGCAAGAAAAACCAACCATTGAGGGCCTGAATTTCAATTGGGGAAAAAGTCAAGCTGAAAGCAGGGTTCAAAAAGGGGGGGAGGTTGGGTATTTGTCTAATGTTGAAAATCAGCAGAAGAGATTGATTTAACTTTGGCTGAAACTTTTTTATATAGACAGAATGAAACTTCTTAAAGCAGCAAGTAGTACATACAATCTTGGTGTCTTTCATGTGTAAACTTGTCAAAAGTAGTTAAGCTAATTTAAATTTAAATCTCCTTGAATTCCCATTCTTGCACTCTTAATTTGTTTATTTTAAAGGATTTAGGAATGCATTTCTTAGAGGTTACTTTTCAAACATTGATGAATGTATTTTGTTTTTCAGAGTTCAAGATGATAGGTTCTGTTGTGTGATTAGTCCTTGTATTAAGAGAAGGAAGGCAAGCTAGTCAAGTACCAGCTCCATGTTTGTATCAGGTATGTGGGTATTTGTCTCAGTATGGTGTATTTTATACAAGCCTGA
>NW_008358534.1:3571466-3573597 GCF_000622305.1 Nannospalax galili | reverse complement strand
GCACGCGCACGCGCACACACACACACACACACACACACACACACACACACACACACCCGACCAAACTTCAAATAAAACTAAGGTCATTAAGAGAATAACATGACTTGGGACAATAAAGGGAGGATCCTTCCCCAAGACAATCGTGCGCTGTTAGTTTATTTTAGGAAGATTCTGTTGTGTATGCCAGGGCAGCAGTTTTGAAGAGTGTTATTTGAAAGACTATTGTAATATTGGAAAATGTATTTTATTGTTATTTTTATAAGAACATTGATGTTTACCCTTTTGCAATATTTCATTTCTATCAGCACAGGTATTTTAAATGTTATCTCACTCTACTGAAATCACTGTAAAATTTAATATTTTTGCAGATTTCAATCATTACAGTCCTCACCTTGAATATATTTCTGCCATCATCTAACTGCCTGTCTTTGACCTGATTTATTTAATAAGATATTTTTTGCGAAAACATGAAAAATATGAAATGTAATTCGTTTAGATTTCTAAGATATGCTTTACAAATTTTTAGCTAAGTTTTGTATCAAAATAAGTGCTCTAGAAATGTTTTTAAAAGATAAGTTGTTTGAAAAGATTCCTGGTCCTCCTTTTAAAAATGAGGTCTGAAACCCTGTTAAAGAATAGAAGAATCTTCCCCCAAGTGACAGGAGCTTCTACAAAACAGCAATCGTATGTTTCCTTCATAATTGTGTTGAGTAGAAAGAAGAGTTCTTTTGTGATGTTCCAGTACAAAAGTAGCTACTTCTCTGGCTGACTGTAGTTATGTGCAGGTTGTAGACAGGGAGCAAAGAATGAAATAGAGAGATGATTGTACTGTGGAAGGCAAGAGAAGACAAGGATTAATGGTGAGCAGAATTGTGCTTTGGTGACTGCTGCTAACAATGGAGTTGTGGGGCAGGCGGGTGAAACGGGTGGGAGTAGGGGATGTGGAGGGCTGTGAATGGGTAAACTAGAGCACTGTGTCAAGGCAGGGGTGAATAGCTAATTTATGTGTATTTACAAAAGTACGAGCAAACAAAATAGCAAAAACAACGTACCAGTTTCACCGTGCTATTTTTAGACCATGAACCCACTAGAGGTCATTCCTTTTGTGTACTGCTCCAGTCTCTATTTTCTGGCTGTCTGTTTCCACCTCTGAGAATATGGACTAGTGCCGGTGAAGCAATTCAAAGTGATGTGCAACACAACAGAGGGTGGTAAGAGTGAATTCTTGGAGGCTTTCATCTTCTTCCCCATGAGGTGTTATCACTAGTAGGCATTTTACCAGTGCTGATAATATTATTCTTGAAAGAATGAAACTTGAATTATGTGCAATCATGAAATGAGGTTTTTAGAACTGAGAGCAGGTTTAAAAATCGGGTATATAACAAACTATAATATTTCTGATTGCAAAATCTGAGAAACCAAGCGATATTAAGTGTTCTATTTCTAACACTTAAAATGAGATTAAATAGCTCATTTTACATGCATATGAAGCTATATCTACTCAATCTCACAGTTAAGAAAATTGGCAGCACAGAGTGGAGCAAGGCTGTACAGACTCAATATTAGAACCTAGTTTTTCTGATTTCCAGCCAGCAAATTTACCACTATTTTAGACATCCAACAAGGACTATTTTGCTCCACTTTAAGTCAAAGAATGCTAAAGTGGATCACACTCAATGACAAATCCTCGTGACCTCCAATGGCAGGGATAACTGTTGACAGTCCCCATGGACAATTATGAGCATGGCCATTTTCAACTTCTGTTAATTAACATTTTCTTGCTTGTTCTATATACATATGTACCATTGCATATATATTTATCTGTGACATATAAGGAAATGCATGTGATTCTCTTCCAATAATGAATCAAAATGGGACAATGTGAACTGTCTGGAGGGAATACACACTGATTCTAAACAGAAATTTCAAAAATTATTACATATGAATTATGAAAGTACATGTGCATGGCGAAAAATAAAAGAATGAAACCCTACAAAATCACATGCAGTGGTAAGTGAAACGCTCCACTTTTCTGTAGTGTAGTCCCACTCCCCTAAATCCCCTCTATGAACATTTTTTTTTTGCATTGGAAACTTTAAGCTCAGACTAGATAGATTCAACATTTATTATA
>NW_008358534.1:3535226-3571349 GCF_000622305.1 Nannospalax galili | reverse complement strand
TGTAGACCAGGCTGGCCTTGAACTCACAGTGATCCGCCTGCCTGTGCCTCCTGAGTGCTGGGATTAAAGGTGTGTGCCTAATGATTATAGTTTAATGTGATTGCAAGTAAATGTGTGTCATAATATTTAAGGAGTTAGTAAAGTTAATTGTACAGATTAGGTAAAATTGAATATTTTTTATTTCTTGAGATTTACTAGTTTTACCCTGTGAACTGATTAACACTTTTGTTTTATTTAAGGTTATTATAAAACTGATATGTAGAAACTTTTTGCATTGTATGGATAGTACCTATTTCTTGTGAATATTATGAATATTTTTGTCATTTTCTTTCACTTATTTTTCTAGTGTCTTTTTAGTCCTATATAAAACTTTAATAGTTTATGTATAGCAGAATAGTTAGGTTTTTCTTTGTTATTTGATGGCCTATGGCAAAGAAAGGGTGGTCCATAATTGAACAATAACAGCAACAACAAATAGAAAAACCAAATAATCTCCATCTTATATATACTGGACATGGTGGTACATATCTGTAATATTAGCACTCAGCCAGGAGGTAAAGCCTATGTTAAAACCCTTCATAACTGGCCAAGACAAGAAAACAAAGCTATGCAGTATAAATGATTAAACACAGAAGAGACTTTCTAAGGTTAAAGAAGAAAAGTATGTACAATTTTATACCTCCAAAATTTAGACTAAATAACTCATTTTACATGCACATGAAGCTATATCTATTCAAAATGGATTTTAAAAGCAGTAAACACTATAAATAAAAGATATCAAAAAGCTCATCAAAGATCGATCACCAAAAACTGATTTTAAAGCTTACATTTTTCTCAAACATTTAGGAATAAGTAATTCTATTATTTAAACTATTCCAAATGATAGAAAAGGAAAGTTCTTGGGTAATATAAGAGGGCTTTTTTACCACTCATACCAAAAGTGGAACAAGATAATACAGCTGTATTCTCACTTAGGAGTTTAGAGTCAGATATACAAATCATTGACAGATCAAAATGAGCAATGCATTAACATACCAATTTGCTTTAACCTAGTTCCTTTTCCAAATTAAAACCTAATGTAAGAATGGTTCAGCATTGGTAAGTTTATAACCATAACTGGTTAGAGTTTTTAAAATAATAAGTATCATCCTATTAAATGCCTATAAAAGAAGATGTATGACAAACTATAATATTTCTGATTGCAAAGTCTGAGAAACCAAGCAAATACTAAGTGTTCTATTTCTAAAAAATGAACATCAGACATTGTGGCTCACACCTGTAATACCAGCACATGGGAGTAGAGAGGCAGGAGTGTCAGGAGTTCAAGGTCACCCTTGAGTACACAGGGAGGTTGAAGCTAGACTGGACTGTAAGAGACCCTGATTAAAAAACAAAAAGGAAAGAAGGAAGGAAGTCAATGTAATACTGATAATGCACTGTAAACACTGAAACTAAAAGACAAAAATGTGTCAGATGCAATGAGAGAATAAAAAATGAAAATAAAAATTAGGAAAGGAAAAGCAGACGACACAACAATTTTCAAGAGAAATAGACTATCAGAATTAATGTGGGGTTCAGTGAAGTAACCAATTACCAAGTCTGATTAAAACAGTCACTTTCTCTTAATACTAGGAAGATTTACTGATAAGTATATTTTTAAACTCAAAATCATAATAACAAGAAAAAATGCTGTCCTCAATAACAATTGCAAATTACTCAGAAATAAATAAGGGGAAACCAGAAAAGCATATGAGTCATCTAAGAAAAATCTAAAATTCTGGTGATGAACCTGCAAGATGAGGTGAGTCCTACAAGGGAGACTCTGTTTGGTGAAAATATTAGTTCAATATAAGTCATCAGTAGATTTACCAGAGCACTACTCAGAACTCCATTTTTCTGCATTACAGACAGAGATTAGCAGGTCTAGATAAGAATGATAGCTAAAACTTCCTGTGGACTATGTGTTGGGCTTTGGGTAGGGACTACACAATTGTAAACTTTGACTTCCTTAATCCTTGCGTATTTGTTTTTGAGACAGGTACTTACTACGCTGCATAGGATGACCCTAAACTCCAGCTCAAGTAAGCCTCCTGCCTCAGACTCCCCAGTGGTGGGGTGGGGCACTTCAAGTGGCCACACTGCCTAGTCCTTCGAATGGTGCTGTTATTATCCCAGAAAAATTTATCTCTGGTTCTGTACTTGGGTAATGATTTTGGCCCAAAGAGGCCTGTGTATCTATCTACCTTGATGTTCAAGCAAGCAGTAACATAACTAAAAGCAACTGAGCTTCAGTTGATCATAGCAACTAAACTCTTAGCTAATACTGTGCTCCAGGCTACCCATTTATGCCCAAACAAGGCAAGCACCAGACTGTATCAATTAGTTTTTCAAAAAGATTTATTTATTGTTATGTGTATAAGTGTTTTGTCTGCCTATATTGATGTTCCTGTAGAGGCCAGAAGAGTGCATTGGATTCCCTGGATCTGGAGTTTCAGACGTTTTGAGTTACCATGTATGTGTTCTGGAACCAAACCTGGGTCTTCCATAAGAGCAGCAAGTACTCTTAACCATTGAGTCACCTCTCCAGCCTCCCCGCTCCCCCAGTATTTGGTCATTTTGTCTTTGTTTTTTGTTTGAGAGAAAGGTATCACTATGTAATCATGGCTGACCTGGAACTCGATATGTAAAACAGGCACACCTTGAACCCACAGAAATCTGCTTGTCTCTGCCTCTGGAGTGCTGGGATTAAAGGCCTGTGCCACCATGCTCGATTTCCTTTGTTATTTTTAAAATATTTTATTTATATGTATGAGTGTTTCACCTTCATGTAAGTGTACCACATGCATGCAGCACCTAAGGAGGCCAGAAAAGTTAGTGAGGTTGCCTGGACCTGGAGTTACAGATGGTTGTTAGCCACCATTTTGCTGCTGGGAATCAAACCCCAGTCCTCTGCAATAGCATCAAGTGCTCTTAACCACTGAGCTATCTCTCCAGTCTTTCTTGTTCTCTTGTCATTCTTTCCTTTTCTTTCTGCTCTGTCTCTGTCTCTGTCTCTCTGTCTCTGTCTCTCTCTCTTTTATTTTGTTTGAAGGGTAGGTGTTGATGGGGATCAAACTCAGGGCTCTCATGGTAAGCGAGCACTCTGTAGAGTGCGTGTCCCTGGATAGGACTCCTATATTAAACCTCACCACCCACTGCTCAGGGACCATTGCAGAAGAGGGAGCAGAAAGATTGTAAGAACCATGATGGGTGTATGAACATAAGGAAACAGAAGCCTTCAGGCCACTGGGATCTTGAAACAATGGTGACAGCATGCACAAGACCCATGCTGACTCAGACAAAAACACAGCATAGAATGAGGGAAATGGGCAGTAAGCCCCAATCCTAGCCTAGGAACTATTGGCAACCGATTACTGCAGGGTGAGGGAAAGTAGAGCTTCTTTAAGGGAGTGACTCTAGATAGGTTGACTAGACTCCAGTGGATGAACTTACACCAAGGAACATCTGGGCATTGCTTGACCAGGTGGGACTTAACATATATGACAGAATGCCTTAAATATGGTCAGGGGGGAGTATGGGTAGGCATGAATGGGGGAGAGATTCTAAATTTGATTAAAATCTATTTATTTATTTATTATTCATCCATCCATCCATCCATTTATTTATTGTCTTTTTTTCTTGAGACAGGGTCTCCCTGTAACCCTAGCTGGCCTGGAACTCACTATGTAGACCAGGCTGGCCTCAAACTCACTGAGATCCTCCTGCCTCTGCCTCCCGAGTGCTGGGATTAAAGGCGTGTGCCACCATGCCTGGCTGATTAAAATCTATTATATGAAATGCACAAAAATACGATAAAAATATTTTTAAAAGATTTTTTTCTTAAACTGTTAAATTTAAACAGTCTCATTAAAGAAATACCCATATTTTATAAATGGTGAAACTAAGACACAGGAAAAAGTGTCTTGCCTAAGATCTCCAAATCAGACATTGATAGAACAATAACTCAAATATTCTCTTTTCCACTTCAGCATACATGCTGTTAATCCTTTATGCTTTGTATATTTAAGGGTAAAAAATTAAAACCATGGAAATATCTGAAAACTATAGAAGTCTGGGTTGGAGATGTAGCTCACTTGCTAGAGTGCTTGCCTAGCATTCACAAAACCCTGAGTTTGATCCCTAGAACTGCATAAACTGAGCACGGTGGCACACACCTCTAATACCAGCACTCCCTCGGAAGGAAGATGCTTTAGTAATACCAAATTCTGCGTTTATAGATTTAATATGTTCATTTTCCTGTATTTAAATTTCTAAGCCATGCATTATTTTGACTTCACACTCTTCATAATTCAACATTTTAAACTGAAAGTATTTGTTTACCTTCAATTTCCTTTAAGATTGTTTTTCAGGAGTGGATTTTCTTCAGAGTATGATTTTCATTGCATCTTATAGATTTTAACCATATTCTGTAGCCTTCAAATTGTATTTCAATTTTAATGTCCTCTTGATGCTTAAAAGTTCACACTTACTTATTGTCAATTTCTCGTGTTACTGTAAAATTGTGGTTAGGTGATAGAGCACGTAAGCTTTAAAATTATTAGCTTTTTAGATCAGCTTTTGGAACTATTCTTAGAACACTTAAGGAAATGCTCTATCCAGTATATGCAATTCTATTTGTTTGACGATTTAGCCTTTAATGGTTGCTTCATCTCTTCAGCCCCAAATTCTATTTCTTAACACTAAACTTGGCAAATACATTATTTAACTCATTATTTATTATATATCTTCTTGATATTGACAGAGTATATGATAGGTCTATTAGAATTTCCTAGGTGATTATAGTTTTATGAACTTATATATTTCTTTAGAAACATTTTATTTTTATTTTATTTTTTATGTGTGTGAGTGTAATGCATGCATGAAAGTGCACTCTTGTTGGGCAGTGCTTGTGGAGGTCGGAAGAAGGCGTCAGATCTCCTGGAAGTGGAGTTACAGATGGTTGTTAGTCACCCTGTGGGAGCTAGGAACTGAACCTGGGTCCTCTGCAAGAGCAGCAAATGCTCTTAAGTCCTGAGCCATCTCTCCAACCCTGAAAATATATATTTCTAAAAATTATTTTAAAAATATTGGTTATGGGGTTGGAGAAATGACTCAGCAGTTAGGAGCACTGGCTGTTCTTGCAGAGGACCCAAGTTCAGTTCCCAGGACGCACATGGCAGCTAACAACCATCCATAACTCCAGTTCCAGGTGATTTGACACGCTCTTCTCACCTTCATGGAATTGCATGACACAAGTACACTTACACCCATGCAGTTAATGCACTCATACACATAAAATAAAAACAAAACTAATAAAATATTAAAAATACTAGTCGTAGGTGGTTCCACAGACAAATATTGATTGCTGTGTTCTTTGTAATTTTATCCTTAATCATTATGAAATATCACACTGTGTGCATGTAGACAGTGTTATGGATAAAATATGGGTCTTCCTCTTTTCATTTAATTGAATTTGCCTGCTATATCTTTGCCCATATTTTTATGATTAACCTTTTCATGTCCATTTATATTTTAAGTGTTCTTCTGTTAATAGCTATAATTTAAAAATATTTATGATTTGTTTTTAAATTAGTTTACTTAGCCTGAGAGTTTTTGTGTAATAATGAGAATCAGCCATTTGCAATTATCATCTTCACTTATCCGATCTTTAATCCCTCCATCTTCAGTGTTATTTTCTTTTGATCTTTTGAGAAAAGCTCTCACTATGTAGGTCAGGCTGGACTCAAATTCATGACCTTCACATCTTAGTCTCCTGTGTGCTGGGATATAAAAGTATGCGCTACGATGCCAGGCTTAAACAATTTTTCCTATTTATTATACTTTCTTTTTATTCTTCACATTTTCTCAGTTTTGCTGTAAAGATTTCATATTGTCTAATATAATTTATTACAATGATTAATTTCTCCTTTATTTGCTTACCTTTAAATTGCTAGCAACTATATTTAGGCTTGTATTTCTTTGTATGTTTCTGGAATTCAACATTCACTTTGTCTCTTCGTCCAACTTTACACTCAGAAGAATATAAAAATTTTATTATTATTTGTGGTACTGGGGATCAACTCCAGGGCCTTAGGCATGCTAGAATGTACTGAGCACTCTGCCACTGAGCTAGATTCCCAGGCTTATTTCAGTATTTACTTAGTATTTATTTATTTATTTTTTTGAGGATGGTGCCATATAGCCCAGGTTTGCTTCAAACTCCCTATGGAGCTGAGGATGATCTTGAACTGCCAATCTTCCTGCCTCCACCTTCCAAGCTCTGGAATTACAAGTGTGCGCTACTATACCTGATTTATGTAGTGCTTGAAGCCACTGCCTTATGCATATTAGACAAACACTCTACCAACTGAGCTACATCCCAAGGTTTTGAACCATAGTTATAATATTTTTACTTTCTCTTTTGCTTCCTTTCACTGCTATTAATGAATTAACCTGGAAAATGAGATCTAGGCTATTATGATGATGATTTTTTTTTACTCCAGTAAGTATTTATTGTAGCTTGTGGGATGGCTTAGTGGGTGAAGGTGCTTACCATCAAACCTGAAGACCTAAGTTCTATGAATTAACCTGGAAAATGAGATCTAGGCTATTATGATGATGATTTTTTTTACTCCAGTAAGTATTTATTGTAGCTTGTGGGATGGCTTAGTGGGTGAAGGTGCTTACCATCAAACCTGAAGACCTAAGTTCTATTCCCTGGATGCACATGGTGGAAGGATAGAACTGACTACTGCAAGTTGTCCTCTGACCTTCACATGCATGCTGTGGCTCCCATGCTCTGCTCCCCCACCCCCCAAAATAAATAAAAATGTAACAAAAAATTAAAGAATTATTGATAGAGACATTAGATTTCCTGAACACATGGTAATGAGTGGTTCATGTTTAACCAAGTTTCCTGGTTCCATTGTTCATCATTCTTCTTCATTTATCTTCTTTGGAATGTTTATTCAGATTGAATATTAGTTGAGTTCAAATATATCAATGTATATTTTTACCTGTTGTAGGATATTTTGTAATTTTAGTAATTTTTAAAAATTAAAAAAATATTTTATGTATATGAGTATATTGCCTGCTTGTGTGTAAGTGTACCCATGGAGGACAGACGAGGGTGTCAGATCCACTGGAACTGGAGTTATGGATGGCTGTTAGCCGCCATGTGGGTACTGGGATTCAAACCCGGGTCTTCTGTGAAAACAACCAATGCTCTTAACCACTGAGCCATCTCTCCAGAGCCAATTTTAATAATTTTGCCAAGGTTGCTTTATCTGTTTTTGACATATTTCAAAATGCATTACATATATAGTGATATTTAACTTTTATATAATTTTTATGTGGATCACTAATTGAAGGAAAATTTAAATTTTTTATTAATTTAGTTTTTTTAATGTGTAGGAGTATTATGTATGCATGTAGTAAGTGCAACCATGCTAAGTAATGCCTGTGGAAGACAGAAGAGGGCATCAGATCCCCTGCAAATGGAATTTCAGATGGTTGTTAGTCACTGTGTGGGTGCTGGGATTCAAACCCAGGTCTTCTGCAAGAGCAGCCAGTACTCTTATTTGCTGAGCCATCTCTCCAACCACCGAACGAATTTTTTTTTTTTGTATGTGACAAAAATACCACTTGGGTTTTGGCTATTCAGAATAATAATGTCATGAACATTTATATAAAACTTTTTGTGTGAACACATGTTTTCAGTTCTGTTAGATGTATACCTAGAAGTGGCATTTTTGGACCATCTGGCAATTCTATGTTTAACCCTTTGACATCCTGCCAGACTGTTTCTAAAGTGGCTGCTCCATTTCATGTTCCCACCTATAATGTACGAGTGCTTCAGTTTCTTCTCATCCTGTGAAGTCCTCATAATTCCCTTTTTTAAAAATTAGATTCATTCCAGTGTAAAGTATAGCACTGTGGTTTGATTTTGCTAGTGGTTAATGGTGATAAACATCTTTTGTTTTGAAACAGGATCTCATGTAGCCTATGTTGACTTGGACCAACTCACTATGTAGCTGAGGATGGATTTCCTGATCCTCCAGTCTGTACCTTTCACTTGCTACGACTTCATGTGTGTGACAAATCCAAGTTGAAAATTTTTTTTGTTTGGTCTTTTTGAGACAGGGCCTTCCTGTAGCCCAGCTGACCTAGAATTTGCTATGTAGATCAGGCTGGTCTAGGTCTCCCAGAGATCTTCCTGCCTCTGCCTTCTGAGTGCTGTTGAACATTTAAACAAATATTTTATTTATTATTCTTATTTGATGTGTATGAGTATATTGCCTGCATGTGTGTAAGTGCACCCGTGTTGTACTATACCCACAAAGCTCAGAAATGGGCATCAACTCCCCTAGAACTGTAGTTACAGACAGTTGTTGGCTGGCATGTGGGTGCTGGACGTGAGTGCTCAAAAACGTGAGTGCTCAAAAACGTGAGTGCTCAAAAACGTGAGTGCTCAACTTTCTGCTCCAGCTGCTTCCCCTTCCATGATGGATTCTTCTTGCTCTGAAACCCTAAACCCCAATACACTCTTTTATATGTTGCCTCAGTCATAGTGTTTTATCACAGCAACAGAAAAGTAACTAATACAGAAGCTGGTACCAGAGGGGCTCTCACTGTGAAGAATCTGGCCATGTTGTTTTATGGAGAGATGTGGAAGACTTTGGAACTTTAGATTAGAAAAGCAGTTGAATGCTGTAAGCAGAGCTTAACGAATCATTCTAGTACAGGCTCTGCTGAAGATGTTTCAGAGGGAGAGGGAAACAAAGACTTAAACAGCAATTGGGCTATTTTGGCAGAGAATCTGGCTGGCTTCTGCCAGACTCCTAAGAACTCACCTGAGGCTAACTTTAAAAGTAATGGATTAAGTCAGGCATGGTGGTCTTTAATCCTAGCACTTGGGAGTCAGTGGCAGGTGGATCTCTGTGAGATCAAGGCCAGCCTGATCTACATAGCAAGTTTCCAGGCTAGCTGTGGCTACAGGAAGACCCTGTCTCCCAAAACAAAGATGATGATAATTTTATAATAATAATAATAATAATAATAATAATAATAATGTAAACATCTCAACTTGAATCATGCAAAATATTTAAGTTGTCACTTAAAAAGGGACACCAATATAAATAGACAGGAAAAGACTCTTCTAGCTTCTCTTCATCTCTGTCTTTCCTCATATATGTTTTCTCCAATAAATCCATCTTGATATCTTTTTCTTCTTAGAGCACTTAGGCAAATAAGTTGCATCAACACATGCCCATGTAAATAGTTTCTGGAATAATGCGAAAAGTCCTTCCAAATAAATAGATAATTCGAGGAGAAAGAAATACCACCAGAATGTTACTGCTAAAGAAAGACAAATGGCCAGTTTATTCTAGCCTCCGAATTGCAATTTTTCAAGGGATGGTATGATAATAATTTGGTTTTAGGTGCTAAATTAATATGCATATTAGCAATTCTCAACAAATAGTTTTATTAAGACATGTATTTGAAAGTTGGAAGAACTACAAATTCTTGCTAGGGACTAACGGGAAGAAATATGAGTACCTCTTGGGTGGCACAAATTCTGGAAATATTAAACACGAAGATCATAAATTTCTAATAAGGACATAGGGTATCATTTATCATGTTGCAAGAATTCCCAATAGAAAGATTAATTCCTCAACTCTGGACAAGAGAAGGTAGATGTTTGAGTTTAATGCTGAATTCTTTCTATATTTTGATGGTGCTATGGAAGTAAAAGAAGTGGAAGGGAAGGAAAATGTAATGTAAGTTTCTAATGTTGCATTTGGATAGGAACAAACCCCACATACTTTTCCTAGATGCATTGGTGACATGTAGATTTTTAAAGCTTATTTAACGATTAACTTAAACTTTTTAGTAGTCACACATAAGAAAGATACAGCCTCGCCCATATATTTAAATTTCTAAAAATGCACAGAAAATGAATTTCAGTATTCACTGTGTGCCCTGCTGTGTGGAAACAGTTTGTGCAGAAGCAGAGGTGCTGTGGAGAGTGATGGTTTGAGTGAAAATGTCCCCCAAAGGGTCCAAGTATTTGGACAACTTGTCCCCAGATGATGGCGCTGTTTTGGGAGGTCTTAGAAGGTGTGGCTATCCTGGAGGAAGCATATCACTGGGGGTGGGCTTAGAGAATTCTTAAGCCTTGCCAGATCTGCAGTTTCTCTCTTGTTTCCTGTGCCTGCTGGAAGATGTAGAGCTTAGCTTCCACTGCTCCTCTTCTAGCCCCTCTGCCACCATGCCTCCCCACCAAGATGGACTGTAATTCCCCTGGAACCGTAAGTTCAAATAAATTCTTCGTTCTATAAATTGCTTTGGTCAGTGTTTCTATCACAGCAACAGAACAGTGACTAATACAAAGACAGACACAGAAAGACATTGGTATAACTGACTTTACTTGTCCATGACTGTGCCATTACTATTCATAAGAAAAATGGAAGTTCACAATAGAAATGTTCAATTAACTGTTAAACATTCTTGTCAACTAAGAGCTCATTTTCAAATCTGATGGATGAGCTCAACATATCCAGTTGATTCTAATCAACAGGAAGAAAAGGAGTCCAACTTGCAAGGAGAAAAGAGCAGATAAACATGTAAATGAACTTGCAAATCCTTTAGAAGTACTCTCTCTGGAATGACTGAACATTAATGTAAAAAGTTTTCCTTGTGTTAAATGAGGAGTGAATTAAAACAATGCAACATTCAATGGTGATCTGATTGTATTCCCTTTGTAACATTTTTAATAAGTACCAGATTATAAGAATTGAGACATAGGTAGCTCAAGAAGTGTTCTGTTGGAAGCTCCAACAGTTAGAATTCCTATAGCTTTTATAATGTAAGCTTGCAAGTCGCACTGCCACTCACCCATTATTCTTTGGCACGTGACACTTAATTTCCTTCTTTATCCACACTGTATTTATTGGCGGATTATAATCTTAGAATCCAGATCAAAAATCACCAATGCCAGAAACCTTTCCCTGTCACTTACCTCTTGTAGCATACCTTGTAGAGACTCAACAACTACAGGAAGCCTAACTAACCTAGAATTCCAGGTGTGGACTCAAAAGTTCATCTCTCTGCTTGCTTCAAGGCCTTTCATTTCAGTGACACTGCCAGTCAGGGTTGCTGAGGCAGCCTTGTTCCTGGAAAACAGGGCTCTTCTGTTGGTGACTGGTTTGAGAAGTCTCAAGTGACTTTGTTAAAGCTCTGTTGGGCTGCACGGGAGTTTGGAGTGTTACTCAACTGTTTCTCCTCTCCTTCATGGCTATCAGGCTTGCCTCATGATCTAATGACTCACCCAGCCCTTTTCTGGCTCCATTGTTTTTTTCCTCACAGAGTGACACTTCCTCTAATAAAAACCATAGCTCTTAATCTTATCTTGGCATTGCCTTTCCAGAAAGCCTGAAGTAAGACAATCTTCTCTGAGTTACCTCTACAGTTGCTCTCCGAATATCCTTGGTTCACAGTCTAGTGGCCATTCTTTTTTTTCTCTTACATGTATCTTCCATACTATATATGTTACAAGCTTTTAGAAGGCAAGTTATGGGCTGGATAGATGGCTCAGAGGTTAACAGCACTGACTTCTCTTGCAGAGGACCTGGGTTCGATTCCCAGCACCCACATGGCAGCTAACAACTGTCCTTAACTCCAGTTCCAGGGGATCCAACGCCCTCTTGTGACTTCCTCCAGCATTGCACGACACAGGTGCACTTACACACATGTAGGCAATAAATTCATACACATAAAATGAATAAAAATAGTAAAATAAGTCTTCCTCTGGTGCTTAGCATTAATTAAATACACAGACCAAGGCTGGAGACATGGCTCAGGAGTTAAGCACAAGTACTGCTCATGCAGAAGACTGGAGTTCACATCCCAACACCCATGTTGGGAAGTTCACAACTGCCTGTAACCCCAGTTCTGGGGCTCCAAAGCTTTCTTCTGGCCTCCATTTGCACTCTCACACATGTGCACATACATGCACAAATGAAAATAAATAAACATAAGAATTTTGAATGCATAAACCATGGTTATAGCATGAATGATGAGTGCATGAAGAATTCTTACGAACAGCTGGATCAGGAGGGGCAGTTTTCAAATCCAGAACCTGACAGAATAGTAGTCTTGTGTTTTGGCATAAGTAATTATGAATTTAAGTTCTCAGAAAAAAGTCACACCAATGTTAGAGATTCTACAGGCTAACTGAGGGATTAAAACTTTGTGATTATGAACTGGTATGTAGCAGATTCAGAGGTAAATTATTTAGAGCTATCTTTAGCCACTTTAATAGCCATTCATTACCCACTTCCGTGTCTGACCTAACATCTTTTCAACTATTGGATAAGACCTTTTGGAATGTATCAACAGATCACTAACTTCCACCAACCCCAAAGCTAAGTACATCATCAGATAACATATGAAACCTGTAGCAGAGATTTCCCTGCTTTTCTGTAACCTTCCTTCCTGAGGTTTCCACCAGTATATTTGGAAAATGCTTTGATTATGAAGGTTTTCTTGTTCTGACTGTATAGAAACTTCATAAAACCATTTTCACTTTAGAACATTTATTTGGGACAACCCGAATCTGTTTACAGCTATGGCCCTTCATATTTGACCCAGGAATAAACTAGCTCTTACTCCCTTTGAGTTGAGAGCTTTCTTTTGTGTCAACATAACTTGACCTCACTCTGCCTCTCTTTCCTCACCTGGAAGTTTGGAATAATGGTAATTATATTAAGTTTAACTATATGAGATAAACCATATTCAAACTTTTTTGAGTGTTCAAATTAGCAGTTTCATGTAGTTTGACCTAACACATATTTAGGTACCTTTGAAGATTAAAAGAAAAGAATACATAACTTAAAAACTCTAAAAACTGATTCACTGTAAGCCCTTATTGACAGTAGAGATTGAGGGTTACTATTGTTATTATTAGCTCTTGGGTGGTATTGTAAATATATTACTTCATAGAACTGTTACCTACTTCCACAGGGTGAGGTATGGGTGTGAGTCACCGGACATCCACCAGGGGAGTACAGTGCACCTCGACATCTCCTATACGTTCTTTTTAAAATATGTTTTTATTTATTATTTTATGATATATGAATGCATGTATTGCCTGCATGTATGTAAGTGCACCCGTGTTCTCCAGTGCCCATGAGGGTCACAAGTGTGCTTCAGATCCCCCTGGAACTGGAGTTACAGATGGTTGTTAGCCACCATGGGGGTTCTAGGAATTGAATCTGGGTCCTATGCAAGAGCTTAACTGCTGAGCCATCTCTCCAGTCCCTCCTGTACATTCTTAAAGGGGCAGTATTTTTCCAAGTGAGGCATATATTGTATTTTGTTTTATTGCTTTGAGATAAAGTTCATGACACTTAAAATTTACCATTTAACCATTTAAAAACACACAATTCTATAGTTTTTAGCATGTACATGGAGTTATACAACTATCACCAATACATAAACTTAGAATATTTTCATTAAATTCAAAAGAAACTCTATACATATTGGTATACACTATTTTCTTCCCAGTTTCTGCTACTCAGTAATCTACTTTCTGTCCTATGGACTAGCTATTCTGGGCATTACTTACAAATGAAATCACACCATATGTGACCTTATGTGCTGAGCTTTTGTGACTCAGGATCCTACTTTCAAGGTTCATGCATCTTATAGCATGTATCGTTACTTCATTATTTTTATGGCTGAAAAGAATTCCATTTATTGGTAGATTTCGTTCTGTCCTCTGTTGGTGGCTCTTTAGGTTCTTCCAACTTTGGGGTGTTAGCAATATTGTAGTTACAATCTGTTTTGTACATCTTTTTCCATGAACACATACTTTCAGTTTTCAGAATTGCTGGATCAAATGATAATTTAACTTTTTAGAGAATTGCCAACCTTTATCCAAAGCAGCCACATTACATTTCTTTAGCAATGTTTGACAGCTCCAGACTCTCCACAGCCTTGATGATACTTCTTTTCAGCTTTCATTTGTTTTTCAAATTTAGTTTTTACATTGTGGGTCTTTTGAGACTAGCTAGCCTTGAACTAATCGGTTCAGGTGATCCTCCTGTTTCAGCCTCCCAAGTAGTTGGAACTTGAAGCACGTGCCACTGCCCCTGGCTCTTGGTTGTGTGCATGCATGCGTGTGTGTGTGTGTGTGTGTGTGTGTGTGTGTGTGTGTGTGAATAACTGAGAAACCCTAGGCCTTGAAAAAGCTAGGCAGGTGCTCTACCACTGAGCTATATCTTCAACCTAACCTATATACTGTTTTCAACGGATATTTTATTATCATATGTTAACATGCAAAATAATGAATTTCATTCTGACATTTTCATATGTATCATTTTACTTTGTTCTTATTCATCCTCTCCCCCACTGACCTCCCACATCCCCCCATATTTTTAATGACAACAGTCCTCATGGATAGAAACTTCTTTTTCATTTTGATTTTGATTGACATTCTCCAATTAAATAATGATGGTTAGTACATTGTCAAGTATGGAGCAATTCTACATCTTGTTTAGTGAAAGTTTAACTCAAATCCTTCCCTCAGATTTTTCTTATTATTGAAGTGTGATATTTATATAGTCTGTGTGCTGTTTTTAAAAACGAAAAATACATATGCAAATATTTTCTCCCTTTGTGTGGTTTATCTTTTTAATTTAAAATTTGTTGTATTGTTTGAGAATTTCATACATGTAGATAATGTGTTTTAATCAAGTTCACCCATTCCTTCCCTTCATCTGCCTCACCTACCCTCCTTACTACTTTTCCCTCCCAACTTTACATGATGGTGTCTTATTTTTCTTCTTTGATTTATTTATTGTTATGGGGCTTTTTTCTACTCTAACATTCCCCCTTATTCCCTTGATAGTATCTTTTGATGTATACAAGTTTTTAATTTTGATAAATTCTAAAATGCCTAGTTTCCTTTTGTTCATTTTTTAAAAAACAGTATCCTTATGCAAGCCTAGCTGGCCTTGACCGCAATGTGTGGCACAGGCTAGCTTTGAACTTACAATTCTCCTGCATCCACCTTCCTAGTGCTAGAATTGTAGGATTGTGCCACCATGCCTAGCCTTATTGGCTTTGTTGCATGTTTTACCACTCCTGTGTGTGTGTGTGTGTGTGTGTGTGTGTGTGTGTGTGTGTGTATTTTATAAGGTCATGAAGACTTATGCCTATGTTTCTTCTTTAGTTTTACAAACTCATATATTTAGGTTTTTGATCCGCTTGGGTTGATTTTTATATAAGATGTGAGTTAGGGGTTCAAATTCATTGTTTTACTCGTGATTATTGTTGTCCAAGCACCTTTTGCTGAAAATACATTTTTTCAGTTAATAAACATTCTACCCTAATTGAAATGAATTGACTATAAAAGTAATGTTTTATTTGTGTAATCTCAATTTTATTCCAGCTGGCCTTGTGTTCATCCTCATATTAGTACCACATGTTATACATCACTGTAATTTTGTAATAAATATTGAAATCAGGAAATATGAGTTTTTCATTTTTTTTTCTTTTTGAAGATTGTTTTGGCTATTTGATGATCATTGCATTTTTATAAGAATAATGCATTTAGATTGTCCATTTTTTTTCAAAAGAGGCATGAAGGATTTGGCAGTGATTGGGCTGCTTTGCAGATCATTTTCAGGAATATTCCTAATCTGACAACGAACGATTTTGATCTGTGGACCCAAGGTGTGCTTCCCTTTATTTAGGTCTCTAATTTCTTTCAACAAGCCTTTATGGTTTTCAGTGTGCTACCTGGCACTTGTTTTGTTAAATTTATTGCTATTTTTCTTTCTTTCTTATGCTATTGTAAGTGGAATGATTTTTGTAAAATCATCATTGAATTTTTTACTTTTATTGTACAGGCATAACTGGGGTTGTCTGTAGCTCAGTAAGAGAGTGACTGTCTATCAAGCCAAGACCCTGAGTTTACTCTGCAGTATTGAAAAAACAAAATTCAGAAACAAGCAAAAATAAAGGGAAAACTACAACTTTTTAAAATCTGTTTATCTTACATTTTTTCAACATATTTATTAGCTCTAAGCACCTTAGTTCTGTTTTCACAGTGCTGAGGATTGAACCTAGACTCTCATACACGCTGGGTAAGAACTCTGTCACTGAACTAAATCCCAACTTATCCTTCTTTTGGTATGGAATCATGAGAGTGATTCTTTTTATATATAAGATGAAGTCATCTGTGAATAAAAGTAGTTCTACATTTTTCTTTCTGATCTTTTTCTCATTTAACTTACCTGGAAAGAACATTCAATACAATGTTGAGATGACTAGATTAGAGAGCTTCATTTTATTCCTGCTCTTAGGAGGAAACCATTAAAGTCAGTGACTTTTAAGTGTGATATGTGCTATTAGTAGTGTTTCCATAGATGTTCTGTTCTTATATCAATAAAAAAGTATTGGAAAATTTTATATCAATAAAGGGTTTTAGATATTTATAAACCATTTTTTTCTGTGCCTACTGAGATTATTATGCATTTCCCCCTTACCAACATGATATATTTCATTGATTGAATTATATATACTTACACAACCCTGCATTCCCAGGACAAACCCCAACTGGTTTACTAGTATTTTTCATTTATTACTAAGGGCCATGGGCCTGCAGTTTTATTTTTTGTCATCTTTTTGGCATCAATGATAAGTAACATTAGCCTTGTGTTAGTTATTGTTTTCTATTTTTGAAGAGTTTTAAGATCAATTGGTGGTAATTCTTCTTTAAATGTTTGTTTTTTGTTGTTGTTTTGTTTTGTTTTTCACAGGGTCTCTCTAGTCCAAGCCCACCTGGAAGTCGTGATTTTCTGTATTTATCAACTTAAATATGTTATATACATCAATGTCTTAGCACATTTTGTGTTGCTGTCCAGATACTGGATAGTCTATAAAGAACAGAAATTCCTTTCTCACAGGAATTTCTAGAGGCTGGAAAAATCCAAGGCTGAAGAGCCAGCATCTGTGGAAGGTGAGAGAGTGGTAGAGGGAAAGGAAGGGGGTGGGGTTCTGAACTTGCCCTTTTATAAGATACTTACACAGTACAACATTAATCTATTCAGAAGTATACATTGTTCATGACCTAATATCTTCTAAAAGAGTCCACCTTTTAAACTGTTAGATTAGAGATAAAAATTTCCAAACCATGAACTTGTGGGGACATATTGAAACCAAGGCTCTTATGCAAGTGAAATCATATAATACTTGTCATTTTATAACTAATTTAATTCTTTAAGCATAAAGTCTATAAGCATAAGGCTCATTTGTGTTTTATCACATGAGAGGATTCCTTTCTTCTTAGGGCTGCATACTATTCCATTACATGTATATACCACATGTTGTTTTGGGATTTTTGGGTGCTGAAGTTTGAAACTAGGGCCTCACACATTATAGAAAAGTGGTATGCTACTCAGATCCATTCCCAGCTCTCACATTTGGTTTGTCCAATAATCAGTCACTGGGTATTTGGATTGTTTTTATTTCTTGCCTATTGTGAATAGTGGTACTGAGGAGAGAGGTGTGAAAACTTGCTTTCAACATCTTTTAATATATACCCCAAAGTGGGAATACTGGTTCAGAAGTTCTATTTTTACTTTCATTTTTTTCAGAGCAGAGTATGTTTTGACATGTAATTCATATAACATTTACCATTAAAAATGTACACTTCAGGGCTGGAGAGATGGCTCAGCGGTTAAGAACACTGGCTGTTCTCGCAGAAGACCCAGGTTTGAATCCCAGCACCCACATGGCAAATGAATGAGTGTCTGGTAAGCCAAAACCTTCCTTATGTCCACAAGGTTGGAGGTGGGAAACCCAATGGCCCCAGACCCAATTCCCTCAGTCAGCTAACGAGGTCAATCACATGCTAGGCATGACTAATATGCCCTTTACCTGTTCACCTGTGGCTACACAGCTTTCCTTCCCCTATCAGGATCTGTCTGCGGGTTCACAACTGGGAAATGCCATCCATGGCTCAGCAAATCAAACAGCTAAGTCATGCTCATGTCATGGTTGATGTTTGCATAGACTTGGGAGATACCAAGCAACATTGACTTGATAACCATCTCCACTTTTCTATATAAAGTATATCTTGTGGCTGGAGAGATGGCGCCACAGTTAAGAGCACTGGCTGCTCTTGCAGAGAACCTGGTTTCAGTTCCTAGCACCCTCATGGTGGCTAACAACAATCTAAAACTCCAGTTCCAGGGGATCAAACACCCTCTTCTGACCTCCACGGGCATTGCATGACATGGATGCACTTACATACATGCAGGCAATACACTCATACACATAAAATAAAAAATAATAAGTAAAATATTTTTTAAAAAGTACACTTCATGGGCTTTTACATGTGTGTTCATAATGCTATGCTATCTCTCCATTATCTTATTCTAGAAGAGTTCCATCATCCCCAGAAGAAATCCATAGTTGTTATGAGTCATACCCTACTTTCCCCAACTTCTCTTCTCCAACGAAATACATCTACTGTCTGTTTCATAGCCTTTGTTATTTCGTATAAAAGGAATAAGACTATGACATGTTATATAAGTTATTTCTTCCATAGCATGATATTTCCAAGATTCATGCATGTTGTAGCAAATATTAATACCTTATTCTTTTTATTGGCAAATACTATTCCGTGGGTATTGTGTCTGGATAGATCATATTTAGTATTTGTATCCATCAGTTGATGGATAATTGGATTGTGAGCAATGCGACTAATAACATTTTTGTATAAGTTTCTATATGAACATATGTTTTTCAGTTCTTCTGGGAAATA
This sequence comes from Nannospalax galili, assembly GCF_000622305.1. Classification (NCBI taxonomy): domain Eukaryota; kingdom Metazoa; phylum Chordata; class Mammalia; order Rodentia; family Spalacidae; genus Nannospalax; species Nannospalax galili. The sequence goes on along the minus strand of NW_008358534.1, from coordinate 3,552,475 downwards.
TGCTTAGAAATGGATTATTGGGTTGTATGGAAACTATCTTTAACTTTTTAAGGAACTGCAAAATTGTTTTCCAAAGTGCAGTACCATTTCAGTTTTACTAGGAAGCCTGAGTTCTACATAGCACCATGTTTCTACCAAAAGCTTCTCTTGTCCAGCTTTTTCGTTGTGCACAAAGTGTCATCTTGTAATTTTGATCTGCATTCTATGATAACTCATGATATTGAATATCTTTTTATGTACTTAATGTACATTTTTTGTATTTGTAGGAGGTATGTTTATTCATATACTTTGCTAATAGAAAGAAAAATGTAAAATACTGTGGGAAGCTGGAAAACCAAATATACGTTTAGTAATAGGTGATTTATCCAATTTGGTTAGGATAAGGTTTGAGTAGAGAAGCTGAAGAAAGCCTAGTTATAAAGACTAGAACTAGTAATGATTCCTGTACTTCGTGTTAATTTCTCTCAAATGTACTACGAGCATTAGGACATCAGGAGTTATGTCTGTCTTCTTCTCCTAGTACTCATCTCCTAGTACTCAGGAAAGAGCAGGATATCAGTAAGGATATACTGAATAAATGAGTGATTGAATGAAGAAAACAGGCTGAAAAATATGTCATTTAGAGGGAAGATTTTGAAGGAGACAAGCATATGAGATCAATATCATGGACATTGGCCAAGTCTTTGAAAGCAATCAGAATATATGCATCAAAGAGAGATATTGACATCAATTTCCAGGAGCATGAGCCCAAAGTGAGTTCTTAACCAGAATCCACAACACAGCAGGACAAGGAGTTGGAGGAGACACGTGAAGGCAGGCAGCTGCCTGTCAGATCTGCTGAGCTGCCGAGGGCCTCCTTGAGCAGTACACGCGGAAGGGTTGCAAGGTCAGTGGTGCAGGCATTAGAGCTCTTGGCTGACATGGGGCTCCTCTTTTTGCATTGGAGCAGTATAAGCCAAACTCAGGAATCCAGAAACCCTTGATAAAGCTTCAGGCCAGGCCAGAGGGTCTTCTTAAAAATTGATGTGCATAGGCCTAGTGGTGTCGCAGGAAGTGACCTCATGGGCAGGTGGCTGGAAACCAAAAGAGACCAAGCTTTTTTCTCAGTTCTTCCACTGTCCAGCTGTGGGAACTTGGGAAAATCCCTAGGTCACCATGGGTCATCGTTTCCCCATCTCGGTAATGCACAGAAGTGCTCTATCTCCACAGAGTGGTTGGGAGGATTGACTGAAGTAATGTTTGGAGCATACTTGGGGCATAGAGGTACTGACCCCAAGCTGCAAAACCTCCAAGATAACTGAGCTATAGGACAAAGGGGACAGGTCCAGTCTACTAAGCTGAAATAAACACTCCCTAACCTACTGTGTTTGTTTAGTCAGGGTTTGATTACTTTGACAAAATATCTGAAGTAAACTTAAAGAGACAGGCTTGTGGTTAAAGATTTAAGTCCATAGTTCATGGCTATGTTGATTCTGAGTCTATGCTGGGTCAGAACATCATGGTGGTGGGAGCATGGTAGGGGCTACTCACCTCAACAGAGAGAGAGAGAGAGAGAGAGAGAGAGAGAGAGAGAGAGACTGAGACTATTTAGTGCTGTTTCTAGGAGTCCCTGTCATTTTCCCCCTTTTAGTCCATCCAAGCTCCCAGGCTATGGGATGGTGCAGCTCACATTCAGGATGAGTCTTCCTCCCTTAGGTAATCCTCTTTAGAAACACCTACACAGAGATACTCAGAAATGTACTTATTTCTGGGTACTTTTCTATCCTATAAATTTGACAAGATTAACTATCATGCCTACTTCTATACTTGAATGTTAGAATTTCCTTGCTCTGACAAGATACCAGAAATAAATAACCTAAAGGGTTATTTGGCTCATAGTCCTCGGCTGTGTTGGTTCTGGGCCTGTGGTAAAGCATAACACTAAGTTGGTGGGAACATTTGACAGAGGCTAGTTATTTCATGGCACACAGGAAGCAGAGGGAAAAATTGCTGCTGTAGGGGGTTGTGCAGGATAGCTTTAGTGTCAACTTGACACACCTGGGTTGAGGGAGCCTCAATTGGGGAATTGCCTCTATTGGACTGGCCTGTGGCCATGTCTGAGGGGCATCTTCTTGATGAGTGATGTGGGAGGGCCCAGCCCACTGTGAGTGGTGCCACCCCTGGGCAGGTGGGCCTGTGTTGCATAAGAAAGCAGGTGGAGCAGGGGCCAGAGGAACAAGCCAGTAAGCAGAGTTCCTCCATGGCCTGTGCTCCAGTTCCTGCTTCCAGGTTCCTGCCCTGAGTTCCTACCTTGGGCTCCCAGATGAACTGTGACCCGGGATATGTAAGCTAAATAAACCCTTTCCTCCCCAAGTTGATAGTGGTCAGAGTATTTTGTCACAGTAATGAAGAACAAACTAGGACAGGGGTCTTTCCCATTTTCTCTCATTTATTCGATCTAAGCTCTCAGCTATTTGGAGCTATACCACTGAATTACTTCAAGTTAGCATATCACAGATATAACTTAATATGTTGTAACAATTGTACTATAGTCAAGAGTTTCAATATTCAAAATACAGTGTTATCCTGGGTGTCTATGAACAGATGAATGGATACGGAAAATGTAGTATATATACAGAGTAGAGTTTTATTTAGCAATTAAGAAGTATAAAACTATGGTATTTGCAGAAAAATGGATATAGTTGGAGATTATAATTTTAAAGAAAATAATCCAGTTTCAGACAGAAATGCATATGTAAGACATCAAAGTACAAGAGATGCTATTTGGAGGGGACGAAGGGAACCATCAAGAGAAAGAAGGGGAATGACACCAAGAGAGCATAATGGGTGGGGAAAAGACAAGTATTCCAATATCATGACATTTCCATATGTAGAATCTGTGTATATATCTAGTCATACATACATACTCACACACACACACACACACACACACACACACACGACATGGAAGCAGAAGGATTACTGTAGAGACAAAGGGGACCAGTGAGAGAGGGGAGAAAGGGTGATAATGGGGGCTGAATATGAACAAAGTACAATGATGCATATGTATTAGTGTCATAGTGAAGCCCATCATTTTGAATGTTAATGGATGAAACTAACAGGAAAATTTAAAATGGACCTTTTGCTTTGCAAAAAGAGAGGCAGTCTTCAGACTGATAGTATTTGCAAAGTATATAGCTGAAAAAACATTAGGATTTAGAATATAGGAACTAGGATCTAGAATTATATAAATAGCTCACAGAACTCCATAATGAAAACAATTTAATCAGAAAACTATATCACATATATGTTACTGTGGGAATGTAAAATGACATAGCCATTTTGGAAAAATAGTTTTGTTAGTGTTATGGCTTGAATGTGATTTGTCCCCCACAGGCTCATGTGCTTGAACACTTGGTTGCCAACTGGTGGTGCTGTTATGGGAGGCTGTGGATTCTTTGTGATGTGAGTCTCACCTGGCAGATGAAGGTCTTTAGTGACAGAGTTTATAGGTTATAACCTAACCCCAGTTCTGGCTGAGTTCTCTGTTCCCTGATTGGTGCCATAAAATAAACATCTGGTGTCCAGCTGCCACAAAGCCACCTACTGCAGGCCTTCCACACCATCACAGACTATTTCTCCAAACCATGATCAAAATAAATCTATCATTGAATTGCTTTTTTCATGCATTTTTATCAAAGCAATGTGAAAAGTAAGCAATACACAAAATTGGTACTCAGAACTAGGGTTATTGTGATGCATATACCGAGCATTTGGTTCCTCAGTGGAACTGGTTTGTAGGAGTGTAGAAGAGTTTAGAGTTGTGATCCAGGCAAGCCATAAAATTCTGTGAGTAGAACTTAACAGCGAAGCTCTAGAATGCTTTAAGCAGAGCTTAACAAGCATTCTGGTAAATTCTGAAGACTAGAATGTGAATAGAAACGAAGTAAAAGTTGTTCCCACAAGGTTTTAGAGGCGAAAGACTTTACTTGGCTAGAGGTTATTCATGTTACATTGTGACAAGAGCATCTGGTTATGTCCTGAAATTTTGAGTGAGGCCAAATTCTAAAGTAATGTACTAATTTGTTTATCAGAGAGATTTTTCCAGAAAGTATAGCATTCAGGCTATTGTTATTGTATACTGTTTTTATCCAGGTATACAACAAGAAAGTGCTAAGTAGAAGAAAGAAAGATGTGAAAAATGTACAATTTGATGAGCAAAGGTGAATGAACCTGATTAAAGTTGCAGACAAAGCTGGTGAGGATAAAGCTTCAGCTGTTATTATTAAAAAGATTAGCACTATTAAAAAGAAACTACACACTTTGCATTGGAATAAGAAGGAAACCCACAAATCAAAAGCTTTAGCAGGTATTCAGAGACCAGTGTAGCCATGGTCTAGGAAGGCCAGGGTACATCTTAAGCTGGCAGGAGAACTTGGTGTTATCTATATGTTGGTGGTTTTGTGTGTATGCATACTGCAAGAGTTACTGGGTCATGCAGCCTTGCACCAAGGTTCCACAAAGTTGCTGAGGGGGCTGGAGAGATGGCTCAGTAGCAAAGCACTGGCTGCTCTTATAGAGGATCTGGGTTCAGTTCCCAGCACTCACGTGTCAGCTAACAACCATCTATATGTCTAGTTCCAGGAGATCTCATGCCCTCTTCTGGCCTCTGCTGGTATTGCACAACATGAGTGCCCTTACATATATGCAGGTGAAACACTTATACACATAAAATAAAAATAAATAAATAAAAATTTTTAGAAATTACAAAAGTCAGGCAACATGAAGAAGGGCCAGATTCTTTACACAGATCTCCTAAGTGAACTGTGCATGAAGCTGTGAAGAGTCTAAGTTGCGTTGGTGACCACAGGATTTTGGAGATGCCGGGAATATGGAATATCTGCTAAGGAAGGCTGCATGCATCAAATGGAGTCAGCTCAAGGGAGAGTGCAGCTTAGGGGCAGGGCTACCTAAGAGTATTCAACCCAGATGATGCCACCATATGCCCTTGATATTGGACATGGTGCTGTAGGCTTTGCTGTTCTCCTTGTCATGTTTCAGTCATTACTATCTTCCATTTTCTCTCTTTATGATAGGAATGTTTACTCTGTGGCATTGTGTATTGAAAATATTTAACTTGTTCTTTTAAAAATACATTTTACAGGGGCTCTCAGTTAAGAGATTGCCTTTAGACTCAAAAGGGGCTTTGGAGTTTTGAACAGTAATGGAACTATAAGACTATGGGGACTTTTAAAATTGAACTGAATGCATCTTCCATTATAAGGTAGCCATGAGTCTATGGTGGTGTATTAATTACTTTTCTGCTTCTGTGATAGAATACCCTGATAAAAACTAACTTTGGGAATAAGGGGTTTATATTGGCTTACGGTTTCAGAGGGATAGAGTCCATCATGGCAGGGAAGGCATGGCAAGAGGCAGGAAAGCGTGGTAGCAGAGGCATGAAGCCAGCTGCCCAGTCACATTTTCATCCATACACAGGCAGTAGAGAGGGAGAAGAAGAAGTGGTGCTAGACTATAAGCCTTCAATGCCCACCCCACAGTGTTGTACTTCTTCCAGCAAGGCTCCACCTCCTATAGGCTTTATAACCTCCCCAAACAACTACCAACTGGAGGTCAAGTGTTCAAATACATGAGCATATGGGGGATATTTCTCATTGAAACTACACAGGGTGCTAGGGGCAGAATATTATGGTTTGAATGTGGAATGTTCTCCAGAGGTTCATGTCTTTGACTACTTGATTCCCAGCTGGTAGGGCTGTTTCGGGAGGTTCATCATACCTTTTATACCCAGGGTCTAGTGACAGACATACTGCTATAGGGGCCTGGCATATGGGTATAGCCTGGCTCTATTTCCAGTCCAAGCTTGCTGCTAACTGATTGGTGCCATGTAATAACCAGTAGCTACATAATCCTGCTGCCTTGGAGCTGCCTATCATGCCTTTGTGTGTCATGGCAGACTGTATCTCCACAAACCATGAGTCAAAGATAAAGCTTTCCTACTTTATGTTGTTTCTTTCAGGTATTTTATCACAGCGATGAGACAAGTAACTGTTTCTTTTAAAATTGAATATGTAACTACAATGCAATTTAGCAATTACCCTCCTGAGAATTAGTCCCAGAAAATGGAGACTAATTTTCATGCAAAACATCTCCATGTATGTTAATAGCACCTTTATTTTTGGTAGTTGAAAAAAATCTTTAAAAAAAATCTGAAAAGCCCAGATGTCCTTTAATGAGTCAATACTTAAACAAGTAGTGATGCATCCACTGTGGAGTATGATGCAGCAGTGAAAAGAAATGAACGGTCAATACAACAATGTGGATAATACTCTAGGGAATTATGCTGAGTGAAAAGAACCAATGCCAATGTTTCCATACTTTGTGGTTCGATTTAGACAACATTATTGAAATGACAAACTTACAGATTTACCGATAAGATCAGTGTTTGACAGGTTTCACGATGGGGTCTCAGATCTGGAGTTCTGGGAGGGGCCTGCATGGGATTATAAAAAATGGGCAAATGGGTAGCTTTGTGGTGATAAAATCAGTATCTTGATTGTAGTAGTTGACACATGAACTTAGTCATGTGATAAAATTACACAGAACTAAATACATACATGTAAATATGGGTAAGTAATGCTGGAGAGATTTAAAATTTGTGTGTTACCATATCAGTATATTGGTTTTGATCTTGGAGTGTAGTTTTCCAAAATGTGACCCTATGCCCTATACACAGTCTAGAATGCATAGGTGTCTGTATAGTCTCTTATATCTGCATGTGAGTCTACCATTGTGTCAATAAAGAATTCAACAAAAATACAATGACAGATGCAATCACTAATTGTGAAACCAGATATGAAAAAAAAACTTTATGGAAAACATTAAAGACAAATCTTTCTCCTAGGCAAGAAGTAGTACTCCTGGGCCATGTCCTGGACAGTTTCCTCTCAGAACACTGTATCAAAACAGGACCTGAGTTCTTTTCTGGTCTCAGTGGGATGGAGTGCCTCATTAGGACATTAGCGTTTAGATTCTCTCCCCTAGCTGCACCTCCTCTTACTGCCCCACCCAATAAAATGTACTATAATATAATAAATATAATATAATAAATACATATTACAGAATCTAATTTGTGTCCCCAAATGTACTTCAGTGTGAGTCCATCTACTGGATCCTGGTTAACCTACCAAGCATCCCATCCTTGAAAGAGACCTCTTCTCCCCCTTTCAATAGCCATCGGTTGCCAATAGTTCCTCAGGTAGGGTTGGGGTTTCTTACCCACTTCCCCATATCTATGCTGGGATTTTATCTGGTTTGAGCTTGCATGGGACTTGTGCATGCTGTCATAATTGCTATGAGTTCATATGAGTAACTGCCCAGCTGTCTGGAAAACTCTGTTTCCTTGTAGTCATCCACCACCTCTGGCTTTTACAGTTTTTCTGCCCCCGCTTCTACAAAAATTCCCAAGTCTTGGAAGGCAGAAGTTTGATCTAGGTGTCCTATTCAGGGATAAGCACTCTGAGGCCTCTTGTTCTCTGCATATTGGCTAGTTGTGGATTTCTCTGTTAATCACCATCTCCTGCAAAAGGAACCTTCTCTGGTGAGAGTTGACAGATGCATTAATTCTAAGGTAGTATTGATCATTGTTGGTGAGGTACATTTCTGTGAGGAAGGAAAAACCAGATGGATCTGGTTTTCTAATTGAATCAGTTACTGCATAACTTTTTATTGGGGAGCTGAGATCATTAATATTGAGGATTATTTTTGACCAATCTTTATTAATTCCCGATATGTTGGTGTTTTAGTATTGTTTTCCTAGACCTCTTTTGATTGACTGTTCTGGGATAATTTATTTATTCTTTGTGCTCTCTTGAGAGTGTTTAATCTTCTAACTGAAGTATTCCATCAAGTATTCTTCGTAGAGCTAGTTTTGTGGAGATAAATTCCTGAAATCTTTTCATCATGGAAAGTTTTTCTTTCTCTTTCAATTACAACTGATAGATTTGCTGGGTATAGTAGTCTGGGCTGAAATCTCTGTTCCTTCATGCCTTTTGTGATATTGGTACAAGCTCTTTTGACTGTTATAGCCTCTATTGAAAAGTCATCAGTTATTCTGATGGGCCTGACTTTATATGAGACTTGATCTTTCTCTACCACAGTTTTCAATATCTTTTCCTTTGATCTGTACATTTAGCGTTTTGACTATTATATGACATGGGGAGTTTGTTTTCTGATTCTGTCTACTTGGTGTTCTGTATGCCTCTTGTACCTTGATAGATAGCTGTCTCCCTAGGTTTGGGAAATTTTCTTCTATGGTTTTATTAAAAATATTTTCTGTGTTTTTTTTCCTTCTCCTTTTCTGCCTATGCTTATAGGTTTGCTCTTTTTACAGTGTACCAGAGATCTTGCATATTTAGCTTCTTGGTTATTTTGGATTTGACATTTTCTTTGTTTTCCCAAACTTGTCTTCTTTATTTGTTGTTGTTTTGACAGGGTCCCCCTAGTCCCAGCCCAGTCCATCTGGAAATCACTGTGTGGACCAGGCTGGCCTCCATCCATCACATGGAGATCAGCCTGCCTCAGCCTCCCAAGGGGGAGGGCTGGGATTAAAGATACGTGCCACCACGCCTGGCAGATCTGATATTTTCTGTTCCTTTTTTTTTGAGTTTCTTATTTTGATCCCAAATTTTATTTCAGTTTGGATATTTTTCAGAGATTCTATCTCTTTATTGAATTCTAATTTCATATTTGAATTGTAATTACTTCATTTACCTGTTTGTGTTTTCATGGTCTTCATTCATTTATTCATATCTTCTTTGAGTTCCTTGAACATATTTTATAATTGCTGCTTTGAAATCATTGTCTTGTGCATCCATTAAGTTGTCATCATCAGGAAACATTATGATAGATTTGGTAATTTCTATAGTAGACATATTATCTTGGCTATTCATGTTTTGGATATTGTGTTTTTTCAATGAGACCTAGGTGTCTAGACTTTTGTGGTGGTATTTCTTGGTATGGTTTCATACTCTCATCTTTGTTGAATATTTGTATCTTTGCTGTTTCTCTAAGTTGTCAGGTTTTGATCCAGCTGAGTTGTATTCAGTATTCAGTTCTAGTGTTACTTTAGTTTGATGTGTAAATGGGGTGAAAGAATTGGTTTCAGTTTAGGTAGAAATAGGTACAACTTTTGAGTTGAGATTCCAGGATTGATTCCACAGGGTCCTGTATCAGCAGAGTGGGATGGAGGTTGCTAGGTAAACAGGTTGGCTGATAAGGTTAGGCTGGGAGCTTGCACGTCTGGGGCATATAGAACTGAGATGGCAGGGCAGAGGGAAGTCTCAGGAATGGGAGCTCAGGACTGCAAACCTGGGGAAGGGAAGGATCCCAGAGACCCAAGGTGACCTCAGAGAGCTTAGATGAGTTGGAGGGCACCTACTCTACCAAGACTAGAGTGGAGTAGGGGAGTAGATCCAGAACAGGAAAGGATCCCTGTGACCCAAGGAAGCCTGAGAGCTAAGATGGTTCGATCCTAGGGAATCTTAGGAACCTCATTTCTTTCTTGCGGTAATAGACACCATGATAAAAAAACAGAAAATGATTTATTTGGTTTATACTTTCATGTCACAGTCTGTCACTGAGGGAAGCCAGGGCAGGAGCTTAAGCAGGAACATAGAAGAAGGAACTGAAGCAGAAACCCTGGAGGAACACTGCTTACTGGCTTGCTTCCTGTGGCTTGTTCAGCTACTTTTCTTATATAGCCCAGACCCTTCTTTCCAGAGAGATGGCACTGCTCAGCGGGGGCTGGGGCCTCCTACATCAATGAACAACTACGAAAATGCCTCCATAGACATGCCCACAGATCAGTCTGATGGAAGTAATTCCTCAGTTTAGAGTTCTTCTTCCCAGCTATCTCTAGTTTGTATCAAGTTGGAAAAACTAACCAGCACAATTAACCCCTTGCCAAATGACAAACATATCACCATTAAACCATAACTTTTCCCTTCTTTGTTTACCCCCAACAACTCACATTTATATCACAGTAAAAAAACATAATACAACTTTGAAAGTCCCAGTCATCAAAAATCCACATATTTTAAAAGTTCAAAGTCTCTTTAAAATATCTAAAATTTAGGCTCCTCTAAAATAGAAAACAATTTAAATTCTTTCTTTTTTTCAGAAGGGAAGAACTGAGCACACATAAGCAAAAACCAAAGTCCAGCGGGTTGTTCAATTTCTGAAATCTGGGACTTAATCACAATCTTTTGGCTTCAAAGGTCTTCAGCTGCTCTGCTTCTCTGACTCTGCCCTGTCATTCACAGCACATATAGTTTGTCCTCTAGCTTAGGCCAACTCCACTCCCTACCTGCCTCTGCCCTTGGTGATTGGTGGTCCTGGTATGTCCAATATTCTGGGATCTTGATTATAACTGAGGCTGCACCATCACCAATGGCCTGTCCTGGCCTCGCACAATGCCCCTATTCTATGACCCTTTCAATTCTGCAGCTTTCATACAGTAAAAACTAGTATTACGTGGGAGACTCTTATACAATATCAAGTTTGGCTGTCAGCTTGAGATGTAGCTTTGGCCCCTTCTAGACCACTGTGTCTGTGTTCTGATGCTCAGGAAATTCTTCCCAGAAGATATTGCCTCTATGAGGCTGATCTCTTATTATTCAAACCTGATTTTTTTTTTCAGCATAAACTAGCCAGCATCAATTGTCCCTTTAAGTAAAGCAAAGATTTCACTTCAGTAGTTTTGCTCTCTTGTTCATTACAGCTGATTTTTCAGCTCTTGCTAACCAGAAACCACAGCTTCTTAATACAAAAGACCATCTGAACAGCCCTGATAGTCTTTGTTTCCCTCTAAAACTTTACAAATGAGGCTTCTATCATCTGCATTTCTCTAAACATTCTTACCTTCCAATCTCCTGCAACAGCTCATTGAGTTCTGAGCATATAGCACGTTTTCCAGGCCAAAGTTCCAAGAAGCTCCACAATCCTCCCCAAACCCAACATTGTTAGGTCCATCACAGCAGTACCCCACTCCCTGTTACCAATTTCTGTATTAGTTACTTTTCTATTGCTGTGTTAAAACATCATGACCAAGGCAAATTATAGAAGGAAGAGTTTATTTTAGTTTATGTTCCCCACAGGAGAGTCCATAATGATAGGGGAGGCATGGCAGGAGGCAGACAAAGCAGAAAGGTGAGAGCTCATATCTTCAAGCAAGTGCAGGAAACAGGAGTGAAACTGGAAGTGGGACTAGGCTATGAACTCTCAAAGCCCACCCCCAGTGACATACTTTTTCTAGGAAGGCCACACCACTTAAACCTGTGCAAATAGTGCCACCAGCTGGGGACCAAGTGTTTAAATATTTGAGTCTATTGGCAATAGTTCTCATTCAAATCACCACAGTTATTTATAGCCAACCATTATGAAATCATAGCTTAATCCTCAGTGTAGCATGTGTATGTCTAGGGGATTAATGAGTAAGCCGCTTTGCTTTTTCATATAGCTCTTCCATCCATTCATCTAATTAATTCATCCATATTAAGACAAATCTCTTAAATTGCAAAAATTAAAGTAGTATCTCATTTTTAGTTTCCTTATCTATAAGATGGCCCACCTTGGATCTGGACCAATACTGCAAACATTTGTGCTGAATGTCTTAGCTCTTTTTAAATTTTGAACTTGCTTAATGATATACAGTGAACCAGGGCAGAGATTTATTCCCATCCTCCATAGGCGTTTCTGCTCCCTTTGCTCCAGCAATATCCTGGAAACATTTTTTCTATGTTGGCTTGCAGAGACTACAAGCATTAGACAAAGGTAGACCTTGTGTCTTAGTTTGATTTCTGGTTGCTGTGTTTAAAATACTGGCCAAAACCAACTTGGAGAGGAAAGGTTTTATTTCCATTTACTCTTCCAAGTGACAGTCCATCACTGGCGAAAGTTAGGACAGGAATTCAAGGTAGGAACCTGATAATAGGAACTGAAGCACAGACCATGGAGTAACACTGCTTACTGGCTTGTTTCTCTGGTCTATGCTCTGTCTGTTTTCTTATATAACCCAGGACTACCTGGCCAGGGGTGGCACCACCCACATTAGGCTGCGCCTTCCCATATCACTCAACGATCAAGAAAATGTCTCACAGACATACCCATGGACCATTTGGGAAGTGAAGGAAGAACAATTGGGAGTTGAAGGTCATCATTGGCTATATAATGAGTTCAGGCCAGTCAAGGCTATATGAGAACATCTCTATAACCAAGAAAACAGAAAACCAAATAAGCAATAAATAACAAAATCTAGATAGAAACTTTTATCTTTCACAAATGACCCCCAAATCAATTATAATCTGTCAAAGACCTAGATACAAAATGCCTGGCACATGGCAGTTTCCCCAACAATGGTCATTGTGAGCAGTTAGAAGTGTTTTGAGGCTTCTTGAGTTGTCTGACCAAGAACATGTGGAAGCTTGGTGGACCCTTTAAGGAGCCTGTTGTTCTTCCACTATGCTGAATGGGTTTCTGACAAAGGAAAATTCCAGAGACTGCTAAAGACTGTGATCTCCAGTGACTTTTGTGTTCTTATTTGTGTTTTAATTTTTTTTTTAAAAAAAAACACCTTATATGCATTTATGAAATTCTCAATAAAGTTTTTTTTAAAGTTAAAAAAAAGAAATTAAGGGGATGGAGAGATGGCTCAGAGGTTAAGAACACTGGTTGTTCTTGCAGAAGACCCAGGTTCGAATCCCAGCACCCACATGGCATCTAACAACTGGTAACTACAGTTCCAGGGGTTCTGATGGCCTCTTCTGTCCTCACAGGCATTGCACGACACAGTTGCACTTACCTACACACAGGCAATATACTCATACACATAAAATAGAAATAATAAATATTTTTTAAAAATTAAAAAAAAACACCTTCAGATAATTCTGATTCATTGTCAAGTTTGAGAGTCTTGAGTGTAGGTAGATATTGGTCAAAATAAATAGTTGGCACTTGGGTTCCAGTTCCAGTCCCACCATTTTCCATAGTCTGGGCACAGTGAGGGAGAGTGTGTTCTAGATTCCATGAAGTCTGGGTTGGATTTCTGTGTCAGTAATGACTGCATAAATGACCTTAGGATTGGCCCCTCCTCTCTGAGCCTAGATTTCTATTTTTATAAATGAGGAGTGTACAATGGTGATTCTTGCCTCTTAGGCTAACTGGGAGGTTGAAATGAAATAATGGCTGGTGTGCTGGATAGCTTCAGTTGTCAACTTGACATACCTGGGTGAAAGGAACCTCAATTGAGGAATTTCCTCCATTGGATTGGCCTTTGGCTATGTCTGTGGGGCATTTTCGTGATTGCTGAGTGATGTGGGAGGGCCCAGCCTGTTGTGGGCAGTGCTACTCCTGGGCAGGTGATACTGTTAAGAAAGCAGGCTGAGCACCAGACAGGAGAGCAAGCCAATAAGCAGCATGCTGCCATGGTCTGTTCTCCAGGATCCTGCATAGAATTTCTTCCCTGACTTCCGTCAGTGATGAGCTATGACCTGGGAGATGTAAGATAAACCCTTTCCTCCCAAAGTTGGTTTTGGTCAGTGTTTTTATCACAGCAATTGAAAGCAAACTAATATAGAAGTTGGTACTAGAATCATGGAATCTTGTTGTGTGATAGACCTGTCCATGTTGATTAGGAGAGGACTGTGGAAGTTTTTGGAGATTTGGACAGGAAAAGCTATTGAGTGCTTAGAGCTTAGTCAGCTGTTCTGTAGGAACTTGGAAGATATTGCTGAAATAGGCATAGACAATATAGGCATGGCTTGTGAAGCTTCAAAGGGAAGCAAAGACTCTATTAGGGCTGTTGGTATCGAATTAAGCATTTTTGAAAGTGAAATCTTTTCTGCTTTGCTGTGATAATGGATGCTGGTTACCTGGGGCTGCAAATCAGCTGTGAGTAACAAGAGACCAGTGTCACTGAGGTGAAATGTTCTGGGAAGTATTTCCTCAGGGTCAGCACACAGAAGCTATGATCCAGAGGGTACCTGAGGCTCCTTCTTAAGCTGGAAGCAGGACTTGGTAATGTGTAAGAATCTCCTATATGGTACTGAAAGGCATGAAAGGGTCTTGGAAAGCAGCTGAGGCTTGGCACTACAAGAGACCAAGAAAGACCATTGGTTCAGGTGCAGCCTCAGTTCTAGTAAAGACTTTGGCACCCTGAAAGGCCAGGAGAGCCCATTGGTGAAGGTGAAGCCTCAGTTTCAGTAGAGACCCAAGCATACTGGAGATGCAAGGACCATGGGATGACCACCCAGGGCAGTGTCAGATATGGAATGGAGCCAGTCAGAGCCTGTGAGACAAGCTGAGTGTGCTGTGGACACCAGAACCAGAAAAGTGGAGTTGCCCAAGCCCTATGGAGCCCAAAAGATCGTGAGTGAATCTGAGGTCCAACCCTTTGCTACTTTGCTGGACTTTGGTTTTGCTTAATTGTGCACAGTTCTTTCCTTTAGAAATAAGACAGTGTTTAACTTGTTTTAAATTTTACAGGAGCCCATAGTTAAGAGACTTTTAAGAGACTTAGAACCTTTTTTGGTATTTTTTAGACAGGGTCTCCCTAGCTGGCCTGGAACTCACTTTGTAGACCAGGCTAGACTCAAGCTCTCAGATATCTGCCTGCCTTTGGCTCCTGAGTGCTGGGATTAAAGGTGTGTGCCACCACGCCTGGCTGAACTTTTATGATGTTAGAATTTTTAAGGAGTGTGGGACTTTTAGATGTTATAATATTAATATTAACATGAGATAAATAGAAAGGTCATGCATGGTTTAATGATGTGTTTGTATGTCAAGTTGACAAGAGGTCAACTGTGCTGAATTCCTACAGTTGTCATCTTAACACACCTGGGTAGAGGGAACCTCAGTTGAAGAATTTTCTTCATTGGATTGGCCTGTGGCCATGTCTGTGGGGCATTTTCTTGATTATTGAGTGATGTGAGAGGGTCCAGTCTA
Source organism: Nannospalax galili (assembly GCF_000622305.1). NCBI lineage: Eukaryota > Metazoa > Chordata > Mammalia > Rodentia > Spalacidae > Nannospalax > Nannospalax galili. The sequence continues at coordinate 3,537,475 of NW_008358534.1, read as the reverse complement.
TTGGGGGTGATACCACCCCTGGGCAGGTGATCCTGTGCTATATAAGAAACTAGACTGAGCACAGGCTGGGGGAACAGCCAGTAGGCTGTATTCCTCCATGGTCAGTGATTGAGTTCCTACCTTGAGTTCCTGCCCTGACTTCACTCAGTGATGAACTGTGACCTGGGAGATGTGAGATAAAATAAGCCCTTTACTCCCAAAGTTGGTTTGGTCAGTGTTTTATCACAACAATGGAGAAGCAAACTAGGACAGCTGGTTTCATGAATGTTGGTCAAAGTCAACTGAATTGCATCTGAGCAGCCACTCGCCTCACAGAAATACCAAAGCAAGGAAGGGAAACTTGGGTCTTGGTTCATCATGGGATAGCTACAGAGAGAAGGGTTGTTACTCAGACGGTAGTGAGTGAGCCATGTATGATGCTGTAGAAGAGGTAGAGGGGATGCTGGGCAGCCCAGTGAGTGAGCATTCTTTGAGAGCTGGATGCCTGCTTTCAGGTACAGCCTTGATGGTAGACAGATTTCAAGTCTGGCTGACTGCCTACTTTCACTTTTTAAGCTATTAAAATATTAATATATTAAAATATAGTCATAGAGCAATATTGTCTGCTTTAAGAACTAAGGATGCTGTGATGGCTTTTTCAAGAGGAGAACAAATTACTCAGCCCCCTCTGCTGGCCACAGTGGAGAAGAACAGGTGAGGAAGTGACCAGAATGAATTGTTTAAAAACCATATCTATATATCTAGGGTCATGCAGACTCCTGCAATTACAGAGATCAGACAGTCACACGCCCTTACATGCCCTTACACATAGAGCACACAGTAAGACATGAACAAGCACTTGCTTACATTGCTTGTGCCTACATTAGTATGAGGTACTTGAGAGTACCAGCTCTGGCCTCACACAGACAAACTGTATATATTCCCTTTAGTGCTATACAATCCCAGAAAGAGTTCTTAATCATTGTGTATTGTTAGCTTAAAACATATGCATATAAACACAAAGGTGTGTGTGTATATGCATGCCTATTTATTACAGTGTATGAAAGGGACCTAATTAGTACATATTAGGGACATAGCAAATGGAAGCTACTCTATTATTATTGTTACAATATCAAATCTAGAGCTTCGGTTTATTTATATATAATGTGGGAGTATTAGCAAATATTACATGGTATTTACTCTATTCCAGGTAACTATTCTGCAGGCTTCCTAAGTATTTTCTCATTTAATCCTCACAATAACCCTAAGAAGTAGAATTTATTGTTATCATTTTATAGATGAAGAAAAGCCTGAGAGGGGATATGGTCCTTGTCCATGGTTACACAGCTGGGAAGTGGAAAAACTGGGAAACAGTCTGTTTTGCAGAGGTATTCTTAAACAGTACACTACTGACTCGTGGATAGGGTTAAATGAGAAGTTTCTTGCAAAGTGCTTAGTACAGTGGTAGTCAGACTAGAAACACTGAATAAAACCAGAATTTCAACTCTGCCACTCAGTACACAGGTACATGCAATACATATCTATAAGTACATATACAAATAGAGAATTTAACACCAGATATGCATGAATATGTAAATATACAAATGCATACCCAGGTACTCACACATGTATTAATCCACTGAGTGCATTTTATACCATTCATGGAGCATGTATTACATTATGTTACTGGAACTTTCCTAGGCACTATGGATGTCGCAGTGAGCAAAGTAGATAAAAATCTCTGGTTTGGGGGATCTCACACTATAGTGAATGAGAATATTACAAGATTTCTAAAACCCTATGTAACTGGCTAGATAGTGATGTGCTTATGAATGTATAGAAAGGAAAATGAGAGGTGAAATGCCAGGTAAATTGACGTTTTAAGTAAGCAAGGTCAGGAGATGTCAAATTAAATAGGGTTTTTGTTTGTTTTTGTTTTTTTTTGTTTTTTGAATTAAAAGAGGAGAGCCATGTAATTGCTGTGTCAAGATGTTTCTAGGATGAGGAGAGAGCAAGGTGAGTTGCCCTGCTGTAGGATAGCGCTTAGCATACTGAAGCAACAGGGAGGCGGGCAGTGTACCTGGAGGGTGGCTCTCCGAAGGGAGCACCATCATCACTGTAATTGCCAGTGGCTGAGGCCATGATGTTGTGGAGGGTGTGATACAGCAACGGGATTGAAAATCTTCAAGTACCAGTATGTTTTAGCAAAATGAGATTCTAAGCTGAAGATTTTTATGTAACTTGGTGGTTTTGTTGTTGTTGTTGTTTTT
>NW_008358534.1:3516202-3535216 GCF_000622305.1 Nannospalax galili | reverse complement strand
TTGGTCTTTTTGAGACAGGGTCTCCCTGTAGCCCCAGATGTCCTGGAACTCACTATGTAGACCAGGCTGGCCTTGAACTCACAGAGATCCACCTGCCTCTGCCTCCAAGTGCCTGGATTAAAGGCGTGCACCACCACGCTCGGCATAGCTTGGTGTTTTTTAATGTGTGTGTGTGTCTGTTTCTGTGTGAGTGTGTGTGATGTGTGTGTGTGTGCACCCCAAGAGACGAGAAGAGGGCATTAGATTCCCTGGAGCTGGAGTTACAGGCAGTTGTGAATCACCTGATATGGGTGCTGGGAGCCAAACTCAGGTCCTGAGAACCAAACTCCGTTCCTCCAATGGAGTGGTTAACACTTTTGACCACTGAGCCAACTCTCCATTCCTTAGCTGGTTATTTTTTATAAGTATTTATGAACATATATAAATTCCTTGTAAATTGATGTCCCCAAAGAGATGTGTATTGATATCACACATAGCTATGCATTACAGATCTACAGATACATGAAGCAATCAAATGGTCACACAAGTGTGCAAAACACAATTGCATACTTGAATACACATGTAAATGCACAGGTATTATGACTACTCATGAATTCAAATCACAGATACACAGCCATGACCCACACAAAGAAATGCCCAAAGACACATGCAGCATTTATACAAATGCACAAATACATAAACATATAGGTGCAAATTAGCACATACAGGCACACAAGTACACAGCCTTGCAAGGAGACATACAGATAGCATGCTCAGGCACACTCACAGTACACTAATATCCAGTCACTTGTACTCATTCAAATGTACACTGACACACAATACACATAGCCACACCTATGTAAACACAGAATACACATCACAATTTTTTCATGCATTCACCAGGATAGGAAAACATATGTACATGTAGATATAGGTGCTTGAATATTTATGGCCAAGCATAAACACATTTGATTGCATATGTGCTTGAACACATAGGCCTTCACACATCTGAGAAGACACACATATGTGTAGTCTCAGGTATACATAAGTCTCAATTGCACTGAGGTACCTTGAAAATGCTTTATCATAGACATACACATGTATGTGTATATATATGCATATGTGTTAATTTTTCCTAGCTATCCTGGAAATGGAACCTAGGACCTTGTACTCTTCCACTGAGCTACATTTTGAAGTTATTTTGCATGTAGACTTGTGCTCTGCCTGTGTTTATCAGTCTGATGGGATGGGAGGCTTTTCCATAGCAGCCACTGGGATCCTGCTTCATCAGGGCTGGAGGAAGCTGGAGATGTAATGAAGCAGGTCACTGAGTCTATAAAAATACAACAGGAACTGGGTTGGAAAAGCACTTTAGTCCAGAAGCACCACATTCAGTGCTTGTAGTAGCATAGCTTAGTGGCTGAGTACAGACTTAGTAATCCAATAGAACCTAGTTCAAATCCCCGTTCTCCTGCTTTTTAGCTGTACTTCCTTGGGCAAATCACTACATCTCCGAGTCTCATTTGCAAAATGGTTATGGTGATAGCAACTACATCAAGGAGTTATTTTAAGTATTGAGTGAAAACTCATGAAACACATTAGTGCACTGCATATACTGAGCTATTAGTGTTAGGTGCTGCTGTTGCTGGTATTTTAAATAAAACTCTTCATGGGGCAAAGAAGAGTCATGAATTCGCACCATTAGCTCTATCTTTTACTTACAGATTTAGCTTCATAGATAGGGATGGGATATGGATCAGAGACACTTTAGACTTAGAGGGTTGAGCAGGGCTCAAGGCACTCAAAAAGGGAGACTTTTAGGAAAGGGCAAGCTTATGCAAGATGCATCATCTATGTGCCTTAGGTAACAGGGAACAAAAGATGGCCATTGCCATTCTGTCATGGTTAGCTTCGGCTGTCAACTTGACACAAATGTAGAGTCACCTAGGAAAAGGGAACCTCAACTGAATTATTTCCCAGATCAGATTAGCCTTTGACCTAATGTCTGTGAGGCATTTTCTTAACTGCTAATTGATATAAGAGGGCTTAGCCCACTCTGGAAAGTGCCGTCCGTAGGGAGGTGGACCTAGGCTGTATATGAAAGGTAAGTAGGCAAGCCAGGAAAAGCAAGCCAGTAACAGCATTACTCCATGGTCTTTTCTTCAGTTCATGCCTTGAGTTCCTGCCTTGGCTTCTCTTGATGATAGACTGTGAAGGATAAGAAGAAATAAATTCTTTACTCGCCAAGTTGGTTTTGGTTATGGTCTTAAGCACAGCAACAGAAAACAAGTTAGGACACCTTCCCAAACCCTGTACCAAAGATTAGACACTGGACTTGCAATGGACTCTGTCCTGGAACTGATGTACAAGGTGGGCATGGAAGAGGACAGCTGCCACTGTCTTACTTGTTCACATAGGTCTGTGAGGGATTGAAGCAGACCCTATATATAAAAGGCCCTCTGTTTAAAGAAGCATTAAAAAATGAAGAAATTTTATGTCATAAGGTAACGTTTCAAATCACTTGCACAAATTGGGTAACTAGTATTAACATTAATAAAATACAAAATGGGGGGAGTCAGTTTTCTTTAAGGATGTGGCCCTTGGTAAGTCGACTGTATTCCAGTGCAGGGCTTCAGGCTCATGCATATATGGGCAGCACAAATTGAACTTCATGTGCTATTGAAAAAGAGGACACGCCCAGACAAAGAAAAGGGCAAGGCAAGAGCTAGCTATTTTCTGAAAATAGGAAGCCATGATGTTCTAGAAACTTGAAGGCTATGCAAAATTATAATGGTGAAGCTTAGCTCTATTATTACAGTGACTGAACATGTGGCTTTGAGTGGGTGAAATGTTGCTGGTCCAAACTGAGATGTGTTAAGCGAAGATATCCAACAAATTCCAAGCCATAGCATGCCTTGTTATAAAATATATCATTATTATCTTTTAGACTGATTTCATTATGAAATGGAAATATTGTGAATATTAAGTTGAATTAAATATGTTATGGAAAAAAAGGGCATGAAGTTTGGAGATAGCTGGGATAGAGGATGGATCTGGGAGAAGTTAGGGGGAGGATTGGGAAGTAAATATGATCAAAATATATTGTATGCATGTATGAAAATTTCAAATATTATATTGAAAAATATAAAATCACCAGTGCCCAAATCTCCCAGTTGCTTCTTAAAGGCAGCCCTTAGTATCTAACAGGATAGATTGGGTTTATCAATTTATATGAATGAAAGGATACAGCTTCTTTTATTTGCCTGACTCAAGGGTGTATCTGTGAGGGCCTTCCTTATGGTTGTATGTACCAGTAGCTTATTTTTATTGCTGTACAGTATCCTGATTATGTGAATTTCCTAAACTTTATCCATTTGAGTAGAAACCACTTTCAGGCTCAAAAGATTAACGCCTGCATCTTTGGGTAAGCATAATGTAGAACCTTTGTTTGTTGAGGTGGGTTTTGCTATCTTGCCTATGCTGACCTTGAACTCCTGGTCTCAAGTGATCCTTCCATCATAGCCTCCCAAATAAGTGCCAAGCTCAGTGCCTTCTTTGGGGGTGGGGAGGGGTGGGGAATGAAAACATTTGTTTTATTATATTTTTAATAATATAATAATGCCATTTGTGTACATTTTGCAAAGAATATTTTTTAATTTTTAAACTTTTTTATTTTCTCAGAATCTCATACATGAGTATTGTATTTACATTATTTCCATCGTTTCCAATCCCCCTACAATACCTCCCATGCCCCCCCACTCCCTCTCAATTTCTGGTCCTCTTCTTTGATTATTATTGTTACATATACATACACGCATTTATAAATGTGTATCCATTTATGAGTTTGGTGCATATATATTTAAGATTGTTCCCTTGATCAGAAGGAAGTAACCGTCTTTATCTCTTCTGATTAATATTAATTTGAAGTCCATTTTGTCAGATAGTAGGGTAGCAACATCTGTTTGTTTCTTGGTGCCATTTGCTTGGAGTGTTATTTTTCCCCCCATCCTTTCACTCTAAGGTGGTGCCCGTCCTTGAAGGTAAGATTAATTTCTTGTTTTGGGGGTTTTTTGTTTGTATGTTTGTTTTTTTTTTGAGACAGGGTGTCTCTGTAGCCCCAGCTGACGTGGAATTTGTTGTGTAGACTAGGCTGGCCTGGATCTCAGGGATCTGCCTGCCTCTGCCTCCTGAGTGCTGAGATTAAAGGCATGTGCCACCATGCCCAGCTGGATTTTGTTTCTTAATCCATTCATTTAGGCTATGTCTTTTGATTGGGGAGTTGAGGCCATTAATACTTAAATTTATTACTGAAAGATGCGTGCTGGTTACTGTCGTTTTCTGTTGTGTTCCCAGTCCTATTTTGTGCTTCTGTAATTACATTAACTTCATCTGTTGTCTTTCCATAGCCTCTTGGGTATGGTTATTTCTTCAGTCCTTTGTATTGCTTCCAGTAGTTTTGTAGGGCTGCTTTGATGGACATTAATTCTTTCATCCTATTTATGTCATGGAAGACTTTTCTTTCTCTTTTGACTATGATAGACAGTTTTGCTGGGTAGAGTAGTCTGGGTTGGCATCTGTGGTTATTTAGAACTTGGAATGCATTGCTTCGAGCTCTTCTAGCTTTTAAAGTTTGCGTTGAAAAAAATCACCTGTTATTCTGATGGGTTTTCCTTTATATGTAAATTGTTTTTCCCTTGCAGCTTTCAGTACCCTCTCTTTGTTCTGTGTATTTAGTGTTTTTACTGTGATGTGTTATAGGGAGTTTCTTTTCTGGTCCTGTCAAAAATTTGGCATTTTGTGTGCTGCTTGTATCTGTATAGGTGTTTCTTTCCTTAATTTAGGGAAGTTTTCTTAGAATCTTATAGAAGATATGGTCAATATCATTGACCTGAATTTTTCTCCTTCTGTGCTTATAATTTGTAAATTTGGTCTTTTCATGGTGTCCCACAGCTCCTGTATATTCCATTCCTGTTTTTGTAAAACAAAAAACAAAAAACCCCTCATACTCTTTGCCAGAGTGGTTCAATTCTCAAACTGCTGGTAAAAATTTCTTCTGTCTTTTCTAATTGGCTTATTGAGTTTTTCAATTCCATCTTCATCTCAGCTTGAGTTTTCCTCAATATTTCTCTTTCATGAATTCGCTTTTCAAATCCTGAATAGTCTTTGTCATCTCATTCAGCTGTGTGTTTGTATTTTCTTGGGCATCAGTTAGAACTTTATTCCTATACTCTGAATTCTTTGAGGTGCTTGTCTATTCTTTAAAGTCCTTGAATCCTTTGATCATGTTTATGATTGTTATTTTAAGTTCTCTGTCCTGGGGTTCTTCTGCGTAGTTCTCATTCTAGAACACTTCTATAAGATTGGTAGGAACATATGGACTTTTGATGGTTGTGTGTCTGATAAGAAATTCTAGCTTGCTATTGTTGAGTGGAAGTTTGATTCTGTTCTTGTCATAGTTTGGTTGGTTTATGATTCAGGTATGACTAGCTACTTGATCTGTGCTGAAGGCTCTCACTTTTTTTTTATTGGAGGGACAGAGGGGATTCCAGGTTGGCACTGGTGTGTGAGGTGGGCAATCACAGCTAGGACTGTGAGTGTTGGGATGATGGTGAGGTGGACAGATTCCAATTAGCTTACTGGGCTATTCTAGAGTGGAACATGCTTTGGTCTGAGAGGGAGAAGATGAAGATAGAGTAGGCAGGGGTTTGACTAGCTCACCAGGGTGATCCACTTTGTGTGAGCAGCAGGTTCTGTGCCAAGACTCAGAAGTGAAAGATGGAGACAGAATGGCTGATATATTTATTTTTACTTTATGTACATGAGTGTTTTACCTGTTTGTAAGTACACCATATGTGTGCTATGCCTGCGGAGGCCAGAAGAGGGCATTGGGTCCCCTGGAACTGGCATCACAGACAATTGTTAGCCATCATGTGGGTTCTGGGAGCCAAACTTGGGTCCTCTGCCAGGGTAGTCTGTACTCTTGAGTGCTGAGCCATCTTTCCAGCCCTGCAAAGGATACTTAAAAAAGTAATACAGAAAGTACTGGATGCAAATTGAAGTGAGATTCCGCTCCACTGGCAGACTGTACATTAAAAAGTACTGTCTTAAAACAAAAGTGCTTTATTCACCATTTGCATAAGACTATTTCAGATGTCAGTATTTTATTTTTTCTTCATAAAGTTTAATTACTTATAAGAGAACCAACTTTAAGTGGATAAACTCTGAGCTCCACAAAACCTGTTCCTTCTGCTCCTGCTCAGGAAATAAACTTTTTGGAGCTTGTCAAATGCTGTTTTCTAGAACACCCCCAGGGGGCATTATTTCTCTATGTTGTATATGACCGTTGCCCCCCTCAGGCGCAACAGAATGGGTCTCCTGCCCTCTAGAGTTGTGCAGTGGGTAACCCTCTGCTATTGTTTCTCAACCACTCTCCAGTTAGGAGAGGGTTATGCTCACTGACCTCCAAAACACAATTCTTCAGTCTCTTTTCCTTTGAGCCATATTTTATTTTGAACCATAGGTTCAGAATCACAATACTCACATGTCAGTCCACATTGTATCAATAACTCATCAGCTAATTCTGTAGTAATAAAAATAAGGACCAAAGCAATTATAGTGCCCAAGCTGGGAACCTAACCTTTAATACCTGAGCTTTTGGGAAACATCATCTCAAATTCAAACCATAACAAGGGGAAATTGAAAAGTAATTGGAATAAATTTTTATTTTCTTGTACACAAAGGCTCACATATCTGTAAAATGTTGTGAGGTGGCCAGATGCTTACATCTATATGTAGAATTTCTTTGAAGGTAGAAGCTGTCATGAAGACTGATAGGCTTGTATGTACCAGCAACCAGTGTACTATAAGCATAATCACAGCTGATGATATTCTGAAAAAAAAATAACTAGCTCTTGTTAAAGCAGCACAGTGCAGTCTTTCCTGGGTATATGTGCCATTTGAAGTCCTAGAAAGTACAGTATCTATTAAAGTTAAAGTATGTGTAATATTGAATTAGGTTCTGATGGTTATGTAAACAATTTTCATGGAGGCTTGCTGGGGCCTTCAAAAGACATGTGTGATGTAGGTTACTTGTTTGCTATGTGAGATTTTCTTTGCTTTCTTGTTGAATAAATGCTTGGGAATAAACTTGTCTGGAGCACAGTGAGATATTTGAACACCAAAAATTATAAAGCATTAAAGAAAGAAATTGAAGAAGACACTGATGAATGAGAATATATTCTGTATTCATGGATTGGGAGGATTAATATTGTTGAATTGCCCATATCACTCATAGTGATTTAAAGAGACTATATAGTCTCTATCAAAATCTCAGTGTCATTATTTATAGAAATAGAGAAACTGAAACTGATAAGGAAGCGTAAATATTCCAATACTCAAAGAAATCAAACCTTAAGAAGAACAAAGTTGAATGCTTCACATTTGTAATATATTTTGAAATTAGGAAGTCTACGGTAACCAAAATGGTAAGGTATTGTACAAAAACAGGCATATAGATCAACATGTTAACTTACCTTTGACAAGAGCATCAAAAACATACAATGGAGAATTAATAGTTTCTTTAGTAAATGCTGTTGGAAAACTGGATACAACATGCAGAAAAATGAGATCAGATTCTTATCTCAAAACACATAAATCAACTGAAAAGAGATTAAAGACATCTATAAAATAGGACATTATATGATAACTAGAAGAAAACTTTGAGACAAAATTTCTTGACATTGATATGGGCAGCAATTTTATTTTTGCTATGATCCCAAAAGTTCAGGCAACAAACACTGCCCCCCATCCAAAGTGTGACTACATTAAATTAAAGATTGTCAGAAAACAATAAAACAAGAAGGCAGCCCATGGAATAAAAGAATATATTTATAAAATATATGCCTTATAAGATGTTAAAATCCAAGATGTATAAGAACTACACATGGGGCTGGAGAGATGGCTCAGCGGTTAAGAGCACTGACAGCTTGTGAAGAAGACCTGGGTTTGATTCCCAGCTCCTACATCACAGCTAACAACCGTCTGTAACTCCAGTTCCAGGAGATTTGATGCCCTCTTCTGAACTTCATGGGCATTGCATGGTATGGGTGCCCCTACATGCATGCAGGCAATACACTCATACATATAAAAGAATAAAATAAAAACAGCGGTTAAGAGCACTGACAGCTTGTGAAGAAGACCTGGGTTTGATTCCCAGCTCCTACATCACAGCTAACAACCGTCTGTAACTCCAGTTCCAGGAGATTTGATGCCCTCTTCTGAACTTCATGGGCATTGCATGGTATGGGTGCCCCTACATGCATGCAGGCAATACACTCATACATATAAAAGAATAAAATAAAAATAAAAATAAAATATTAAAAGAACCACACACAACTCAAAAGCAAGACAGAAACAAAACTCCCCCTGAAAACCAACAACTAAACAAACAACCCCCCCCAATACATATAACCTGATTACAAACTGTGTGTCATGGATTCTTTTCCTGTTGCTGTGGTAAAATACCTTGACAAAAGTAATCTAAGGAAAAGAGTTTATTTAGGCTCACAGTTCACAAAATGGTGGGAAAATCAAGGCTTCAAGGAGCTTCAAGTAGCTCGTCAAATCATATCCTTAACTAGGAGCAGAAAACAATGAATGTGTTTATCCTGTTGTTCAGCTCCCCTTTCTCCTCTTATGCAGTTCAGGATCCCAGTCAGGGAATGGTGCCACCCACAGTGGGTGGATATTTCCACTTCAATTAATGTCATCAAGATAATCCCCCATAGACTTACTAAGAGGCCTGTATCCCTAGTGATTCTAGAGGCTGTGAACAGTTAATACTAACCTTCATCGTGGGTAAAAGAGCCGAACAGATATTTTTCCAAAGAAGATATAAAACTTTCCAACAGGTAAATGAAAAGATGCTCAACATTACTAATCATCAGGGAAATGCAAATCAAAACCACTGTAACTTATTACTTTACACCTGTTGTTAGTATAGCTGTTATTAAAAAGTAAGTACGTGTGAAGTGTTTAAGAGTGTGGAGAAAAGAGAACCCATGTACACTGTTGGTGAAAATATAAATGCATACAGTTACTATGGAAACTAGTTTGGAGGTTCCTCAGTGTATTTCTTTTCTCATTGCTGTGATCAAACATGTGACAAGAAGAAACTTTAAGGAAGAGAGGTCTATTTGGGCTCATGATTCAGGTGATACAGTCCACCGTGGGAGGGGCAACATGGCAGAATGTGGCACCTTTCATGGCAGTGAGAGCTTGTGGTATGGCTTATTCACATCTCAGTGAACCAGGAAGCAGAGAGCAAAGCCAGGCTATATAATCTGTTCTAAATGACACACTTCTTCCAGTTAGGCAAAACTCCAGGGGCTGGAGAGATGGCTCAGTGGTTAAGAGCACTGACTGCTATCGCAAAGGACCTGGGTTCGATTCCCAACATCAATATGGAGGCTACAACTGTCTGTAACAAGTTCCAGGGGAATCTGATGACCTCTTCTAACCTCCATGGGAGTTGCACAATATGGGTGCACTTACATATATGCCAGCAATACATTCATACACATAAAAAATAAAATATTTTAAAACTCCAAAAAGTTCTGCAGCCTCCCCAAAAAGTGCCACTAGTTGGGGACCAAACATTCAAATGTGTGAGCCTATGGAGAACATTTTACATCTGAATGGTAGCACTCAGAAATTTAAGGATAAAACTACCATATGATCTTACAATACCAAAACTAGATATCTATCTATCTATCTATCATCTATCTATCTATCTATCTATCTATCTATCTATCTATCTATCTATCATCTATCTATCTGTAATCTATCTGTCATCTATCTCCATATATAACCAAAAGAGATGAAAAGACATGTTTATTATATCTCTGTTCACAAGAAAGTGTGAGCTTAATTTGATGAGGGCCTCATCTAAACACAGGTGTTTCTTCATTGCTTAAGACTGAAGTTAAACAGCTAACTATTGGGTTCTAATTTCCTCCTTTTATCCAGGTAGTAAGGCCTTTAACTGTGTCCAAATATATCCAAAATGATGGTACAAATGTTGAAAGCTGCTGTGCCCACAGTTAAATCTTTAGTAGAGTCCTTTGTTGATACCTTTGCATATTATTTGAATTTTATGTTGAAGTGATTTTATTGATACATACTGCACAAGGATTTTATGGACAGAACTGATATGTGCCAGTGTACAAGTCTGTATGAAGACTGTCATAATGGTACCACAGAGGAAGCAGACAGACATGGACCTGTCTTTTAGCTTCACCACTTGTCAACTGTGGAAACTGGGGCATCTCTGAGCCTCATTTACCTCATCTGTGAAAATTCTCACATTGTGTAGGGTAAGATGTTCCACACTAATAAGACAGGCCCTCTGTCAGTCATTCCCTCCTCCGACTCTCAAGAACTACTACTAGTCCTTCAAAACCCTGCATGATGGATACTCCTTTATCATATTTCTCCTGACCTCTTCTTCAGGTTAGTTCTTCTCACTTTACAGTGCCAGAATTTTGTGCCAGCCTCTGTTTAACCCTCATCCATCTCATTGGAATGACTTTCTCACTGGTCCATCTTTCCCACTAGGCTGTGAACTCCTTGAGGACAAGACCATTTTGTTCATCAGTGCTTAACTTGGGAATGACTCAGAGTAAGACCTCAATAAAAGTGTACTAAACAACATTATCAATTGTGGAAACAATCACTTTGTCTCCTTGCTGACATTTGTGGTATTTGCTGTCCAAATCGCACATTGTGCCACACACTTTGGCACCAAGCCATATCCCTTCTGGTGCTGATGATTCGTAAATTGTCTCATACATGGAACTCTGGGATCCCCTAAATGACTAAATGGCATAAAAGCAGGACATTCTTGGATCTATTTCTTATTCTGTGGGATGCTTGGACCCATAATAAATTTTCAGCCACCACAGTTTGATTATGAAATGGCACTGTGCTATTGGGATGCTACCATTTCAGTCTCTTTGTATTGATAGCAATTTGCCAGGAAAATAGGAAAGCAAGCTGTGGTGGAAATGATCTTTCCTAGGCTGGGGGATTCTCTCTTCTCCTCAGCTGCTCGCAATGGATTCATGAGCACCAGCAAAATTGAACTTGCTGGATATTTGGACTTTTGCCCAATGCTGATTCTATTTGGTGAGCATTAACAACCTGATTATACAAGCAATTATTCCAGACATTGTGGAACTCGATATGACCAGGAAGATATTAGACTATGTAGTAAGCCATCAAGAGGCTAGCCTATAGAGAGCTGCTGGGGAATTTGAACATCTAATGAGTGACAAGTTTTATCAATTGTTGAATCAGTATCAAAAAGTATTCTGAATACTTATGCATTTATAAACATTTACAGATCTTTTATAGATTGGATTCTATCATCAGTTTCTGTGGTGTGTATTGTCAGTATCTACTGTGACCCCCTAAGGAGCTTCTGCTGGCTGGAGTAATGCTGTGGTATGTTCAGCTCTGCTGGATCTCCATAGAAGGGGGCTGGAATGCCCTGTGGAACAATGCCTCCAGCTCCCAAGAGCAAAGAATGAAGGGCAGCCTAGTTTGATAACCACATTAAAGCACTACCAACATCTGTTGAAGCCAAAGACAACACTATCTGTAGGAGTTAACCTTCTGAACTACTGAATCATTACCCTCAGTGGAGTGAAAGTTGGAGACAAGAGCTTATTTGTCAGTGGTTCCTCAGAGAGACACGGTAAGCCATATTTTACAGCAAACAGCGTGAGAAGCCTGGCTTGCTTTATACATTCTAAATGCAGAATATATTTGTGTGGGAAACAAGTAGACAATGAATGTAAATAAACTTTTGATGATACCTTTCAAGTTTCTGTGTGTATTTCACTCCAGAATAAATAGAACAAGGAACATTGCCTCAAGAAGTAGGATTTTCTAAGTAAATCCGCCCCCCCCCCTTTTTAAAGAAATAGAGATAAGGACAGTAGAAACAGTATGATGATGCTGTTTACATTCACACTAATAGAATAAAACTAACATTTGGTTGCTTGTACTATAATTCACAATAAATGTAATAACTAGGTGGATGAACTCCATGAAGCAGCATCAGATAGAGAGAAGGACAGGGGGAAAGAAGGGAATATCTAATAAAAGTTTTAGTGCAGAATTAAGCATATCATGCTGGTCATTGAGACCTCCTGAAAAGACTCTGGAATTCAAGGTATATTTCTTATAATGAAGACTGGCTGAAACTTCTATTATATGTTTTAAGCTTTACCACATCAATCAAAATCTAGCTTTACCTTTTTAAATTGATGCATTATTTTTGAAACAATTTCACTGTGTAGCCTAAAGTAGCCTGAAATTCACTGTCACCCAGGCTGACCTTGAACTCATGATCTGCTTGCCTCAGTCTCTCAAATGCTAGGCTTACATGTGTATGCCACCATGCCCAACAATATTATGATACGTTCATGCGTGTGTTATATGTGGTTGGTATGTGTGCACATGTGTGTGTCTGTGTGTAAAGGCCAAATGTCAACATTCTCTGTGTTATAACTATCCATTTTATCTTTTTTGTGTGTGACAGGGTCTCTCACTGAATATGGATTTCACTGATTCAGCAAGATTGCAGTGAACTACATGGACACGCCTGTCTCTACCTCTGCAGCACTAGGATTACAGTTGGATACCACTGTGCCTGGTTTTTTATGTGGGTTCTGCGGATCCGGATTCAGGTCCTCATGTTTGAGCAGCAAGCACTTGATTGATTGAGTTAACTCTCCAGCCTCTGGTAAATAAAAAATATATATATCCACAGAAGCCGGAAGAAGGCACTGGATCCCCTAGAACTGGAGTTACAGACAGTGGTGAGCTGCCACATGCATGCTGGGAAACAAACTCAAGTCCTCTGCAAGAGCAGCAAGTGCCCTTAACCACTAGGCTAGCTCTCTAGCCACTGAGCCATGTCTCTAGCCACCCCCTAACCCTTGGTGCATTCCTAATTGAAGGAGTTCATCATTAGTACACATGAGGATTTTATTCCAACTCTGCCTTATAAGCATGAGACTTAACTGAACTGTGTTCTTAAATCAGTGCATGAAACACGCAGATTTTATTTTATAATACTTATGTAATACGTGACATTTTAAAAGAAAAGTGAATAGTATGTAGTGACATCTGTAATCACTATACAATATTTACCCCTTTGATGATTCAAGATAGATGAACTGTATTGTATGGAATATATAGTGTGTATAAGTATACATATAAAGTCTATCAAAGAATTCACATAACATACATAACGTCTATAGAGTTCTTTTCCTAACTAAAGTGAGGCCAAGTTGAATGTCAGTATTGTGGCTTTACTCCTTTCACCTCCCTAGCATTCCTTAGGTATGTAATGTGGACAGATCAAGAGATGGCTGCCCCCGTGAGCTGACTTGCTAATGCTCATATGATATACCCCGGTGAGTGGCATATCTTTGAGTCAGCACAAAATGGACTAGGACTATATTGGGTCTGGACAAAACAAAGTACCCTGTGAAATTCTACCCTCCAGATTACCTATGTGGACCCCTTTTCAGATTTAGACAAAGAATTTTAGTTCTAGTTCCTCAACCAAACTTGAAAAAAAAAAAAGACAATGATGAAAATAAAAGCTCTAGGGGTCTGGTACATAGGAGAAATTTAATTAGGTATATTTAGATGGGTGAATGAAATAAAGCTTTGGATGCAGGATGCTTTTGCCCACCAGTTCTACTAGCATGCGGCATGAAGCCTGGGGGGCACCACAGATTCTTCTAGGGAGGCTGTGAGGCCTAAAATATTTGACACTAATACTAATATGTGATTGGCCTTTTCACACTTTTGATATTTATACTGAGTGTACAAAGGCAATGGCGGGTAAGGCTCTTGGCTTCGTTGCATGAAGCAAGACAGTGGCACCAAGCTGTTCTAGCATTCACCATGTCCTTTACTGCCAAGCACAGACAAAAGAGGCTGGCAAGAATGCCCTTGATGAGGCAGTAAAAAATGGTAATTTTAGTGAATCTCAGCCCTTAAGTACTTGTGTATAAATCACTTCTGCACACTGAAGGCGGAGGGTTGTCTTGAGAACTGCTGCAGTTGTTGGAATTTCATGCTGAACTAGCCACTTTCCATGGAAGGCCTTTTCTTATTGACTGAAATGACAAATGATAGACAGTGACAGTTCTGATTTGGGCATTTGATCAACGTTTGCTTTGAGTAATGTGAGCCTGTCACTTCAAGTAAAACGGCTGACAAGTATTTGTTGCCAATGCTAGAATTTGAGCTTTCAAGCAAGAATTAGATGTTTGAAAAACATGTACCCACCACAGTGAGCTTGACTTAAGAACCTTCCTGATGAGTCTGGTGATAACAAATGTGATTATTTATTTATTTATTTATTTATTTATTTATTATACAAGTGTTTTGCCTGCATGTATGTAACTGCACCAATGTTGTGCAATTCCCATGCAGACTGGAAGAGGGTGTCAGATGCCACGGAACTGGAGTTACAGATAATTGTTAGCTGCCATGTGGGTGCTGGCAACTAAACCCAGGTCCTCTGAAATAGCAGTCAGTGCTCTTAACCACTGAGCCATCTCTCCATCTCCAACAAATGTGATTAAAAATTTTTTTGTATAGTTAAAAATATAAATATTTGGAAGACTTTCACAACTTAGAAATTGATGTATTTTTTACTTATTGCAACTTAGTAAAATGTGCATACTATATACCACACTGATTTGAAGTATAGAATTTAATTTTTAAGTTATATTCATAGAAACATGCAATCAGCAGCATCAGTTTTTATACTGTCAAAAAGAAACCCCTGTATACTTCCCTTTTATTTCTGTCCTTTCATCTCCCTCCATCAGTCCACAGCCCTTGTCAGTCAGAAATCTATTATTGACTTTCATGTGAGTTGAATCCTGCCATATGTGGTATTTCTGTCAGATTTCCAGCACTTCAGGTTTTCCAAAGTCCATCCTTTGATATATGTATGCCATGTACCGCTACTTCATTGCATTTTTTTGGTCTTTTTGAGACAGTGTCTCCTTGTTTGTAACCCCCGCTGGCCTAGAACTCACTATGTAGACCAGGCTGACCTGAATCTCAGAGAGATCTGCCTGCCTCTGCCTCCTGAGTGCTGGGATTAAAGGTGTGCACCACCATGCCCAGCCTCTTCATTGCTTTTTTGGTGAAATTATATTGCAGTATATGGGCACTACAAATTTTATCTTTGTTCAAACAGTGAAAGATTACAGCTGTCCCTTTGTGTACTGAAGGTTTTCATCAGAAAATTTAATGAACCTGAAATTATACACTGGTCATTATGCCTGTAATGGTTGCATCATATAGACTATGTGCAAATGTTTCTTGTCATTATTCCCTAAACAATACAGTAGAGCAAATATTTATATATCATTTACTTTATACTATGTTTTATAACTGATCTAGTGATGGGATTTTAAGAATAGGGGAGGATGTACCTCCAAATCAATGTTTTTGAAATGATAAGGCATAATGTTACAATAGCATACACAGGGGCTGGAGAGATTGATCAGTGGTTAAGAGCACTGACTGCTCTTGCACAGGACCCGGGTTCGATTCCCAGCACCCACATGGCCACTACGAACCGTCCTTAACTCCAGTTCTAGGGGAATCTGAAGCCCTCTTCTGACCTCTGCGGCGTTGCATGACATGGGTGCACACACATATACATGCAGGCAATACACTCATACACATAAAATAAAAATAATAAATAAAAAAAATCATACATGAATCAAAGACCAGTCCAAAACACAAGATAGGATCTATAGGTTTTGGGTATTACTTGGTAGAATTTTAAACACCTCATTGCAGCTAACCTTCTATCACTTGTAGAGTTTGTGTTCACTATCAAAGATGACATGCACTGTTATCTGAAAAAGCTAGTAAAATACAGCTCCCTTTTCCAAACAGACTTTTAAAAGCATATGTACTATATGGCAATTGAAATCAGAAGCAGATATGAGAACCCAGTGTTTTTGCATTAAGCCAGATATCAAAAAAAGAGACAAAATTGTATAACAAGGCTAGTTGTACTTTTTTCTTGAGACAATATCTCACTTTGTGCCCTAGAATTGTGTTGAACTTGGAATTATCCCACTTCATTCTCCTGAGTGCTGAAATTATAAGCATGTACCAGAATGCCTGGCTGGCTCTTCTTTTATTTTGGAAAATAGTTAAAATAGTTAATTTAAAAAATATATGTGACCATGCAATAGAAATATTTTATTTTATTATTTTTATTTTCTGTGTTTGAATGTTTTGCCTGCATGTATAAGCATACCTGTGTCATACAGTGCCCATAGAGACCAGAAGAGGGCATCAGATCCCCTGGAACTGGAGTTACAGAGGGTTGTGAGCTGCCGTGTGGGTGCTGGCAACAAAACCCAGGTCCTATGCAATAACAGCCAGTGCTCTTAACCTCTGAGACAATTCTCCAGCACCTATTTTAAGAAAATTAAATGTATTTAAAATTTAGTGGATTTTAATTTTAATATTGTGCATAGAGATATATCCTATACTAAAATCATCAGTAATTGTTATGAGTATGAGGGAACTCATAGACTAAAATGTTTGAGGATTGTTGCCAGTGGTTCTGAAAGAATGGCACCTATATTAGTACCACCACCACCGCCGCCACTACCATCACCAACACCTGGAATGTATTAGAAACACCAATTCTCAGGTCCCACTTGAAAGTTTTTGAATAATTATTCTAGACCTGGTGCTCAGCACAATCCATTTTAACAAACTTCCTGGTGATTTTGCTGTACTGCAAACCTTAAAAATGTGGGTTCCAGTCTCAAGGTCTAGGTTTCCTGTGTCCTGGCTATACCCTATAGATCAGTGTCCATATTTATTTTAAAGTTTGATGACTGAAGACAATGAGGAAATTAACTTATTAAGCCAAGGATTAGAAAAGTATTAATTTCTTTGGATTCAAAAGTAGATATTTTGTTTACTACCCCTTCCCATCATCACTTGCACCATCCATGTTTTGCTCAGCACTACAATGGAATGTGCCATGACATCTTTGGCAAAGGAGAAGAAATGGTTGAGTGTTAAAGTTGCATATAAGGCTGGGGAAATAGCTCAGTTGGTAAAGCACTTGCTTTTCAAGTAGGAGCACCTGGGTTTTATTTGGAGCCCTACTTAAAAAGAAAAGCTGGGCATACCTGTAATCTTAGTGCTGGGGTGGGGGCAGAAGCAGGTGGATCCCTGGGACTCAATGGCCAACCAGTCTCATCTACTTGGTAAATTCAAGGATAGTGAGAGAATCTATCTTTAATAAAGTTGATGGCACCCAAAGAACACCACCCAAGATTGTCCTCTGTGCTCTACAAGCACCTGTGCACATACACCTGTGCACATAAACATGCACCTGCACACGTGTGTACCCCCACATACAGGCAAACACAAACTCAAAAAAGTAGCACGTACAATGCTTATTGATCAGAAGTATACTTTCTTTCTGACCATTGCCCTATGTGTGTTTCTACCACAGATTGAATGATCTCAGTTTCAGAATTGTGAGACCAGTGCAAATTTTCTAATAACTGTTGACATCATTCTCTCTCAGGAATTCTTGAGGACTGGGCACAGCTGAAACCAAAAATCCTGAGGCCGGGGACTGAGGGTGCATCTCAGTTTTAGAGCATTTTCCTGGCACATACTAGCCCCCAAGGATTGATGTCTAACATTGTAATTAAAAAAAAATAGCAAGGCCAAGAAAATGCTCCAGCACTCAGTCTATTTGGTCTTGGGTTATCTCTGTTGAAAAAGTCTGCAGCACTATCTTCCATTCCTCCATCCTCTTCCATTTCCCAGTATCCTTTATTATATATTCAGACTTGATTCCCACCTCATCCAGGAAGTATATTAATATATTCACCTGTTATATAGATTTGCACTCCAAAAACCTGAGACTCAACCTTAACTACTTCCTCTCTTACTGCCTTCCACATCCAACCGTCAGCAAAGCCTCACAATTCTGTCACCTAACAGGGAATCACCAGAGCAGAGCTACTTAAGGGTATACCTTTTGGCGTTGGGACCTGGGACCACAACTCATCTGTGCTAATTTATGTTTTATTTTAAAATTTATTTATTTATGGGGGCTGGAGTGATGGCTTAGCAGTTCAGAGCACTGGCTGCTCTTGCTGAGGACCCATATTTGGTTCCCAGCACCCATATGGTGGCTAACAACTGTCTGTAGCTCCAGTTCCAGGGCATCTGATAGCCTCTCTGACCTCCGTGAGCATTGAACGTCATGGGTGTTATATACACGCAGGCAATACGCTCATACACATAAAAAATAAAAATAATAAAAATACTTTAAAATTTATTTAAGGTGTTTTGAGGCAGAGTTTCACTATACAACTCAAGGTGCCTGAAATTCATCATCTTTCTGCTGCTTCCTCCCTAGGGCTGAAATGATATGCACTGTGATACCTGAAAATGAAAAAGATATAACTGATACATAAAAACTGTGCGTATTTGGGGTTGGAGAGGTGTTTCAGCAGTTAAGAGTGCTGGCTGCTCTGGCAGAGGACCTGAGTTTGGTTCGTAGCACCTACATGGCAGCTATCAACCGCTTCTAACTACAATTCCAGGGGATCCAGTGCCCACTTTTGACCTCTGTGAGCATTGCACAACATGGGTGCACTTACATACATGCAGGCAATACACTCATACACCTAAAATAAAATTAAAATAAATTAAAAATATATAAAAACTGTATGCATTTGTGGGATCCCATGTGATATTTCAACTCATCTATACACTGTATAATATTTGAATCAACTTAAATATGTATCTTTTGAAAACTTTATTGTTTCTTTACAGTGAAGGCATCCAGAATCTGTTCATCTAACTTTGTGAACTATGCAGTTCACAGTTGTTATCTATAGTCATCCTACTGAAGACAGCACAACTTCAGTCCTC
>NW_008358534.1:3512686-3516106 GCF_000622305.1 Nannospalax galili | reverse complement strand
TCCTCCTCCTCCTCCTCCTTTCTACTCTTTCCAACCTCTGGTAACCATCATTCTGCTCTCAACTTCTCTGAGATCAACTTTTTCACGTAATTTTGCACTATACGATATGGACAAGTTTCTTCATTTCTTTGGGCCTTGGTTTCTTCAACTGTAAAGGAAGTAGAATCATGATAATAATGCTGCTTAAACTGTAAAACTGGTTTTTACATACAGAATCTCATGTAGCCCAGGTTTGCCTCACACACACTGCGTAGTCAAGATGACCTTACACTCCTGACACTCTTGCTTGACACATTTCCGAAGTGCTGGGATTACAGGCATAATGGCCTGGTATGGCCATTAAATTTCTAATATATGCTTACAAGGGAACAGTGTCTGGCCTACCCAATTCATTTCATAAGCACTTCTGGGTGTTCTACACTATTCTAGGGACTATAGTGGCAATCCAGCAATGTGTTAGTTCAGACTCCAATTGTTTTTCTTGTTGTCTGCTCTCCTTCTCTCTCTGTTTCTGTCTCTCTCTCTGTCTCTCATCTCTCATCTCTCAAACCAATTCTCCATCTATTTAAGGAATATTTTCTAAGTCAGTATTGATGTGATCATATTGTTGTCTTTATTAAAACACCAATGCTTTCCCATTACCCACTGAATAAACCAGCCTCTTCGGCATGGTTTGTTATGGGGAATAGCCTCTCCTTCCTTAGTATTTCCTGATTTAGGCTATATCATACCCCAGCTCTACTGACTTGTCTTAAAATATTCTGCACGTTGTCTACCCACAGCAATTTTCCTTTCCCTTTTAAAGTGTCTACCACTTTCATTGCACTTCTTTTTTGTAAAGATTTATTTTTATTCATGTAGTAGGTGTCTTTCTGTATGCCAGATATATGTGGGTGCCCATGAGGCCAGAAGAGGGCATCAGATTCCCTGGAGCTGGAGTTGTATGCAGTAGTAAGCTGTTGGATGACACTGCACTAATCTCTTTACATGCCTCTCTTTCCAAATGGATTAATTTTTTTTTTTTGTTATGAGGCAAGGTCTTCTATGCACCCTGGCTAGTGTATGCTTGCTATGTTAACCAGGCTGGTCTTGAAGTCTACCTCCTACTTCAGCCTCCCAAGTGATGTGATTATAGTCATGTGTGAGATTTGAGATTCTTCAGGACAGTGACTATAGACAAGTCACATCTGTAGTTCTAGTGTTCTGTATGGAAATCTGCAAAGCAAGAAAGGTCTAGAATATTTGTTTTCGAAGGTATGATTGAATAAACAAGTGGCAGCTCCTTCAGGCTTTCTAATTTAAATTCCTTTTTAATTTAATTTTGCTTTTTGTTCAAACCCATGCTGGCTTTGAACTTGTTTTGTAGCCTAGGGGCTGTCCTTCAACTTACTATGGTAGCCAAGGGTGGTCTTGAACTCATTATGTAGCCTAAGATCCTTTGAACTCCTGGCAGTCCTCCTGCCTTGACATGCTGAGTGCTGGGGTTCCAGACATGAGTCAGCACACCTGGCTTCTCATTTCAGTCCTATATCTGATTTTATGTGGTATTTTGTGGGTGTTCTCGCAGAGCTACCCCAGTCATTGAAAGTCATATTAAGCAGGGTTTCTGTTTTTTTCTCTACAGCAGAAGCTTCTGGAGAGTGTGTTGCAATGCAGGTTCATTCAAACCTTCTCATGTAAGAATTGTAATAAACAAAATCTGAGAAAGAACTCCAAATCTGTACTTGACGTTTAGGACTAACAGATTTTAGTAAATTCAGTTCCCTCGTTTTGTAGATGGGGACTGTAAGGTCTAACGAGGAAGTGCTTCCTCTAATGTGGCAAAGTTTGTCCCTGGAAGAGGTAAGATCTACACTGGTGTGCTCATATGTACCTCACCTAGAGCAGCTCCCTCTATTCTGGGGAGTTCAGCAAATGAGGGATTGACTTTTATTTTAATTATAATTATTAACACATACTAATGGGTTTCATAATGGCATTTCCATACATACATGTATCACTTTATCCACCCTTATTCCTACCCTTCCCTCTCCCTCCTCTGCCCTCAATCCCCTTACTCTTCCTAGCTGTCCCTCCATTAATTTCAGGTCCCTTGTTTATACATTTTGGATTCTGTATATAAGAGAAAACATTATTTACCTTTCTTTGGCTTATTTCAGTTAACATGATTTCTATCCATTTCCTTTAAAACAATATGATTTCCTTCTTTATGATGTAATAATGCTCAATTGGGTATATATACTATAATTTTTATCCAGTCATCTGTTCATGGGTACCTAGACTGATTCCATAACTTAATTGTTGTGAATTGTGCCAAAATGAACACAAATGTGCAAGTATCTCTATTGTATAGTGCCTTTGATTCTTTGGGTACAGATACATTAATGATATAGGTGGGTCATACAGAAGATATATATATATATATATATGTGTGTGTGTGTGTGTGTGTGTGTGTGTGCATGCATGTGTATGTATTAACCTTCCTAACGATTTCCATAGTGCCTAGACTAGTTTACATTTCTACTAATAGTGTACATGAGTTCATTTTCCCTTTCATCCTCACCAGCATTTGCTATTTGTTTTCTGAGTGGTGGCTATTCTGACTGTGGGGAGATCTATTCTCAATGTAGTTTTGATTTACATTGCCCTGATAGCTAAAAGTGTTGAACATTCTTTTTACTTCCTTATTGGGTATTTATAATTCTTATTTTGAAAACTATCTGTACAATTTATTTGCCATTTTACTGACTGGATTAGTTCCTCTCTTGGTAATTAATATTTTGAGTTCCTAAAAAATATTTTTATTATGTGCATGAGTATATTACTTTCATGAATGTAAGTGTACCCGTGTCATGCAATGGCCACGGAGGTCAGAAGACAGCATTGGATCCCCTGAAACTGGAGTTACAGATGGTTGTTAGCTGCCATGTGAGTGCTGGGAACAATACCTGAGTCCTCTGTGAGAGCAGTCAGGGCTCTCAACTGCTGCGCCGTCTCTACACCCCCTGTTTTGAGTTCTTTACCCTTTTTTCTTTATATATATTTTTTGTTTTGCATTCTGGATATTAGTGCCATGCCAGATAAATAACTGCCATAAGTTTTTCCCATTTCATATGTTGTCTATTCACTCTGGTAATTTTTTTGTTTGATGTGCAGAAGCTTTTTTGTGCAATTCAGTTTGTCAGTTCTTGCTATTGATACTTGTATTCTGATGGGCTTGCCTTTTTAAATGACTTGGCACTTCTCTCGCATAGTTTTTAGTGTTCTTTGTTTTGCAATTTTGGTAATTTATGCATGATATGAAGTGCAGCAATTATCCTCTGACCATGTGTATTTGAGGTTTAAATGTCTCCTGTACATGGGTATCTGTATCTTTAAAAAGATTTGGGGAATTTTTGTGATGTTTTCTCACTATATAGG
>NW_008358534.1:3502652-3512262 GCF_000622305.1 Nannospalax galili | reverse complement strand
TCTTTGGGGTCTTTTTACCCTAACTGCCTAGCCAATTCCTACCTCCTATTCTTATCACACCATCCTCTGAAGAGTTTACCCAAATTGTCAATAGGAAATTGGGACACAGACCACTCTGGCTTCTTCCATGCTGAACAGGAACACAGGGTGAGGCAATTGGAGTACCCCTTCAGTGGGTCTATTTAAAATGCTCCCAAATTGCATAACTCTTATCTCCAGGTGGAAAAGAAAGTCTTTGAATCGTGAATAGGAGATGTGAAGGAGAAGTAAAGGCAAGAGTAATTAGCATTACAAGTTCTAGACAGGGAACTAGAAAAAAGTCAGAATAGGGCAATTTTCAAATGTTCATATGAGTCCACTGGAATTTCTTGACAAGGGCTTCCAAAAGCATCCTTCCATTAGGTGCATCCTTACTCTTCTTTTGACTTCCAAGGCTGGCCTCTAGAGTTGATGGAATCAGGATTTGCTTTCAGGTAATTTGATAGCTGTTGGTTAGAATCAGTGTCAATTCCCTCTCAAAGGCTTGTAGATAGGGGGAGAAAACAAATGTATCCATCATTTTACAACAATAGGTGGTTGTCTTCCTTAACAACAGGTGGGCACTATGGTATTGGAGATGAAGATATGAAGTCTTACATCTGAGCAGCACTTTCTGGTTAGGAAGTCTAACTTTTTATATGGACTCAAGCCTAATGTCTAGGAAGTGTAATCCCTTGAACTCTTAAAGAAATACACTGATGACTTTTTTCTTTGGTTATACTTTCCTTTGGGTGTTTAAGACCATACAGTTGGCCCAAATAAATCAATTTATTTTTACACTTAAGGTTGATTGAGGATCTGTTCCTCAGGGGTCACATGGGCTTGGGAGGAGCTCCTGGCTCCTTTCTTTTACCAGTTCCATCTATGTGAAGATAAGTCAGAGGTCCTGCTCGACCATGTCTGGCTTCACTTGGAAGCATGAATGAAATGTTTCCTCTGAGTTGGCCCTCCTCTTTGTAGACTGGACACTGGTTCAAGTCTATCTCTTGGGGCCTCCATAGCCTCCCCGAACAAGAGGACAGGTGACTCACCACATTTACAGGACATTTTGAGAGATGTTCCATAGTCCCCTGGAACTTAGTCGACCTTGGAGGGCAAGGGGCAAAAATTGTCCTTTTAAGTCCCTCTGACCACATTGGTATAGGCTTTACCATGTGCTATGTAGATAGCTTGGGTAAAAAAAAACAAATTTTCTCAGATAAACCTTAACTAGATATATGCTTTGTTCCTTAAACTAGTTGACTAAACTATGACTATAGAAATTTTAAGACTATGTGTATATTATTTTTGTGTCATCCTTTATATATCATAACAAACCTAAACAAACCTTCATCACTTGCTTAGGCTTTCTCATTTTTTCTGTCTATTCTGGAAAATATCTCCATTTCCCATATCATTTTAACATCTTTTACATTCTCATTTTCCTTTTTTTAAATAATTATGAAGCATAATGACATTAAAAATTTTTTCTGTCTGTTGTGAGACTTCTTTCCTAGGGATGCTAAGCAATGCTTATTCCCTTTCAAGGTTCTAGTGCTAAGCCAATGTTTGATTAAGGTGTTACTGGGGAATTAATGAATTAATTGAGATTACTTACCAGATAACTGAGGGGTTGCTGAGGTGTATGTATGACTATGACCTGAGGGTACGCACACTGGAAAGCCTTAACCCAGCATGGGTCATGCCTTCTCTTCCTAGCCTTCCCCAGATTGTATGCTTTAGCCCTCCCCAAATCCAGGAGGCCATGTGTGATTAGGGTCAAATTACATACAGTTGGCTGGGAAGAGTGGCTGAATACTCCCGTGAGGGTCCAATGATCCTGCTTGGCTCTCCTTTAATGAACGAGCATAACCATCAACAAGCCCAATTGTGATGATGTTTAGTGATCAGACTCAGCTGAAGTCATGATGATGGTAGTTATTTTGTGCAGAAGGACTGCTGTATAGCATCATCTGATTAAAAGGACCACCACGTGGAGGCAGGATCCAGGGGCTCTCAGGCAGTCCCCTGTGTTCTCAGGCCCTCTGCCTGAGGGAGGCCAGAGGGAGGCCAGAACTCGGCACTCTCTGGGGGTCTGCTGAGATCAGAGCCTCTATGATAGCGGTCCAAATCCACCCTCTCAGGCTGTCTGCTAGGATCTACTATATAGGTTTTTTTTTTTACAGATTTAGTTAGTAGAACTATTCCTTTATCTGATCTACCATCTCTTGATGGTGTTCCATAATCTTTTTATGTTTTGTTTACTTCTACTTTAAAATCACTAAATGAATTTAGAAATTCTTCCAACCTGTCTTCCAGTTAGATATTCTTGTTCACTTGATCTATTGGTGCAGCTTTCAGGTTATTTTTCTTATCTGTGTATGTGTTTTTGCCTGCATGCATGTAAGTGCACCATGTGCATGCAATGCTCATGGAGGCCAGAAAACGGTATCAGATACCCAGGAATTGGAGTTGTGGACAGTTGTTAGCCACCATGTGAGTGCTGGGCACTGAACCTGGGTCTTCTGCAACAGCAGCAAGTGCTCTTAACTGCTGAGCTTTTTCTCTAGCCCAGTATTTCTTATTTCTTTCAACTGTTGATTTGTACCCTCCTTGGATTCACTAATCATTTTAGATTCAGTCTTTTGAACTCTTCGTCCACGAGAGTCTTCCTCATGAATAGCCTTCTCTTGAGGATGCAGCCTGGGAGACTGATTTCTTATGTAGTGTTGAGGTTGACTTCAAATGGGTTTCGTAATGTAGTTCCCGTGTTGCTTATGAGGCTCATTAGTGGACTTTGATGCAGCATGTGATATGTCAGATCCTGAGGGACCTGCTTTCTTTGTAGATCTCACAAGATTTCTATTTGTGGTACAGCAGAGAATATGAGGTGCATTTTGCGATTAGTCCTCCAGTTGTGTCAGCAGTGTACATTCTAAAAGGGTGTAGGAGCAACTATGTTATGATTGCTTGCAGGTGCTGTGCCTGAAGAAGTAATGTTATTTCTCTTCATTCTTGCAAATGGGGTAAATGTCTAAGAGTGGGACTTTAGGCTTCCCTCATCCATGCTGGGTCATCATCAGCTGTTTTTTTTTTTTTAATTGTTGTTGTTTTTTGTTTTGTTTTTGGTCTCCTATATTCTCTAAGTTGAATTATTTACCAAGGTTTGAGTAGGTCATGTCTAGAGTAAGGTTTAGTTTCTCTCAACTGGGCTGAGAGTGTAGCTCAGCAGGAAAACATACACCGAACATGCTCAAAGTAGCATTCAGTGAGGAAAAACAAAGCATAACACAGTGACTACAAAAAACAAAAAAACCCAACAACAACAACAACAACAACAACAAATCAGAGATAGACATAATTCAACTGAACATAATGACTACAGCACTAATACCAGTAGAAAACAAAGGGGCAAAAGTAAAATGAAAAAGAAAAAGAAAATATGGTCATGAAATGGTAAAAATATAATAAAGAAAAATAAAACGAGTAAAAGTGAAATTAATACTAACCACGTAAGACAACAAAGAAGGAAAAAGGAAAATATGAGGAATAAAAGAGATAAAATACATTTAAAGAATGCACAATAAGCAAATAAAATTAGAAAAGGAAAGACCCAGCAGGTCTATTAAGGGTGAGGTATCCATGCTGGGGAGCAGGCACCGCAGCAGCTCCTTGTGTGTCCATCTGGAGCCACAGTGAAACCCAGATGAGCTTTGTTGGTATATGCACTAAGCTGGGATCACTTGCTCCAGAGGTCATTAGACCGTGAGCACAGGAGTTTATCTGAATGAAGCTACCATGAGGTACAAGGTCATTCATCAGTATGTGGGTTGGGCAGGTCCTCGCTCAGTGCACAAGCTCTCCATCTGTGCACCCAGGGGCATGGGAAATATGCAAGCAATGGGGTATCCATGAATGCCTCAGAAATTGGAGGAGGCAAAGAGACCATCGAGTTCTGTGCTATGTAGGGGTGGGGTATGGAAACCTAGCAAATCACCAGTCTTTGTCTTGGTGCGCTCAGACCTTGACTGGCGCTGAAGCACTCATGTGACTATTTCCACTATACATCATGGTGGGCAGGGCTTTTGACTGCTGCACCCTTCACCACCCATGCTCTCCTCTGCCTGACCTTGTCAGTACGTCTAGGCCCAACTCTACTCTTTTAGGACTGTTGTGGCTGTCTCCCACTCAGCCCTTGTAGCAGGATGCCCCAGGCTCTGACTTACAATTTTTTCTTGTTTCTAGGACCTACACATAATTTAATCTGGAACAGGAGACCTCTTCTAAAGATGGCACCCTGCTACAGCATCAAGAGATCTAGGAAGCACTAAAATAGGTTTTCTTTCTAGTGCTGACTTGCCAAGCAGGAGGAGTCATTGTCACACTAAATCTACCCACGAGATTTAAGGCTTGTGAGAACTGTGGGTTTTTTTCCTCAGCATTTTGGTTTCTTGTTGTTGTTCTTGTTGTTTTAAGAGCAGGTCTCATGTGGCCAAGGTAGGCCAAGGACTGGATAAGGCTGAGTATGACCTTGAATCCCTCATCTTCTTTCCACCTCTGGAGTGCTGGATTCCAGTCCTACTGGCACCCTGCTAGGAATTGACCCATGAGCCTCTGGCATACTAGGCCAGCATTCCACCAACTGAGATAGATCCCTGGGCCCAGCTTTGGTTTTAATCAAGAGTGTAGGTTTGAATAGCACATTTTCAGACCTGTGGAAAAGGCAGCATAGTGGAATGGACTTGGTACTAAGCAGGAGGCCTGCTTTCCCTCCTTCCTTTGTCACTAACAAGTTCTGTGACAGGGACAAGTCACTTCATTACTTTGGGTCTGCCATTCTTCAGTTGTAAAATGGACATAATTAGGCCTGTCCTTAATGAGCAAGGTTCCTATTTAGATAACATATTTGTTCTCTCCAAGCCAAGCACCGTGTCTTGCCTGTAGCAGGAATAGCATTCAAAGCTTAGGGAATGAATACATGGAAGTGTTTTGGACATGAGAAAGTATTCTATGAATCTAAGCTATGAATAATAATAAATTCAAAAGCCGGCTGCCCCAGTCCCTTGGCCTTAATGGTAACTTGATTCAAAATAGTTGCTTACAGAAAAGACCAAACCACCTTGGCAGATCTTTGTTTCCAAATGCAAGAAAAGGACAACTTTCAGTGACCAGTCATGTCTACAAGATGTCAAAAGACGCAGCTAATTTGGTCGATCATTGAAAAAGCAAAGCCAACAGTATCAGGCATTGTGCATCAAAGGAAGCTAAGTGGCTCAGAGCCTTTTCCACTGCTGCTCATTGGCTTGGCGTTATGTACACAGAGCTATCCTTTCACTTTTCACAAAATGGCTTATTTTCATTTTTGAAATGGCAGCCACGTGGGAGCCCCTGGTTGCTGTAGAGAGACAGGGAGAGGCCCAGCTGGGTGACAGTCACTGGGCTCCTCAAGCCCTCCTCTTTGCCTTAGCTGCTGTTGGGAGGTGGGAGTCCAAGGTTTTTATAGTTCTTCTCTCGAATTAGTGCCCGCAGACTCTACAGCTATGAACATGCAATTAGTCTTTGTTTGTGCACAAAAGGGAGCTTGACCCTTCCCCGTCTTTGATTGGCATGTACAACTCTTGTAGCTACTTACCTAAGGCCCTCTCCAAGGAGCGCAGCATCTTGTTCCTGCACCTGCCTTCAGCTTTTCTCTTTTGTGACTTGTTTCACATAATATTCAGCCCAACTCGCAGCAAGATTGCAGGGAAGAAGGCATCACGCAGGCACAGTAAGATTTCCTGTTTTTCAGGAAGGTGGGGGAGTGAGTGGGAGGGAGGGAGAGAGGGATGTTTAAATCTATAATCTGAGTTTGGGGTAATTGCTGAGCCCCCAAACACTTAGCAGGAGCCCAAAGAACTGGTTTTTCTTAATAAACGAACACTTTGCTTGCTTTCAAAAGCAGACCTCCCCTGTCATGGAAAACACGCTGCACACACAAAGCTTTACATCTCTTTCCCAGCTCACCTGCTTTCTCACCAACACAGAAACTCGCTAGTTTTTGAAAGACAATAGCTGTGAAAGACATGCAATTATTACAGTCAGAAAATTTTGCTTTAAACCATGCTTTCTAAGGTATAAGAAGAGCGTTTGTTAGCAGCCTCAATGTGTTAAATACCATGATGGTGGATTGCATTTTCAAGAAATGGTTTCAAGGACTCGATTTGTTTTTGAAACACTGTCATTTCTAACTACTCATACCTAAAATGTGCGATGCTGTGTTAGAATAAACTGCCCAACTATAACACATGCAGTAAAACTCCAAAACATGTCTGGTTTGAAATAGAATTCATTTCATACTTCCAAATCTGCAAAGAGAGTTTAATAAATGGTTCAGAACAATAGCTTCCTTTTTGGAAGTACCCGTTTAGATTTAGGCATGGTACTGTTTACTTTATACATTTTTCCCTCTTTGTCCAAATGTAGTCTTTCATGTTAGGGTTTATAATTTCTATTTGATTCATGAGAAAAATTGACATTCAGAGATATGAAAGGATTAGCCTTGTCTATTCAGTTGCTGGGCAGATAAGTGAGAACTTGTCCTTCTGTTTGTTCCTTTAGGCTACTGCGACTTTTAAAAGTTTGTAAATATGCATATTAGAGACTGGAGAGATGATTCAACAGTTAAGAGTACTGGCTGTTCTTATAGAAGATCTGGGCTCAAATCCCAGCACCCACATGGTGGCTGACAACCGTCCATAACTCTAGTTCCAGGAGATCTGGCACTGCATGACATGGGTGCACTTACATGCACGCATAACACTCATACATATAAAATAAAAATAAATGAAAAAAATTTAAAATGCATATTACACTTTCTACAGTTAAGAGTTTTCTTTTCCAATGAAATCAGCTTGGGAGAACAGGTGTGCCTTCCCAAGGTGGCTACTATTATCTTTCGGATGTGACTTCTGAGCTGACTCATATACTGCATGGGACTATCTCTGTCACTCCATAGTCACACTATCTTGTGGACCATTTTGGGCTTGCCTACTTTGATCAGGTACATTTTTACATAAGCTGACTCACAGCTTTTTATTATTACCCACAGAGGTCAGAAGAGGGTGTCAGATTCCCCTGGAACTGGAGTTACAGACAGTTGTTAGCTGCCATGTAGGTGCTGGGAATCAAACCTGGGTCCTCTGCAAGAGCAGCCAGTGCTCTTAACCGCCAAGCCATCTCTCCAAGCCTGAACTCCTAGCTTTTCAAACGAAATCACCAAACTCTAATGGAAGGGTATGGTACATTGAAGATATTCAGAACAATACATTTTCAGTTCTAGAGGTGATCCTAAAGCCAATGTTTCTTCCTAAAACAGATGTGACAGCATGCTTGGTGCAGCATGTAGCAAGGCATGGAATGCTTACCATCACACTTCCTATGTTTAAATCTGTAATTTTATGAACTGTATGCTTTTGGGAAAATTAACCCCTCTAATCTTAGTTTTCTTGCCATAAAATGAGGATAATAATACTAACTACCCCTCTTATTGATGTTCAGAAAGGCAAAATCTTTCTTTTTGTATTCATGATCTATCTTTTCTGTGATTCACAGGTATGTGTTGGAAGGACCGATTAAGATAAACTTTTCCAGGGACTATCAAACTTTTTCCTAACATCAAAACTTACAATTCAGCAGAAAACACTTGAAGCCTCAGGAGCTGCAACAACCAAGGTAGATCTGTTGTAGCTGAAATGTTAGATGAAAGTCAGAGTATATGATGCTCAAGCATTTCAGGACTCTCTCTACACCCAACGCTGAGTTATATTGATACCACTTAATCCTACATCTTACTATACCAGTATGGTTTGCAAAGGAAGTGTGAGCCAAACTTTAAGTTTCCACTTCAATACTGAAACCTCCATAATGTGTACCAGAAAGAGCCATCCTGAAATAATCTCTTCTTTTCAACCTCTCTACTGGCAATGCCGTCTCCACTATAGCAGTTACCAAATTTTCTACATATTGGTGTTAAGGCCATTTAAACATAAAAGTCCATGTCTTAATGATGTCTAAACTCAGCACTTTGATTTTATACATATGAAGTCTTCAATTACTGCTTATGGGGTTGTTAAATAAATCCAAATCATATTAAGGTTTGTGAACTAAGAAAAAAGATTTCTAATACAATGTATTTGTGATTTTTAATATTTTCGTCTTTAAAAAGTAACTTGAGGTGCTTCATAAATCCATATTGCATTGATTTTCGTCATCCTAACTGATATGTTTGCCCAATGTCTTAAGCAAATAGACCCCTTTTAATCCCTTTTTGGCCCCTTTTTTCCATCACTTGAAGGAAAGAGAGGCAGAAAAACCACCTTTCACAAATTTAATACCTCATAATATGCAAACAGTTTGAAAACTTTTAGACTAGGTAGTGATAACAACCTTCCACTAAAAACATAGGAATAGGTGAGTATTGACAAACATTCTGGATTTTTATAGTTAACATTAAAAACTTGTATCTGGAATCACTAAAATGCTATGCCTTGCAAGGGGTATAATTGGAAAAAAAGTAGTTTCAAAAGGATTTGAAACTGGATTGGACTAAATGCAAGTGAGAATGAACAATAGAGCCAGAGTAGGAACATGTAAGAAGTTCTGGCTAATCTTTCTCAGGCCTTGTCGGGGAGTGCCATTATGCAAATTGTTTCCATAGCTTATTACCAAATATAGTAAGATAGAAGGATCAGATAGATCAGAATCATCAGATGAAATAGTACTACAACATGGACATATTCTAGCATTTGGATACTTTTGTGTTAAAGTTTATACATTAGAAAAGACTGTAAGATATACAGAAAATGTTATTTGGCATTCTGTGAGTAGGATATGTAGGTTCCTAATGTACATTACTTAGTCCTTTACATGTGATTGTGCTTAAAGGTTGATCATCAGAGATGAGGCTGGAAAGGCTTTTATTGGATTTAAGATGTGATGTTAAGCTTTGGAGGACTGAGTTCGACTATATTTGTGTCTGCAAAGATTAGATATAATTTTTCACAATCATTTTATATTCATTTCTTAACTGAGAGTAAACAGGAGAAAATAGAGTTGCACAGATGGCTGAAATCCCTCTTTATTTTTTTATGTGACTCTTATTAATTATATATTTAATAATCACATGATTAGAAGAAGCATTTCATTATAGCATTAATATATTCAATAACAATTTCCAGAGCAAAGATGCATTGCTTTTAAAATTGGCTGTAAATTTTTAGATTCACACTTGAATTAATAGTTATACAATATTGAACTCAGTATAAAACCTATAAGACATAAAATTGAATGAGGTTTTATCCTTTTAAAAAGATCTCCATTTCATTTTAAAATATACTTTTTCAGAGAAGCTCATACTCCCCTGGAAATAGTCGACCTAGGAGGGCTAGGAGCAAAAGGTGTCCTTTATGTCCCTCTGACCAAATTATTATAGGCCTCAAAGTATGTCTGTTAAACACCCAAGAAGGTTAGTTCCACCAGTCTGGTATTTTAATTACTGTATATCATACAGGTAAATCTTGGGCAAAGACCAGTTGTTCTCAGATAAACCTTACCT
>NW_008358534.1:3494235-3502323 GCF_000622305.1 Nannospalax galili | reverse complement strand
GGAGAACATATGTCGATTTTTTTTTCTGAGTCTGTGTTACTTCACTTAGTCCTATAATGGTGGTGGGTCACCTGTCCTCTTGATTAAAGAGTATGTCAATGCTGTTGTAATGAAATGCTTCTTCTGATTCTGTGGTTATTAAGTAATTTTTAAAAAATATACTTTTTCATACAGAAAAACTCATTTTTAATGCTACTAACACTTAGATGTTTGAAAATGCATCTCTAATCTGTATGTATCTGATTATTACTAGTCGCAGTCACTTTCAGAGATCCTTGGCACCTGAACATGGATATAAAATCATCAGATAGATTTCAATGGTAATGTTTTTCACCTCTACTAATTAATATGAAGCAAGTTTTTATGCTTCTTTCTCAACTATAACTCATTTTTTATTTGTTGATTTTTTGGTATGTTTTTCATATAGAACATCCCAAACAATCTTATTCATCTATACACCCATATCCAAAATGCCTCCCCACTGGAGCCCATAAACTCTGTAATCCCTGTTACTGTCCACTGTGCTGGCAGTGCCCCCAGCCATTCGCCGGTGCTTGTCCATCCACTGAATCTAGTCAGCCTATCTAGAGGTCCTTGTTTTAGGAACATCAGCTGTTCCTCATCTATCAGCAACCAGTTGCCAATATTCCTTTAGATAAGATTGGGGTCTTCTGTTCATTTTCTGAGTTCTGTGCTGGGTTACTGTCTGGGAGTCTCTTGGGCAACCCTGGCCAATGACGCAAAGGAAGGTATCACCTGTCTAGCATTGTTTCTTGTTATGTAGCTTTTAACTATACACATGGACTCAAAGAATTATACTGACCCCTTTAATCTTTGGTTATACACTCCTTTTGGGTGTTTAAGACCATCCAGTTGGCCCAGATAAACCAATTTATTTTTACTCTTAGGGTCATTTGACGATCTGTTCCTCAGGGGTCACATGGGCTTGGGAGGCGCCCCTGGCTCCTTTCTTTTACCAGTTCCATCTATGTGAAGATAAGTCAAAGGTCCTGCAGGATCGTGACTGGCTTCACTTGAAAGCATGGATGAAATGTTTCCTCTGTGTTGACCCTCCTCTTTGTAGACTGACACTGGTTCAAGTCCATTTGGTGGGGTCTCCATGGCCTCCTTGATCAAGAGGACAGGTGACTCATCATAGTTACAGCACATTTTGAGAGATGCTCATTGTCCCCTGGAACATAGTCAACCTAGGAGGGAGAAAAGCAAAAGCTGTCCTTTATGTCCCTCTGACAGAATTAGTATAGACCTCAAAGTATGGCTGTTAAACATCCAAGGTTAGTTCAACAAGTCTGGTACTTTTAATTACCATGTGCTATGTAGATAAAGCTTGGGCAAAGATGAAATGTTCTCAGATAAACCTTGCCTAGACATATATTATATTCCTTGAGCTAGCTGTATGTATAATTTGTCAGTACCTTTTTCGATTAATATGGTTCCCTCTGGGTTTTATTTAAAACTAGCTAGACAATATTTATGGGCGGACTGCGCTCTCTCTGGGCGCAGGGTGCGCTCACTCCCTGCGGTCCGCAGACTGCTCTGGGGAGCGGCAGCTCCGGGAGGGGCACGGTGGATCTGCAGACTTCTCCGGCGGCTGCTTTGGGTCCCGTGTCTCTGGGAGTGACGGCAGCTGGTGGCTGTCGTAACTTCTCTGGTGCTGGGAGCTTGCTCTGCTACTGGAGCAATTGTCCAGCCGGAATCCCGTCCCTATTACACCCGTGTACCTTTCCTCAGGATTGCGGGGTTCCTGGCCACTGAACCCCACAGGGAAGAGGCATGGAGATGGCGAAAGCTGGGATATCTGTGGGTGGGTAACGGAGAGTGCTGCCCTCCGGGGGAATCAGGTCACCGGTACATAAGACTCAAGGCTCTCAGTCTGTGCTTACAGCTTTATTGTCTGTAGGACCCAATCTCACACTATTAAGAGAAGGCTAGCATATTTTATAGGCTGTTAGATGCTTTGTGAGGCATTCTATTTACATGTGGAAGTGGATTTCTGCCAGACAGTTGTCTGCTAGGAAAATTACAGGAAGGCATGGTACCTTTCAGAGCCAAAGGCCATGTTTATGTTATAGCATTGGTGGCGGACACTTCAAAAGGAGAGACAGGGAAGATGCCAGGAAGACACCCCGCTATGAAAGGAGCCTGCAGCACATTAATCCCGAGCTGCATGAGCTGTCCGGTGTGAAGGGGCTTACAACTTTGCATAACAGAGATCTCCCAACAAATATTTACCTCTCACATTGTCTAACCCTTCCACCATGGTTTCCCCATTTAAAGTGCCTCCATTTTCCCCATTTCTCCCTTAATAATACCCTTATCGTATGGTCCCACCTCTCTTGATCTCCTCCTTTCCCTTATCCCCGTGGTTCCTTGTATAAACCTCCCTAATCCCTCTCCTTAAAATTACCCCATTTTTATCCATATCCCTCTTATTAACACCTGAATTCTACTGTTCTTCTCTTTCAGATTCTTTCTTTTCCTTTATCTCCCTGATTCCTTTTCATTGTCCTAGATCCTGTAGTTATGCCTAAATACATACTCATTTATAAGGATTTGGTACTAAGATCCACAAATGAGAGAGAACATAGGTCATTTTTTGGATGTACAAGTGTTGCTGCAATAGGATGAACTCTTTGGATATATGCCAAGGTATAACAATGGTCGGTGGTCGGTTCATTTTTAGTTTTTTAAGAGTTCTCCACACTGCTTTCCATAGCGGTTGAACAAGTTTGCAGCACCACCAGCATTGGATGAGTGTTCCTTTGTCCCCACATGCTCTCCAACATTTGGAATCATTTGTTCTCTTGATCTTAGCCAGTCTGACTGGGGTAAGATGAAATCTTAAAGTGGTTTTAATTTGCATTTCCCTGATTTCTAGTGATGTTTTTTAAGAGTTCTCCACACTGCTTTCCATAGCGGTTGAACAAGTTTGCAGCACCACCAGCATTGGATGAGTGTTCCTTTGTCCCCACATGCTCTCCAACATTTGGAATCATTTGTTCTCTTGATCTTAGCCAGTCTGACTGGGGTAAGATGAAATCTTAAAGTGGTTTTAATTTGCATTTCCCTGATTTCTAGTGATGTTGAACACCTTTTAAGATTCTTCTTAGCTATCTTTATTTCTCCTTTTGAGAACTCTCTGTTCAGTTCCTTAGCCTATCTTTTAATTGGATTTCTTCCTTTCTTGATTCTTTGTTTTTTGAGTTCTGTGGGAGACAGGCTTGAGCCTAGAGTGGAAGTCCTAAGCCATACACCAGGCCTGAGGCAATGGCCCGACCACTGGAGCCATGAGGAACACCTTGTGATTATCACTCCATTTGGCAAGTCATAGGGCTGATGCTTAAGGCTCACCACTCCCTAGTCGCTACCCCTTAAAATTCCAGGTTGCAGTTTATCTACAGCTTGCTGCACGTGGGCATAACAACAGCCATGGTCACATGATTTACTAGAACCTGGGCTGCCCATATATGGCATAGTCATTGCATCCTTGTCTGATTGGTCCAAGAACCCTATATAAGCTTCTAAATTCCTCAATAAAATAGATCTGTGTCACTGAACCTGGTCTCCTGTGCCTGAATACGGCTCTGCTGACAGTCTCCTCACCAGCCCTGGGGTCTGGGATCGGGCTGTGGTGTTGACGACTGTGAAGGCAGACTGGCTGGCTGGCCGCAGAGTTCGTTATATATTCTGGATATTAAACCTCTGTCAGATGTTTTGCTGGTGAAGATTTTCTCACATTCTGTGGATTTTCTCTTCACTTCTTTGGTTGCTTCTTTTGATGTACAGAAGCTTTTTAGTTTAATGAGGTCCCATTTGTTGATTTACATTAAATGATAATAGAGTGGATTGATCTGTGACTTATGAAAATGTGTTCTATCTTTCCTACACCTATATCTTATATGTTATTGCCAATGTTTTCTTCTAATAGTTTCAGAGTTTCAGGCTTCACATTGAGGTCTTTGATCCATTTGGAGTTGACTTTTGTGCAAGGTGAAAAATAGGGGTTTAGTTTCAGTCTTCTACAGGTAGAGGTCAAGTTTTGCCAGCACAATTTGCTGAACATGCTGTCTTTCCTCCAGTGAATGTTTTTGGCCCCTTTGTCAAATATCAGGTGGCTGAAATTGCATGTACTCATATTTGGGTGTTCAATATTGTTCCTTCGATCTACGTGTCTATTTTTGTGCCAGTACCATGTTGTTTTTATGACTATAGCTCTGTAATACATGTGGAAGAAAAGTTCCCCAAAAGAATTCCTGCACCTTGGACTGAACTTCCCACAAGGCTGACCAACTGATTATCACTCCAGAGACTGTGGAGAGCTTGGAATGTTGCAGGTCCAGAGTCTAATTACCATTTATCTTGGGCCATCTTTAGTCCCCTATACAGCCACTCCTTACCCACCTCTGTTTCTGATCTAACATCCTGTGACTAAGAGATAAAAATCTTTTAGAATGTATTAACTTAGCAGACCACCAGGTCTCATCAATCCAAAAACCAAGAATGTCATCAGATAACATCTGATGTATTTGAAAAGTGTCTTGATTTATGACTTTTCTTTGTTCTGTTACAACAAAAATGTAAGGCAACTATTACCATGCTGGAACATGGAATTTGGGGCAACCTGAATCTGTGTTCCCAGGCCATAGTCACCCATATTTGGCTACAGAATAAACTATCTCTTATCCCCTTTGAGGTGAGAGTTATGCTTTTGTGTTGACAATTTATGGCGCCCAATGTGGAGCCCCAAGAATTATCCACTTTTCATCAGAGGATTCCCCTGGATGGAGCAGGTACTGGCATGGATCCATTGAGTCCAGCCGTCTGATGGGGTCTCCTCAGATGGATCATGGTGAGTTCTTTCTGGGGCCTCAGACCTCCTTTGGTTTGGTCGATGGTCTGTTTGTTTATTCTGAGCTGGTTGTTTATTAGGATCCTATTTATTAGATACCTTTATTATTTTGGTTTGCTTTCAAAGTGTTTGTTTTAGGTATCTGTTTTGTTTATTTGTTTGAAAGTATTTTGTTTTCAACATTCGTTTTGTTGTTGTTGTTGTTTTTTCTGACCACTTGTTTGTTAAAATTTGCTAGTAGTAATTTTTTTCTTTCTCTTTCCTTTTTTTTTCAGAACACTTCTCTCATATTTAATTCAAAGAATGGAGACATTTTTTGAGAAAAAATTTTGTATTCCAGCTGGTTTTAGGATTGATTAGTATGTTCCTTTAACTTACAAATGTAGAAAGTATAAAAATCCAACTTAAGGTAGTCTGCCAATTTTAAGGTACCTATTTGTTTAGATATTTCTTTGCTTGTGTGATTTTAAAGTGTTTGGTTTAAAGTATCCATTCTGTTTGCTTCAGAAGCAATTTGTTTCTGATTGCTTGGCTTGTTTTAATATTGGTGGCTTCTAGAACTTTGAAGGTGTTTTGGTTTTTGTTTGTTGTCTGTGGTGGTTCTGTTCATTTTTGATGTTTTTATTTAGTTAGCCTTTGTCTCCAGAAACTCCTCCAATACCTACATTTACATTTTTGTTTTTCCCTGTAATTTCTCCTGGCTTTTTGCAACCTTGATGCCTTTAGCTTAGGTATTATGAGTGCCTGATCATAAAGGTGCTGAAAACAAGAGGCACTGTTCCTTCCAGTCTTACAGAGTGGAGGTATCAGGGGGAACTCCCCAGGACAAGTAACAACTTCATAAGGAAACCAATGAACATACCCTGTTCTTGGGTCAGAAGAAAGTTTATTAGCTCACCCGGGAAGATACACATAAGGGTTGATCACCCAGTGTCTTGAGCACCCTCACGTTTCTGACAGCATGCAGAAAACCCTGAGACCCAGTGGGAGAAGCCAGTCTCAGTGTGAACGCTGAGAAAGTCCATCCCAAAAAGCAGCACATAGACAAGATCCAAAACACATACTCCACAGCTAGCATAGAAAGCCTTGCAATTTTTCAGGAGAAAAATTAATTAGTTAATAAAATGGAAAACAAGTTTTCCAAAAAGGAGGAAGTGTTTGTTAGAAAAAGATGGCTTGACACTATAGCTGGCTTTATGTATGGTAGTTATAAGCTTTCAACTTGCATGTATTTGGAAAAGTGGAGAGACCTAACCAAAGATAAATTGGCCCCTCAGTGGGGAATATTTAATGTTCCAAAACTGGAAATATTTTTTGTGCACTTAAGTAAAAGTCTTAGGCAATAATATTTGAAACCATCACATGGGCAGTCTGTTTTAATTAAAAAGTAAGATGATAAAATTATAAAATTGGCTATTTACAAAAATAAGATCTCTAAGAAAAATAAAATGTGAATAAAGGAAAGGAAAATATTAAAATTAAAATTTAAAATTTGTAGAGATTGAGTCAGAACTATAGGTAAATTCTAAGACTAGTCTTATCTCATTTTGCTCTGACCTTACCCTCTGTTCTTTATCTCCTGGCACAAATCTCTATATGCAAATAGATTATGGCCTACTTTAAGAAAGACTACTTTTCTTCCAGGAAGGTTGGATATATTTCATTTTCTCTTCCTTTGAGCAACTTGTTTGTCCTTACATCTCCTGTCTAAGTCTACATTAAAGTTGTCTTTATTGTACTAGCTATTCTTAAAATTCCCTTCAGCAATTAAAGTCAGGAATGCTGGTTTGGCTTAAGTAGAATTCTCTATGGCTTAGAACTCCTCAGCTTCCTAATGATGACCATGTGACAGGTATGTCTCAGTCAGTCCTGAAGTATCTGGGCTTCCTGGTGAGGTCCATCTTGAAACATTGTTGGTGAGTTTCTCATCTGTCACGTGTATAATGTACCCTGTTAAGTACCTTGGGTTCCTTTGCTTCTATTTTCTCTGGTCAAAAAAAAACCCACTTAAAGATCTCATAGAGTCATTCATAGTCTGGTCTCTGAGTCAGATACAACAGCATGTGGCTCTTTCTGAGGAACATGAGCAGAGCTGACTCCCAAGAAGGCTGAAGCCAGTCTTTTGATTCCAAGAGAACAGCCTGAGATGACTACAATATGTTATTCTTAATCTAAAGTCTTAATGCTTCCTTTAATGTTGGTGGTATAGCCTCTGATTTATGTTATGTTAATAGCTTAGACAACGGGAACTGTACTGGTTTCACATATAAAGGCATCTCCCCTGTAAGAGACATTAAATATTAGTCTTCTCTTTCAAAACCTGCAAAACTTATGACAAAAAATTCTAATCTTTCAATCCCACCACACCTCACACCACACCTGAAGCATTCCTGAACCCAAGGGCCTGGGGCAGCTGAGTTCTTTAGAGTTCCTCTCTTTGGGCAGCCTTTTAAACTGGATCTGACTGACCATGCAATGTACCCTTATGCAAAAGTGAAATCTGCTTTGCCAAGTTACTATAGCTTTCTCTACAGTGTTCTTTGTGAGGTATTGATAGGGTTCTTAGATAATGAGTTTTATTTATGACACCCTTCAGTTATTTAGCTCTTAAAAAGAGAAAGAAATATTACCTTAAGTCTACACTGCAAACTTCATCCTTTCTTTTAGTCCACTAAGTCATTTTTTAACATATTAAAAAACTAGAGATATGAGCTTTCTGCCTTCTCTCACTTGTTCCAAATGGAATGGATAAAAATAACAACAAAAAGTTTTATTAAATGTTAATTTGTA
Organism: Nannospalax galili; assembly: GCF_000622305.1. Taxonomy (NCBI): domain Eukaryota; kingdom Metazoa; phylum Chordata; class Mammalia; order Rodentia; family Spalacidae; genus Nannospalax; species Nannospalax galili. The sequence continues at coordinate 3,494,663 of NW_008358534.1, read as the reverse complement.
TAGAAAAACAAGGACTTTTAAATATAATTACTAAAAATTCAAAATTAGTTACAGAATATTCCTTAAAGGATAAAAGAATTCAGAGGATTTCATCAACTGAGAAAAGAACCATCACATCAAACACTCCATTCAACTGGAGAGTAAAGACTGTATCCAGATACTTCTAACCTACTCCTGTGTTAAAAAATACAAGGAGATGAACTTTAAGAGCCTCATGTACCAACTTCATCTAAAGGACTCATTCATGTGGACTTTGGAGATAGTGGGTGGGCCTCATCTTCAATTAAGAGACAATCAACTACCCCCAAATAACTGAACATTTCTCTCAATTTTTTGTTCCTTAAACTCTTTTATACTTAGCTATTTTTAATGGTTTCTAATATCTAAAAATTCATGTAGTATATTCCTAAGTGATAAAACAATGCTAA
>NW_008358534.1:3398710-3494104 GCF_000622305.1 Nannospalax galili | reverse complement strand
TATTTTTTTAAACCAAATTCAACCAATTAGACTAAAAGTGTCTTAAAACGTACTCCAATATTTAACAAGTAACTACAAACTTATTTTCTCTAGAGAGAAATACCTAAAGATTTGGGTTAATTCTTCTTATCCAAATTATACAAGACATCACTATAATAACATATTCGTGATACTTTATAGTTTAAGTACTAATGTTCTTTGATTAAATGAGCATCTAAGTTGTCTTATATAGTACAATTAGCCAGGATAAAAAATTAAGCAATATCTATATTTTATTAAGGAAATAGATAATTTCCATTTCTAATCATTAAAAAAAAGTAGTTGGTTAAGCCTTTAAGGCCTATAAAATTCTGATGTCTTAACAGGTTTGATCTCTTGTTTCTATTAATGTTATTAATATTTGTTATATAAATGAAGACATTCTTGTTAGAAGAAAGTATAAAGAATACTGTATTGTTGTGTAATTTCTTCTATAACATGTTTCATTTATTTTTCTTACTAAGGTATGATGCCAATATAATACAACAGATGAAGTCATTATCTATAGATAAGAACTACTAGAGTTAGAGCTAGTGACTCCATGAGGTTATAGCTATAAGGTCTAAATTATCCAAAGAAAAACCAAACATTAGAAGACAATAGATTTGTTTACATGTTCCAAATAGAAACGAAATAGTTAATAGAGTACAGATAACTGTAAATAGAGGGGGAAACATAGTCAATCTCATTTTTATTTTAATATTTGTTGCCTCAATCTGTTATATTTGCTCCATTAGGCCAAGCAATATTCTTGGTTATTTTAAGTATAGTCATCCTATTATATGTCAAATACAAATGTTGTGTCAGATACAGAGGACAGAAGAAAAGTAAGATCCGGATCAAGCTAGCTAATAGTTTTGATATGATCCAGGTGTTTCTTTCTTATTGGCTCTACCAGCTAGCTATTCCTCTCTCCTGAAGACTGCTATCTCGCCTGCAACTAGCCTCGTCTACATTAGATTCTAGGAATGAGACTTTCTAAGATGACCTGTAAATAAATAATATGTGGCCCCTGCATGCGCAAAATGTGATGCTTGGCCAACAGGGGGAACTGTGAAAGAAAAATTCCCCCCAAAGAATTCCTGCACCTTGGACTGAACTTCCTGCAAGGCTGACCAACTGATTATCACTCCAGAGACTGTGGGGAGTTTGGAATGTTGCAGGTCAAGAGTCTAATTACCATTTATCTCGGGCCATCTTTAGCCTCCTAAACAGCCACTCCTTACCCACCTCTGTTTCTGATCTAACATCCTGTGACTAACAGATAAAAATCATTTAGAACATATTAACTTAGCAGGCCACCAGGTCTCACCAATCCAAAAACTAAGAATGCCATCAGATAACATCTGACATATTTGAAAAATGTCTTGATTTATGGCTTGTCTTTGTTTTGTTATTATAAAAATGTAAGGCAACTGTTACCATGCTGGAACATGGAATTTGGGGTAACTTGAATCTGTGTTCCTGGGCCATGGTCACTCATATTTTGTTCCAGAATAAACTATCTCTTATCCCTTTTGAGGTGGGAGTTATGCTTTTATGCTGACATACAGTTTAAAATCTGGTATAGTAATCCCCCCAGCATTGCTCTTAGTGCTCAGGGTTGCTTTGGTTACCCGAAGTCTTTTGTGCTTCCGTATGAATCTTAGGATATTTTTTTCCAATTCTTTGAAGAGTGTCATGAGGATTTTGATTGGCATTGCATTGAATCTATAGTTGGATTTTGGTAGGCTGGTCACTTTCACAATATTAATTCTTCTAATCCATGAGCATGGGAAGTCCTTCCATCTTCTGATATCTTCCTCAATTTCTTTCTTTAAAGATTTAAAATTTTCATTGTAGAGATCTTTAATGTCTTTGGTCAGGTTTATTCTGATATATATTTTTTGAGGCTATTGTGAAAGGGAGGGTTTCCATGTACTCATTCTCTGATTGCTTGTTATTGGTATATAGAAAGGCTACAGACTTTTTCAACTAATTTTGTAACCAGTCACTTTACTGAACGTGTTTATAATTTCTAGGAGTTTTCTGGTGAAATAATTCTTTTCCAATTATTACTCCTTTAATTTCCTTCTCTTGTCTTTTTGCTCTAGCAAGAGTTTCAAGCACTATGTTGAAAAGGAGTGAAGAGAGTGGACACCTTGTCTGGTTCCTGATTTCAATGGGAATGCTTCCGGTTATTCTCCATTTAGAATGATGTTGGCAGTGGGCTTGTTAAATATGGCTCCAGTCCAATTCCCAATAGGACTTTGAAAGTAAATGCGTGTTGAATTTTGTCAAAGGCCTCCTCTGCATCTAATGAGATGACAATGTATTTCTTGTCTTTGAGTCCATTTATATGATTTATGACCTTTATTGACTTAAGTATATTGAACCATACCTGCATCTCTGGAATAAAGCCGATTTGATCATGTTGGGTGAACTGTTTGAGGTGTGTCTGTATGCGGTTTACAAGTATTTTGTTGAGAATTTTTGAATCTATGCTCATTAAGGATATGAGTCTGTAGTTTTCTTTTTTGATTGTATCTTTACCTGGCTTTGGTGTTAGAGTGATGCTGGCTTCATAGAAGGAATTTGGAAGTTCTCCCTCCATTTCTATCTTTTTGAATAAATTAGATAGTATTGGATGTAGATCTTATTTAACTGTCTGATAGAATTCTGCTGTAAATCCATGTGGTCCCGGGTTTTTTTTTTAGTCAGGAGGTTTTGTATTACTGTTTCAATTTTCTGATGTGTTATATGTCTATTTAAGCTGTTGATCTCTTCTTGGTTTAGTTTTGGTGGTTCCCATGCCTTTAGATATGCATCCAATTCTTTTAGGTTTTCGAATTTGGTAGCATATAGGTTTTTAAAGTATTCCCTTATAATGTTCTGTATCTTTCTTTCTTTCTTTTGGTTAACTGGGCTAGCGGTCTGTCAATCTTGTTTATCTTTTCAAAGAACCAGCTCTTGGATTTGTTGATTGTATTGTTTTCTTTGTTTCTATTTTATTAATTTCTGCTTTGATTTTTCTTGCCTGTTGGGTTTGGGTTTCATTTGTTGTTGTTTTTCAAGTGTCTTGAGTTCCAATGTTAAGTCATTTATATGTGTTCTTTCTGATTTTTTAATGTAGGCACTTAGAGGTATAAACTTCCCTCTAAGGACTGCTTTCATTGTGTCCCAGAGGTTTTGTTGTGTTGTATTGTCCTTTTCATTTAGTTCCAGGAATACTTTTATTTCTTTCTTAATTTCTCCTTTGACCCATTCATCATTCAGGAGTGTGTTGTTTAGTCTCCATGTGTTCATGTAGGGTTTCTTCCAGTGTTGATTTTAAGCTTTATTGCATTGTGGTCTGATAGAATGCATGGAATCATTTCATTTTTTTTGTATTTGTTGAGGTTTGTTTTGTGGCCCAATATATGGTCTATTTTGGAGAAGTTCCCATGGGGTGCTGAATGGAAAGTATATTCTTTGGTGCTTGGGTGGAATATTCGGTAGATGTCTGTTAGGCCAATTTCATGTATTACCATGTTTAATTCAGATGTCTCTCTGTTAATTCTCTGTACTGTTGATCTACCTAATGGAGACAGTGGGGTATTGAAGTCCCCTACTATTAATGATATGGGATTAATCTGGGTCTTAAAGTCCTGTAGTACTGTTTTTATGAAGTTGGGTGTACCAGAGTTTGGTGAATATATGTTCATGACTGTAATATCTTCTTGGTCAATTGTTCCTTTGATCAGAATGAAGTGGCCATCTTTATCGCTTCTGATTAGTTTTAGTTTAAAGTCTATTTTATCGGGTATTAGAATTGCAACACCTGCTTTTTTCTTAGTACCATTCGCTTGGTACATTTTTTTCCATCTTTTCACATTAAGGTAGTGCCTTTCCTTGAATGTGAGATGAGTTTCTTGCAGGCAACAAAAAGATAGGTTTTGTTTCTTAATACATTCAGCTAGTCTGTGTCTTTTGACTGGGGAGTTCAGTCCACTGATATTTAAAGTTATTAATGAAAGATGTGTATTGAATCCTGTCATTTTTATTTCTGTTCACATTCTTGATATAGCTGTGCATTTCCACAGTTATACCTGCATTGAATTTCTTTCTTGTAACCCCTTGTGTATAGTCGTTCCTCTCTTCAGCTCTTTGTATTGCTTTAAGAACTCTCTGAAGGGCTGGTTTTATGGATATGAATTCTTTCAGCCTATTTATTTCATAGAAGATTTTTCTTTCCCCTTCGACTATAATAGATATTGTGGCTGGGTAAAGTAATCTGGGTTGGCATCTGTGGTCATTTAGAACTGGGAATACTTTGGTCCAGGCTCTTCTGGCTTTCATAGTTTGCACTGAAATGTTAGCTATAATCCTGATGGGTTTTCTTTTATATGTCACTTGGTTTTTTTTCTCTTGCAGCTTTCAGTATTCTTTCTTCATTCTGTACATTTGGTGATTTTACTATGATATGCCATGGAGAGTTTCTTTTCTGGTCCTGTCTATTTGGTGTTCTATATGCTTCTTGTATTTGTATGCACATGTTTTTCTTTAATTTTGGGAATTTTTCTTCTACAATCCTGTTGGAGCTCTGATCCATACCATTATCTTGAGATTCTTCTCCTTCCTGTATGCCTGGGATTTGTAAGTTTGATCTTTTTATGGTGTCACACAATTCCTGCACATTCAATTCTTGTGTTTTCTTAAATTTTTCATAATCTTTGCCTGAGAGGTCTAATTTGTCCACTTTATCTTCCAGTCTTGATATTCTGTTTTCCATTTCATTCATCCTATTTGTGAGGCTTTCTCCTGCCATTTCTAGTTGGCTTACTGAGTGTTTCACTTCCTTCTTCATTTCAGTTTGAGTTTTTTTCAATATTTCTCTTTTCTGAATTCATTCAGAAGTTTATCCCTATCTTATTTCAGTTCTTTAATTTCTCTGTGTGTATTCTTTAAACTCAGTGAATTATTTTATTATGTTTATAATTGTTCTTTTGAGTTCCATGTCCTGTGTTATCTCTAGGGGTTCTCATTGTACTCCTCTAGAGGACTGTTGGTATTTGGTGGGGATATATTATGTTGGTTTTTCATGTTACTATTTTTTCTCTGCGACTTTTACATGTGGATTTCTTTTGTAGTTTCTGATTCTTGTGTGAGACTCAAGTCTTCCTTTGCTGAGTTTAGGTCTGCCTTTTTTTGGTAAACTTTATGTGCCTTTGTGGTTTACTTGTTGGGCATGTAAAGCTGGTTGGTCTGGGCTTCAGGTTCTCTCTTTTGATTTTATATTGGAGTGGCCAAATTGCTTTCATCTTGCAGCTCAGGAGTTCCCACAGAGGCCCAAGTCTGATGAGGATCACATGCTTTCATTCTTTGTCCTAAGGTCTGGATCCCTCCAGAAAAGATGCTGGCCTCAGGAATTTGAGGGCTGGGATGGCCTGGGAGCAGGGCCCAGGAAAGATGCTGGCCCCAGGAAGCCTGTGGCTGTGCTATCCAGGGATGCAAAGGGAGGTGGAGACTAGAGGGAGAAATTGGGTTGGTCTGGATGCAAAGGATCAGGAAGCAGTGGAGAGTTTGGGCCAAGAGGTCAGTCCAGAGTTCTGGGGTGCCAAGACAAGAAATGTGCCAGTCCCGCTGCTAGGAGGAGGGATTGGGTGGGGGATCTGGGAGGGTGAATGAGGCTGGGGGAGTCAAGGCGCAGTGGGTGCTGCCAAATTTACCCAAGAGAGCTGCTGGCCACAGGAAGCTCTGAAATCCCTCTTTAAAAGCCAGCTCAGAAGGCTTTGTATTGAAAATCTGGGCATGTTGTAGGAAAGACGAGGCAAGACACCAGCAAGCTTCAGCAAGAAAGTTTTCTTTAGGCTGCAACCTGGTCCAGAGGACTTAAGTTTCCAAGTCTGGATCCTCAAGGGTGGAAGTTCTTACATTTTATACCATGAGTATAAATTTGCATAGGCAAATTACATATTGCTTGGCTAACAGCAAAATGTCATAAAAAGCAAATGGTTTGTCTAGTTCTTAAGGGGAAAAAAGTATAAGAAGTCCCTGTCTGAGACAAACAGAAATGAAGAAGTTTGATTCTAGCTAGTTGTGTCAGCATTCTAACCAAAAACGTGTCAGCTGAACTTTGCTGACAGAGACAGAAAAAGAAAAGATTAAAATCCCTGTTTTCCTTGATTTTTCCATTTCACCATCAGGTTCTTATCAGGTAAACTCAGGCTGTACCATTCACTTTCACTTTTACCAAGTCAAACTTTGAGGCTTTTCAGCCTTGTGAAACAACAGGTGTCAAGGAATCACAGGAGAACACATTCTGTGCAAGCAAGGCCTGGCTCATGTATCTTAGGGGACAGGGTTGACTTGTAACACTTGTACACAGAGTAAAGATACTAATGTTGAAGAGATAGCAGCTCTGAAAAGCAGGAAGTTGCTTTTAAGGAGCGACAAAGACCAATAACGTTTTGTTAATGCTTATTTCTGCTAGTGGAAATGATTTAAGGGCAGAAAAGCAGCACAATTTTAACCTTGGATCAAACTTTTAAAATATTATCAACCCATCATCTTTCCACAAAATCTACTTAAAGATCCATGGCCAAATGTCCTCATAGGAAATCTTTTGCATATGTGTTCTCAATAGTGTTCCATCCCCTTTAGATTCATTTCAGTGAACACAAAAAGAAATCATAAGGCTGGATGAGAGAGGGATCAGTGTGTGGTATTTACCCAATTACATACAGTTTTATTGGGTTGGCTTACATGTGATCATGTGATCTGCTAAACCTGTATTGTACATTGTATCAGTTGCTTTTTTCATTGCTGTGACAAAATGCCTGACAAAGGCAATTTAAGAAAGACAGGGTTTATTTAGACTCACAGTTTGAGGATGCATAGTCTATCAGCAGGAAACACATGGTGGCACAATATAAAGCAGGTGTTTATACTGCATTCACAGTCAGGAAGCAGAGAGAGATGAATGCTTTCTTCTTTTTATTCAGTCAGGAGTACCTAGTCCATAAGATGGTATCACCTACATTCAGGATGGGTCTTTCTTCCCTGCTCATTTATACCTCTTTGAAAACATCCTCATCGAAGTACCAGAGGTGTATTTCTATAGTGATTTTAAATCCCATCAAGTTGACAAGATTAATCACAACATGCATAAACTTTAGAATGCATTTCTTTGGGCCAAGATATCATTTGTGGTTTGTGGTTGTTTACATAACAACTTTGCCATTCTGGTTCTTCTCCAGAAATGGGACCTCCTTGGAGCACCAGTAATTCTCTTCTGCAGTGTGGCTTCACTTTGGTATGTTAGATCTGTTGGAAGTTGGATTGTAAGTAACTGTTCCTGTTGCTAAGGAACTGAAATTTGTTAGTGATTTCCTGTTTTTTAAATATTTTATTATTTTTATTTTATGTGTCCAGGTATATTGCCTGCATGTATGTGAGTGAACCCGTGTCACGCAATGCTGGGGAGGTCAGAAGAGGGCTTCGGATTCCTCTGGAACTGGAGTTAAGGATGGTTCATAGCCACCATGTGGGTGCTGCAAATTGAACCCGGGTCCTCTGCAAGAGCAGTCAGGGCTCTTAACTGCTGAGCCATCTCTCCAGCCCCATGATTTCCTGTTTCAATAAGATAGACCTAATTCAAGCTAATTCTTATGACAGTGTTGCCGTCATTTACCTGTTGCCCTCATTACCTCATTATGAACTGCTTAACTGTTGAGAGAGAGCAAGGAGGGCACTTGTAGAACTTCTGGAAGCTGATGCTGTATGTGAGCATCTTTGGTCATGTGTACTTTAGCAGACAAAAGACTATGGGTGGCCATGTGAGTCCTGTTTTTATGAGAAATTAAAATGTGAATCAGAACCCATGTCCAGGATGATAATCACACCCTAGGCCTGTGTACTCAATCACTGCACTGCTTCAAAATCTACTGGAGAAATTAAACAAGTGCTTACACTAACTATGGGTAAATTTTCCCCTCAAATCAATTTAAAGCACTGAATTGTCATAGCTACTCATTTATTCAGTTGTTCAGGAAATACTGCATTCTTTTTAGGTATAAGAGTACTACTTCACATATAAGAAAAATTTTAACACACAGCACTTTAAAGTTAAATTGGATTTTAGATTGAGTAGAGGGCATAGCATGACCAAAAAATAGGTACAAAATATGTTTTTATAGAAGAATAAAATCCAGAGTGTCTGAAAATCAGAGTATTTGGATAATTCTTGGTATATGTGGTTAGACAGTAGTAAAGAATCTAAGATGATGTTTCAAGGATCTAAAAGCCCACAGAACATTAGAACTAAGCAGTACCTTTAAAAATATTCATTATTGTGTGCATACAGAGGTCAGAGGACAACTTTGTAGAGCCAGTTCTTTCAATTTTAAGGGGATTCCAGGGATCCAACTTAGGTCGTCAGTCTTTTGCAACAAGTACTTTACCTACTGAAACATTGCGCCTGCCTGAGAAGTGCCTATTTTTACTTATACTCTTTAGATGTGCATTGACCTATCAGATTATGTACTAAATACATTTCAACCAAACACATCTGAATGTAAATCTCTATCATGTAGAAAAACTGGGAAATGCTGCAGCACCTCTTACATAGGGAGCTATTTTTTCACAGTGGGCTGGGCTGATGTCTTGGCATTTAAGAGCACTGGCTGCTCTTGCGGAGAACCTGATTTTGATTTCCAGCACCCACATGGCAGCTACCAACCATCCATAATTCCAGTTCCAGGGGATTTGACACCCTCTTCTGGTCTCCTCAGGCATTGTACGACATGGGTGCACTTACATACATGCGGGCAATGTACTATACACATAAAATAAAAATAAAGGGCTGGAGAGATGGCTCAGTGGTTAAATGTACTGGCTGCTTTTGGAGAAGACCCAGGCTCAAGTCCCAGCACCCACATGGCAGATAGCAATCATCTGTAACTCCAGTTCCAGGGGATCTGCCACCCTCTTCTCACCTCCACAGGCATTGCACAACTTGGGTGCACTTATACACATGTAGGCAATACACTCATACACAAAACAAAAATAAAATATTTTAAAATAAAATAAAAATAATAGCCAGATGTGGTGGTGCATGCCTTTAATCCTAGAACTTGGGAGGCCGAGGCAGGTAGATCTCTGTGACATGAATGCCAGCCTGGTCTCTATAGACAGTTCCAGGCCAGCTGTGACTCAGGGAGACCCTATATCAAAAAAAACCCAAAACAATAAATAAATAAATAGTAATATATATATATATATATATATATATAAAATTTGAGACTGGGCATAGTGGCATACAACTTTAATCCCAGTACTGAGGCGGCAGAGGCAGTTGGATATCTGTGAGAATGAGGCCAGCCTGATCTACATAGCAAGTTTCAGGCTCGCTGGAGTGTAAGTCAAATTCCCTGCTGGGAGGTGCATGTGGCATCCAATTCCCTCCTCCCACGGTCCTTGCAACAGCCTGAGGAAAAAATTCTCCAAATCCCAGTTTGAAGAATCTTAACGAGTTTATTGGAATTGCTGAGCTTGGAGTGCAGGTTTACTTACAGACAAGTGGGCACCCACCCATTCACAGTTCATGCTGAAAGTCCACACCCAGGCATAAATCCTGTGGTTCTGGACAGCCTTACAAAATGACAAGGGGTCAGCCTCGTGGTTTTCCCAGCTTTTATACCCTTAGCCCCTCCCCTGCAAGCAGCTATGGTCAACCAATTGGCTGGAAGAGGGAAGGGGAGTGGCCTCTTTGCAGCACGTGGGAAGGAGGTGGGTCCATGGCTTGTCATCACAGGGTCAGAGGAACATCTTCCAGTCACACTCTCCACCCCTTCCTCTGGCTCTCTCAAAGCTTTCCGCCTGCCTCTTCCATGAATATCCCTGAGCCTCAGAGGGGGTGGGGTGACCTTTCTCCCATTGTAATAGGGCACTGGACTCTTCAAGTCTCTGCATCCTCTGTTTGTCATGGGCTCATGGCTCAATTTAGTGGCATTCCACCTACTATAAAAACACAAATAGCAAGAAGCAAGAACATGTAAACAGTAACTACAATAATAGCTCATGGGCGTAAACACAAATGCTTGGATGGTACTTTACTAGGTGCATCACATCCAACAATACAATTGCAGTGGCTTCTCCACTGGAGCCTATAGCCTCTCCTGTCATGGGGGGTTGGCCTTGTCTACAATACCAGATGTGTGTTCAATCCCTAGGAGTGGGCATTAGGTCAAATCGATAATTAGCTGGTTGTACATACACTAGATGAGCCACTATTGCACCAGCAGGAACATCTTGCTTTGTGTGTTGATAGTACAGCACTTGGGGGTCCTTTGTTGAACAGGATAATGGGGGACAATTCTCCCCCAGCCATCTGCATACCGCCTTCTAGCACTATGAAAGCCACCCATCCAGTGGCCGGGAGTTTCCAGCTTAGTCCAAGCTTGATTTCTCCCTCTCCCGTGCTCACATCATGTGGCGTCTTCAGCAATAGGGGCTTACCATCCACTTCAGGTGTGCGACCAACATTATTGGCAATCACCTTTATAGTTTCGGGGACCTCTGTGGTCCCTTTGGCCAACTGCTCATAGGGAGGCAACCCACCCCTGGTACTGGGCTTTTCATTTAACAACTTTATGGCTTCTGGAAGGGCCTTTTCCCACCCCTGTAGCATTCCTTCTGAGATTAAGGCTTTCAACTGTTCCTTTAGCAACCTGTTTTTTCTTTCAATTAACCCTGCTCCTGTAGGATTGTATGGAAGGTGGAAATACCATTGAACCTGATTATCCTCAGCCCAAGCTTGCATATCTGTACTTGTGAAATGAGGGCCTCTGTCACTATCAATTCGCCTCAGGCACCCATACATGACACTGAGTTCACTAAGTCCCTTAATAGTAGCTTTGCCCATCGCTCTCTTGCAAGGAAAGGCCTATGTAAGGGCCGTGGCAGTGTCCATGCAAGTGAGAGCAGATTTACATCCCTAACTGACTGGCAGGGGCCCTATATAATCTATTGCCAGTCTCTCACAGGGGAAGCTGCCTTGTGCATGTGTCCCATCATGGCATCCATCCTCTAGGGCCATAACCGGGAACACACCTCACAGGTCTGGACAGCCTTGTTGGATGTCGGCATATTTTACCGGAATGCCGGCTGCTTTGGCTAGTCTCCATCCTGTATCGGCTCCTCTGTGGCCTGACCTGATATGAATCCAGTGAGCTGCTTCTAGGGGAATCTGAGGGCGGATAGCCCTCACCTTGGTGAGGGCATCAGCTTCCTGATTCCCAGGGGGACTCACCAGGTGGCGGGCAGCCACATGGTAAACTACCAGGGGCATTAGCTCCTCCTGCATTTTATTTTATATATATATATATATCCTTCCACATTTGTTGTTCTCATAGTGGCCGTCCCATCACCTGCCAGTTTTCTTTCTCCCACTGAGCCATCCATAAGATTAAGCCCTTGAACACAGCCCAACTGTTAGTACAAATTGTAACTGGCCAAGGCTCCCTCGTTATTATCCATACAGCTCTCAATTCAGCCCACTGACTGCTTTCTCCTTCTCCTCTCTCTAACCATATAGTGTCAGTGTTCATCTGCATTGCCACTGCTATCCATTCTTGTCTGGCGCTCCTGCTAGTGCCATCAGTATACCAGGCATCAGCCAGAATTGGGGGAGACCCTTCTAGCACTCGGTCAGGTCTTTCTGGAGGGTCAACTATAGGAGATGGAGGGAGAGGCTCTGTGCTTTGAAATGACACCGGTCCTAGTACTGCTTGCATGGCATTGGTGATCAGGCTTGCTGACACCAACCCTCGCTGTTGCAAATATGCATTCAATCTTTGCAGCATTTGGTTTTGGGCCACCCCTGACAGGGGCTTGGCTAACAGGCCTTCCACCCATCCTTTTATGGGATATGTGATTTTTACAGTAATGGGGGTGGGGCCCGTAATGGATTCCACCTGTTATGATGCTTTGTACACAGCCAGCAGTTGCTGTTCTAATGCTGTGTACCAGGACTCCGCCCCTTTCCATGATTGGGACCAGAACCCCATTGGGACCCTCTGCTCCGGTTGTTGTGGCCACAAGCCCCACCCATAACTTTCAGGGCTCCTGGTGACTTCCAAGAGGAAGGTACACTGACGTATTGGGGCACACAGCTCCTTAGCTTGCCCAACCAGTACCTTGGCCTTCTCAAAAGCCTCTTGAGCCTTTACATCCCAATCCCATGTAGCACCTCTTTTTATTAGATTATACAGGGGGCAGGTAATTTGAGCAAGGTGAGGTATCAAAATTCGCCAATACCTAAGAAGTCCCAAAAATACCTGTAACTGCTTAGCATTTATTGCTACCAGTTGTTGTAAGATTTTCTCAACCACTGCACTGGGTATCATGTGAGTTCTGCCTGACCATAAAACTCCTAAGAATTTTACCGCTGTACCAGGCCCTTGTACCTTCTGTGGGTTGATTTTCCATCCTCACTCCTTCAGGTGCACTTGCATGTTCCCCAAATGAGCCTCCAAATCTGTAAGGCACTCAGAAGTTAGCATTATGTAATCTATGTAGTGGAACCTCCTTACAGAAGGAGGGCAGGGTAACAGGGCCAGGTCCCAGGCCACCATCCCATGACGAACCATGGGGCTGTGAAGGCAACCTCAGGGAAGTACTCTGAAAGCCCATTGTCATCCATTCCATGTGAATGCAAATTGATCTTGGGATTCAGCACCTAGGGAAATGCTAAAGAATGCATTAGCAAGGTCCACTGCAGCATGGAAGGACCCCATTTCCCACACCAGCTGATCAGTTAGCAGTGCAATGTTGGGCACCACTGCATGAATGGGAGGCACCACCTCATTTAACTCTCAGTAATGGTAATCTACAGTCATTCTCCAGGAGCCATCTGGCTTCCTGATAGGCCAAACGAGGCTATTGAAAGGGCTCTGAGCTAGGCGGATAACTTCTACTCACTCAAGCTCCTGGATGGTTTAAGTAATTTTATCTCAACCCCCAGGCAGCCGATACTGTTTGATATTCACCACCCTCTGTGGAGTGGGCAATTTGACTGGATCCCATCTTGCCCCCCCCAATTGCCTTTACTGTTCACGCCCTCAGCCGAAATTCTCCCACAGTAGTATGTAGGGTGTGACCCAGCAGGGCATCCACCTAAAATGTTCTCTTGAAGGGGAGAGATGCACACCTTGTACTCCTGGGGGGGGATAATTGCCCACTCCCAGAATAAGTCTAGTCGGCTTTACTTATATAGTTTTATCCCCATACCCATCGAATGTTATCCACTGGCCCAGATGTTTTTGGGGATTGCCTTGAGTTAATGTACACTCTGCCCCAGTATCCACTAGGGCCCATGTGTTTTGTTTATTAGTGGAGGACCAATAAATCCTCAATTTGGCATGTGGCCTCTGGTCACCCAGTATGGCCCTCACCTGTGGGCAACCTTGGCCACCCCTTCAAGGCAGCAGTTGGGGGGGTCCCATCCAATGAGGCTGCCTTCCTCTGGAGCAGGGGTCACAGGTGGGGTTACCTGCACCTCCTGATCCCCAGTTTCTCTTACTTCTGTGAATTGCTGGTCAGGTCTTAAAACCCTCCGCAGGCTCACCAGCACAGCGTTTGGCTGCCCATCTATCTTGTCTCCAGCAACTCCTGCTCTGCACACATCCACCCACATCTGTGCTCGGGAGACACAGAGGGACCCCTTTGCTGAGTTCTGGCTCTTTTCCCTTGTGTCTATTCGCTTCAGCACCTTTTGAACCCTGTTTACATGTTGGTCTAAATCATTTAAATCCACCAGAGCCTCGCCAGCCTCATACAGGTCACACCTGACCATGGGGCTTAGCACTGCCACCAAAGCTCCATACCAGCCTCGTGGGCCTTGTTGAATCAGTTTCTTAACTCTCCTGTAAACACAGTCCTGTCTGGGCCTGTGAACTGGGCATTAAATACAGCTTCCCTCATGCCCAGTTCTTTCAACAAAGCCTGCCCTTTCTCAATGGTTTTCTAATCTCTAATATTCATGGGAATGTCAGCTGAAGATACCCACGTATCCCGAATGGCTCATATGAGCCAATCCATCATGGACTGGTTTCCCTCATGTTGTCTTAAATTGTGAAGTCTTTGTCTCAAAGAGGGATGAATGGTTATGTTGCTTAACTTCTCTGCTTCTGTAGAACTTAAAATGATTCCATCTGCCCCCATATCCCATAGCCTCACCAGCCAGGTGGTCATAGGCTCCTTCATAGCTTGTTTAAATGTCTTTCCCAGGGGTTGGGGATTTAGCTCAGTGGTAGAGTGCTTGCCTAGCAAGTGCAAGGCCCTGGGTTTGGTCCTCAGCTCTGGAAAAGGAAAAAAAAAAAGGAAAAAAATTCTTGGGGCTGGAGAGATAGTGCAGTGGTTAAGAACACTGTCTGTTCTTGCAGAAGATCCGGGTTTGAATACCAGCACCCACATGGCAGCTAACAACTGTCCGTAACTCCAGGTCCAGGGGATCCAACAGCCTCTTCTGACCTCCTCCGGCATTGCACGACATGGGTGTACTTACCTACATGCAGGTAACACATGCATACACATAAAATAAAAATAATAAAAAAACTTTAAAAATAAAGTAAATGTCTTTCCAAGTTCTAATAGCTCTGGTGTTGAGTATTCTCTGATTACCATGGTCTCCTGCACCGGGCTATTGTTAAAACCTCCATCTGCATGTTGGACCATGGATTTTCCCTTTCTTTGAATTAGAGGTTTGACCGGAGGAGCATTTCCCACTATCTCTAGGTCACTTCCTTCTTCCTCATTGCCCGACTCTTCCCAGGGGTTCCAGGTTTTAGGATCCCAGGATGGGCCTTTTATTATCATTCTGATCTGGGCTTTTTTTCCCTTTTGACCTCCTAGACATAAAAAATGGCATGCCAACACCTCCATCTCCTTTTTTCTTTATTTAATTTACTGGCAAGGCCAGAGGCCGGTACTGAAGAGGCCAGCCTCATAGCCCTCTCCTGTTCTAATTCCTCTCAAACACCTTCAGTTTCCCTCTGGCTAAGGCCTCTTCCTGAGACAGATTTCTTATTATCAGTAGTGGCCAAGCAACCTCTACCATTGCTTTTTGACATTTCTGTCTCTGGTGTGCTACTCCCAGAGATTGTAGAATCTGTTCCAGACCTTCTGCTGTTTTCAGGGCCTCTCCATACTCACGTGGCAGCCCCCACTGGTCAAGCAGGCATGCCACCCCATACCATCTACACGATGGCTCCCACCCTGGGATATCTCCCATTGCCCTCGGCTGTTTAGAAAGCCTCACCCTAGTTACATATCTCACTGTCCACTGCATTAACCATGCCACTGCAGCCCCCCCCACCAAGCCTATGGGAATGGCCTACCAGGTTAACATTTCTTCAGCACACATTCTCTCATTTTTTTTTTTTTTTTTTTTTTTTTTTTAACAGCCTCTACTTTGCTTTGGAAGCTGTAAGTCAAATTCACTGCTGGGAGTTGCATGTGGCATCCAATTCCCTCCTCCCATGGTCCTTGCAACAGCCTGGGGAAAAAACTCTCCAAACCCTGGTTTGAAGAATCTTAAGGAGTTTATTGGACTTGCTAACTGAGCTTGGGGTGTGGGTTTACTTACAGACAAGTGGGCGCCCACCCATTCACAGCTGATGCTGAAAGCCCACACCCAGACATAAATCCTGTGGTTCTGGACAGCCTTACAAATTGAGGAGGGGCCAGCCTCGGTGGTTTTCCCAGGTATATGCCCTTAACCCCTCCCCTGTAAGAAGCTACGGTCAACCGATTGGCTGGAAGAAAGAAGGGGCGTGGCTTCTTTGCAGGGTGTGAGAAAGAGGCAGGTCCATGGCTATTCATAACAGGGTCAGAGGAACATCTTCCAGGTCACATGGGGCTATAGGGAGGCTGTCTCAACAAACAACAACAGCAAAACCAGCACAAAACAACTTGAGACTACTCAGGGAATTAACAAAAAAATTTTTTTTAACTTGAGATTTAATTCTTACCGTAAAATTAACTCATTTAAAATATAAAATCTGGCACTTGAGAGATGACTCGATAGGTAAGGGTTCCTCCTCACTAAGCCTGGTGCCCTGAGTTTGATTCCTGAATCCCACATAATGGAAGGAGAGAGAGAACCTACTCTCACAAGTTGTCCTCTGATGTCCACACAAGTACTGTGGCACAGGTGCATGCATGTACACATGTGAAAACACACACAAATAAAGAAATTTTAAAAATTTTAAAGTGGGGCTGGAGAGATGGCATAGAAGTTAAGAGCACTTACTGTTCTTCCAGAAGATCCAGGTTCAGTTCCTAGTACCCACATGGTGGCTAACGTGTTTGTAACTCCAGTTGGAGGGGATCTAACACCCTCATCTAGTCTCTGTGGGCCCCAGGCATGCACGTGGTACACTTACGTACATGCAAGTAAAGCACACATATACATAAAATTTTAAAATAAAGTGCAAAATCCAGTGGTTTTTACTTTACTCATAAAGTTACACAGTCTTTACCACATCCAATTCCTGAAACATGATTTTAATCAGTCAAACAAAAACAAAAACAAAAACCTGTACTCATTGGTAGCACTTTTCATTTCCAGTCCCCCAACCCTCTAGGCAGACACTGACCTTCTTTGTGTCTCTCTAGATTTACACATTCTGAATATTGCATATAAAGAGAATCATGTAGTATGGAACCTTTATGTATGATTTCTTTAGCTCAGCAGTATTTTTGAGGTCCATGCATTCGTTGCATGTAGCAATACTTTTTTGTTCCTGGATTGATTATACACAAGTGTGTGGATTTATCACACTTCATTCATCAGTTCGTGGGACACTTGAAATGTTTCCATATTCTGGCTATCATGTTTAATGTTATGAATATTCATGTATAAGTTTTTATATGGATATGTTTTCATTTCTCTTGAGTTTATACATAGGAATGGAATTGCTTACTCATGTAATACCTCTATGTTTAATATTTTGGAGATTCTTCCAAATTGTTTTGTAAATGGGCATTGAGTATTTTGTAATCCTGATATTTACAATGGTTCCCTTTTCTTGACATCTTTACAACACATTCTTGTTATTTTATTTTAACGTGTATGAGTGTTTTGCCTCCATGTATGTATGTGCACCACATGCATGCATGGTGCCTGCAGAGGCAGAAGACAGTATCAGATACCCTGCAACTGGAGTTATAGACTGGTGTTAGCTGACATGTGTGGACTGGGAACTGAATCTGGATCCTCTGGAAGTGCAGTAAGTGCCCTTAACTACTAAGCTGTATGTCCAGCCCACATTATGTTTTTAAAATGATATTCTTACTAGAAAATATGAAATAGTATTGCACCGTGTTTTTCATTCTTGTTCATGGTCCTGGGGATTGAATCCAGGGCCTTGTACATGTGAAGTAAGTGCTGTTACACTAAGCTATGTATTATCTGCCCATCCCCAGGCACACACACCATTTTGAAACAGGCCAAGTTATCTGTATAGCCCAGATTGGCCTCAAACTCAAGATCCTTCTGCCTCTGCCTTCTGAGTGCTGGGATTGTCAGAGTGTACCACCAAGCTTGGGTTCATAGTGATTTTAACTTGGATTTTCCCATGACTAATGTTGTTGAATGTGTTCATGTTTATTGGCCATTTGTATATCTTTTGGAGGGAATGTCAAATCAAATCTTTTGACCTACTTTTAGGTTATTTGTCTTAATTGTTGAATTGAGTTGTAAGATTTCTTTGTATATTCTTAATATGATGTCTTTACCAGATACATGATTTATAAGTAGGTCCTGATTCTATATATTCTACCTTTCACTTTCTTGATGGTATCCTTTGAAGCATAAAATTGTTTAATTATAAGAACGTTGAATGTTTCTATTTTTTATTTGTTTACATGTGGGGACAGTGGTATTTAAGTGAAAGAATAGCTCATGGAAATAGCCATTGGCCCTTGGGGTCTGATAGGGGTTAACATGTGGCTGGAATCCTAAAGCTGGCAAGACTGAATTATCTTTAATCCTATTACTGGATTTAGATAATGTTTTAGAATTAGATAACCATTATCTAGTTGCCAACAATTCAGTTGTTAACATGGTATGGATAGGGGCCTGGACTCAATGAAAAGAGTCACCTCTGGGTCTATTTTTCAAAGTCTCCAGATTTCAGGAATAGAATGAAGAGCTGATGGTTGGACAAGGGCAAGGGCATTTTGCAGCACTTAGAATCAGCTTTGAACTCGAGGACTGATTTCTAACTCACTGTTTGAACCTTTGACCTTGATTCGAATCAAATTTCCATTTGAAAATACAGCAGGCTTCCATTAGTAATAATCTAACCAACATTTTAAAATTGTTAGTTAGAAATGGAACACAGTTTAAGAATCAAGAGAAAGGTTTTAGCAATTCCAGCCTGAGAGTGTGATGTGTTTAAAATAGTGAAACAAATCTGAGGTTTTTAAAGTGGGTGAGCTCATGGCTGCGCAAAGTGTACTTCACTATTTTCTGCACTTTCTTCTTGAGGCTTTCTGTGCATGTGAGTACGTTGCTCACAGAATCTTCCATTCTCAGAATTAGAAGGAATCTTAGAAGTCATATAATCTAAGCTTCCACCCTTTTCTAAATCTACTCTCCAAACAATGAGTAGAATGTAGCAGAGAAAATACCAGAAAGAACCATGAGGTGGCTTAAGGAGGTTATGCCTGTTTCCGGAAGGACCTATGCTAATGGAAGGGAAAGAAATGAAGTTCATTGGGGTTTGAGGGACAGCAAGAAAACAGGGTTTGAAAAGCCTATAGAAGAAAGCTAGCTCTTGGGACTTAGTCATACAAAAAAAATTTATATTGCCAAATCTCTCTGCCAGTTATACTTAACCATTTCCATCTCTTGGGACCTGTCTCATTTTACAGAGCATTCTGCTCTGTCACTGGTGATTATCTGCCTTCCAGATGGTTCTCTGTGGGTATGCCTATGTGCTTCTCTGTTTAAGGAGATCCTGGGAAAACACACACACACACACACACACACACACACACACACACAAGTGGCGTCCCTTGTGTAGCCTTTCCAGTGTCTGACACTTAAAGCACGTAGCTAGTAATAGTGTGGCACGCTTACAAATACCAGCCGTGGGGTTAGTAAGACTGACACTTGACCTTCAAATTTCCAGACAGGACATCTCTGCATGGCTTTGACTGATTCATTATGACCTTTGTGAAAGCATGGCATTAAATACTGTCAGCTTGACAGGATTTATAATCACCTAGGAGACAGACATCTGGGCCTGTCTCTTCAGGAGTCTCTAGGTTGGTTTAACTGAGGTGGGAAGACATACCCTAAATGTGGGCAGCGGCATCTCATGGGCTGAGGGCCTAGGCAGAACAAAAATGACAAAGTGAATTGAGCACCATCGTTCATCTTTCTTTGCTTCCTGACTGTAGTTGCAATGTGACCAGCTGCCTAATGTTCTTATGGCCAGGCCTTCTCTGCCATGACAGACTATCCTCTTGAACTCTGCCCAAATGAACCCTTTGTTCCTTAAGTTACTTTTCTTGGCTAATTTGTCACAGCAATGATAGAAGTGGGAAGTCACTAATATACGAAGTTCCTTAACCTGAGCCTTAGTGACCTTGTATATGAGACAGGTGCAACTAGTAGCTCTTTCTTTATCCAATTGAAAGTATGGATACTGATGAGAATACTTGGTAGTTGATGCTTGGCAAATGATAACTGCTGACATGTAGATGGATAGCCCCCCCCAAACGCTTATAGGGATTATTCCCATGGGGCAGGGAGAAGAGTCTTGGACCTAGTGGAGACACTACATAGGCTGGCCCTTGATGGCGGTGCTTCAGTTGCCTTTCATTCCTGAGTTTCACAGTGGCTTCTTCTTGGCTGTAGTATACCAAGCGCAGCAAACCTAATAGTCTGTTGCTCCCTGTTTGGTTGCATTTACCTGTCCTTCAATAAGTATAGCCTGTCAGCAGCTCTCTTGGAATGGGTCAGGTAGCACTCATACTGAAGAGTCAGGAAGTACACGTGAATTCATCATTCCCTTCCAGAGCCCAAAGTGGGATAGCTTTTCCAGTAGAGATCTTTAGGTAGTTTGCTGCAGATGAAAGGGCAGGCTTCTTTACTGTTGAGAATCACGATCATAATTGGGATTCATGACATGGATCATTTCTTCATCAAATGTGTATCTGCCTAGTCTGGGCAAGGTGTTAGGGGAAGAGGGTTGAAAGAGAGACAGTACAAGGGCAGTGTGGTGTGATTGTGGGAGGACATAGACTGTCATAGCTTTCTCTGAGAATTTTCTGAAAGCCTCATGGAGGACATACTCCCTGACCTGAGTCTGGAAAGACAAGTCAAGTTTTCAGACAAAACCAAGAAGAGGAATTCAGCTTAATTCAAGGTAACAACATGAGCAAAGGCAAGGACTTGGGAGATGAGCTTGTTTAAAGTATAAAATATGAGGAGGAGTGCAGTGAACTGATAATGATAGCAGATAGTAATAAAATGACACTTACCATGGGTTGGGCACTGAGTTCGCTAACAGTAGATAACTTAGGACAAGAAAGCTAGTCATACCCAACATGTTGGCGCACACCTTTAATCCTAGAACTTCAGAGGCAGAAGCAGGCAGATCTGTGTGAGATCCAGGCCAGCCTGGTCAACATAGTGAGTATCAGGCCATCTGAGGTTATAGGGAGACCCTGTCTCAAAAAAACAAAAAAAAAAAAGGGAGGCGGGTGCGACTGGAGAAATGGCTCAGCAGTTAAGAGCATGGCTGCTTTTGCAGAAGACTCAAGTTCGATTCCCAGCACCCACATGGCAGCTAACAGTTGTCTGTAACTCCAGTTCCAGGGGATCCGACGCCCTCTTCTTAGTTCCATGGGCACTAAACGACATGGGTGCACTTATATGCATGCAAGCAATACATTCATGCACAGAAATTAAAAGTAATAAATAAAATATTTTTTAAAAATAGAAAAAGAAAAAAAAAGAAAGCTAGTCATTTTATCAGCTAAAATTTAATAGAGCACATCTCGTATGGTCGACACTAGACTGGTTGACCCTGGATGGTTTTTCATATATTCCAAGTTAACCTTCACTATCATTGCCTAGTTCCAAATCTGGCAAGTGAAATTCAGAGTTCTATTTGATCTTTTGATTCTGACAGTGGCTTCTTTTCAGTGCCTTTTGGACAGACTACATCATGATAAAAAATTATCTCCCATTAGGCAAGATTACCTAGATACTGCTTTAGCCTCCTGGAAGTTGTTTGCAATAGTTTGGGTTATTATAACTTACGGCAGGCCAGCCAGACCTTGAAGTCAGCAGAGGGGTAAAAACTGGCTCCTTCTGGAGTAGAACGTATATGTTGCAGCATTCAGAAAATGCTGTCAGGATGAAGCTCCCTATTCATGAGAAAACTTATAGCCCTGAAATGTTGTTTTTCAAAACACTTAAATTCCCTTTATTCCAAAGTATGTAGAGGAACCAAACAATGGGTTCTAACGCTAGTAGCAATCTCTTTTAAAGCTTGTCCTTCCTTGTAGGTCATCAAAAGCCAATTTCCTTCCTGATAAGGCTTGCTCTGTGTAAACTCGATTGCCTCAAGCTGTATTCCCTGGGACTAGGAAGGCTAGCGTGGTGCTGGTGTTTGTGCTCACGACTTCAGCTCCATTTGCTTGTACACCTGGGTTCTGGCCCTGACCCTGATATTGAATGTGTGACTATAGGCAAGTCCCTCAACCTACAGTGAACTTGTTTGGTTCATGGGTCGTGTGGAGATAGCAGTACTCACCTTGCCTACCTCCCTGGATTGAGAGGGAATAAAATGAAGCAATGTGAAGACTGGGCCTTTGAGAAAGCAAAAAAAATGAAGTCAATATAAAGGGCAATTATTTTCCGTGTCCTTTTGCTTTGTCTTTAACAACGATGTTTTAAAACCCGTTAAGGACAAGGATACTGTCTATGCCTTACATTTTGGGAACTTAAGAATACAAATCTTTTAGCTCTGATGAGCTTTTGCTGAGAGGCCATCTTTGTGCCCTGACAGCTTCTTTATTAGACCTTAGCAGCTGCTTTTTTCTTTCATATTATTATAATTTCATTTTGTTGAATTTCTGGAGTGTGCTTTGCCTTCCTTTTGAAAACAGTGGATCTTGGTTGCTGTCAGAACTCTGTCTTGCATAGTAGCAAAGGCCCCAAGTGGGCATGAGTACACTCCTTTCACTTGTTTGGGCAAAGGCACTAAGGACAGTAATTGACAGGGGTGGGGAGAGGCTTTGTAAACTGAGGACAAGTGAACGATTCATGGTACAGAGGCTGACCCCCTCACCTGGGCAGCTTCTGAGGACACCTGCCTTGGATCATTAAGGCTTCTTGCCCAATTGACATAGTGTGACTGCCTCCGCTCGTGGGGATGAACAAAGCCCAGCATTTACTGACTGGAGTGCAGGGCTGAATACAATTTGCCTCTTCGGCCAGGCCAGGCCCAGACAGCTGCTCATGCAAAGGGGTTTCAAATGAACGTGTTTCTATTTAGAACGTGTATGTTTTGATTGAATTTGAAGAAAAGCATGAGGTGGCTCCCTCTTTGGAAAACAAATTAATTATGTACTCCCGTGTTGTCTGATGGTTGGAAGCCAGACATGTCCACAACAGCAATTCATGTAAGGAATTTTCTTCCCTGTTGGACGTGAGACTCTTCTGTAGGACAACAGCTGGTGTTTTCTTCAAAGTCACATGGCTGCTGGCCCAATAGGATCTTTTAGTGAAACTTGGAACAATATAAATATTCTTTTTACATTTGGTATTACTATCCTATAATTTTTGTTGTTGTTGTCTTATTAATTTGGGTTGGCACACTGGGGCTTTCCTGTAGTACTCCTGAGTTTGGATGCAGGGTCTAGGAAGGTGATTTGCCATTCTATGTGCAGTTTAAAAGATTCCAGGGAGGCAAGAGCTGGTGGACCAAGTGACAACCGCAAACAGTTATTGGACTGAACCATTTGCATTTCCATTCAGGTCATGCTGTCTCGGCCAAGCTGTTGACTTAGCGCTGCTGTGACTTGGGTGGCTTTGACTCTTCCATTCAGGCTTTAGAAACATCATTGAGTTAACAGGCCACACACCAATTCACCCTTCTCCCTCCCTACTCTTCAGCTCCTTTGTGTTAGATAAGGAGGCCTTTCCCTGCTACAAAAAGGTAGCAGGCCTTAGGTTCCATGAGCAATGTGCCCCTTATACCACCCCCAATTTGGTCTTTGTGCAAAGCAGCTTTTGTTTCCCTCCAAGAATTAAAAGTTAATTGATACCTCAAATGGATGTTGGCTACAATGCGTTTCACCATCCAATGCAGTCCTGCATCCCATTAGATTAACCCTCTTCTTCAGTTCATTGTAAATAAACATCCCATAACAACAACAACAAAAAAAGCTTACCTACCTGAAGCATTGTGTTCACTTGGATTTTGCAGTGGGGCCTGCAATTCTATGACAATGTCACTAGGTTAATTAATTTAGATTAATGACTCTTGGAGCCCTGTTTTCCTTTGCCTTTTCTATTCGTCACAGACTGCTGAGCAAGTATTTCCAAATATCTGAATGTATCAGCCTATCCAGACTTCTCCCGGAGGTGGCTAGTCATCTCAACTAGAGCTTTATCTGTGGTACTCTAAATTCTCTCAGATGAATTTAATGCTAGACCCCAATGTGTTAGACTGGTATTGATGGTCTGTACATTCATATGATTTTTTTTTTTGAGATAACGGTCTCCATGTAGCTTCAGCTGGCCTGGAACTCACTATTTAGACTAGGCTGGCCTTGATCTCACAGAAATCTGACTGCCTCTACCTCCTTGAGTGCTGGGATTAAAGGTGTGTACCACCATGCCTGGCTCAGTTGTATGACTTTTATGATTAGAATTTCTTTTTGGAAAAGGAAAACTTTTTTCTAACCACGATTCTGTGGGATCAATTGATAGCTCAATGAAATTCATTCAATTAAGTTGAGAAATAAAAAATACATCAGGGGCTAGAGAGATGTCTCAGCCATTAGTTAAGAGCACTGGCTACTCGTGCAGAGGACTTGAGTTTGATTCGCAGCACCCACATGGTGGCTGACAACTGTCTGTAACTCCAGTTCCAGGAGATCCAAAGCCCTCTTCTGACCTCCACAGGTGTTTGCACGACACAGGTGCACTGGCATACATGCTGGCATACATATAAAAAATAAAATATTAAAAAAATACATTCAGGTTAGACTTTGACTGTTACCAAGAGGTACAGAGTGTGTATGCCAGTGATCTGATATGTTCTTACAGAATCTAGATTGCAATAAGATGTTCTAGAAATTTGAGGCTTAGAAGCACATAAGCTTATGCTAAACAACCTTTTCCAGTTACCTAGTGTCTATGACCCTTCTGCCAAGGCCATGCAAAGAGAATAATATCAGTTCCATTAGATTTTTTTTCCTCTGTAAGTCAAGCTAATTAATTCAGTAATGGGTTTGTTGGGGGTTTACAATACACTCTATTAGAGTTCGTATTTCTGTTCCCACCAACCACTTAAAGTTTCCCATGCTTCTTGGAGGATCACAGTAAAACCAGACTTCTCCAGAGAGGATTTAAAAGTGACCAGTAAACACATGAAAAATGCTCAATGTCATTAATCATAAAAGAAGTACAAATTAAAATCACAATGAGAGATCACTGCTTATCTATTAGGACAGCTATTACTTTTAAAAAGTCAAGTCATAGGAAGCCAGGATTTAGACAGTTCCCATAAAGTACTACAGTTGCTTTGGAAATTAGTCTAGCAGTTCTTCAAGGTATTAAACTGTGTGTTGCCCTATGACACAGTTATTCTAACTGTATACCAAAGAGATTTGAAAACATATATCTGCACACATCTTGTATACATTTTTATGCAGCATTATTCCTGACACGTAAAAGTTGAAAAGAGCCTAAATATCTATTCATGAATAAACTAAATATGATGTATCCTTATAGTAATACGGTATCATTCACCCACAAAAAAGGAACAAAGAATTGATACATGCTAAAAAAAATGGCTGAACATTGAAAACCTCATGGTAGGTGAAAGAAATTAGACACAAAAGGACAAATAAATAGGAATTATTCCAAACAGGTGAATGTGAATTGATACATAAAAGAAGTAAATGCTTGCCAGGAGCTGAGGAAAAGAGGAAATGATGGCAGATGCAGCCGTGAGTGATAGCTAGGAGACACAGACTTTCTCTTTGTGGTAATGAAAATGTTGTACAAGTGGAGATGATGATAGGCACACAATTCTGTAAATACACTAAAAGTCATTGAATTCTAAATTTAAATGGATAAGCATTATGATATGCTAATTCTATCTGAAAATAAGCTATTGAAAATTAAAACATGACTTTGGGTACACAGAAGCAGTAGTTTGTCATCACATTCAAGACCTCAAGAAAAAATAAAATGAGCTGAATAGAAGACATCAACATATTATTTTCCTTGAACTAGGCACTCGAGGGTTTATGTGTGTTTGGATGGCTATTTTTGGTACTTTCATTTAGTCTGCATTTTGGAACTTTCATTTAGTCTCCATGTTAACAGCTAAGCCTTAATTAGTTTTCTAAGTTTTGCTTGAAATTTGTGATGCTGGGGCTGGAGAGGTAGCTCAGTGGCTAAGAGTGCTTGCTGCGTTTCCAGATGACTCAATTTTGGTTTCCAGCACCCACATTGCACAGCTCACATCCACCTATAACTCCAGCTCCAGGGGATCTGATACTATCTTCTGGTTTCCTTGGGCACTGGGATATGTGTATATACACAACACACACACACACACACACACAAATAAATGATAAAATAAATCCTTTAAAAACTGTGATACAGGGGCTGAAGAGATGGCTCAGCGGTTAAGATCACTGGATGCTCTTGCAGAGGACCCAGGTTCAATTTCCAGCACCCTTGTGGCAGCTAACAATAGACCGTAACTCTAGTTCCAGGAATCTGATGACCTCTTCTGACCTCTGCTCGCATTGCATGACACCGGGTGCACTTACATATATGCAGGCAATACACTCATAAAATAAAAAGAATAACTAAAATATTTTTAAATTGTGATGCCATTGAAATTCTAGTTGTATTTTGTATTTGTAAATTTTCAAGTTTGTTAGAAATATGGTACAAAGACACGTTGGTGGTTTGAACTTTTCAATTAAGAACAGAGATTTTCTCTGAATTGCAACAAGTTTGTCAAACCTCAAAGCTGGCAATGAGGAACACTAATACTTGCATGCTAATATGATTAATAATTGAAAACAATATATTTCCTCTTGAAGGGAGGAATGCTTAACCATGCTTGGATACAGAAGACAAAGCCATTGAAAATATCATGCTGTTCTTTCCCACTGTACCAGTCTCTCTTTGCTCAGATAAATGAGCAATCCTGTCACTCTGGCATAGGAAATCCAGGGAGTGGTATGCCCTGCCATTGATTATTTCCCAGTAATACAGTGGCTAATGTTTTGGAGGTCTTTCCATGTATTGTGTACTGCTCTAAATAATTAACACAGATCATTGTTCAACCTTTTTAACCTCTTGAGGTAGATGTTATCATCATCTTTGCTTTACAGGCAGTAAACTGAAACATGTAAGGTCACACATCTACCAAGTCTCAAATCTGAGACTTGAACCCACGTCTATGCGATACCAGAGTCTCACCTTTTACTGCTCTGTTATCATGTACCTTGGGCTTTCAGCCTCAGAACAATCTTTGTTTTAGTGTTTTGTGCACTGAACTGGGGTCTCATGCATTCTAAGCATATACTCTACAACGAAGCTATTGCCCCAGACCCAAGTTTTTACGCTTAAGTCTTTCCCCTAACTCTATACCTGCAGTAGTAGGTCTTTATTATGATCGATTTTTTATAGAACAAAATAATGTGTTTCTTTGTTACTTTTTATGTATGTATCATTGTGCATTGCACATTTTGCCCTACATTGCTCTCCCTTGTTTCCCTACCACTGATCTCCTTTTCCTCCTCCCCCACAAAGCAATCCCTTTTCTGCATTCATGAATCTATAAATCTAGGTTCAACATAGAAGAGAAAACGTTTATGTGATATTTGTCTTTCCCCTCCCATTTTTCTACCTTGTTCTTCCCTGCCCTAGGCCCCTTTAGGCTTTCATATCATATTTTACACACAAATATGTGCCAATGTATATACATATTAAATCTAGGATTCATAAATAAGAGAACATATGTAGCATGTTTATATATATATATGTATATATATGTACATATGTATATATATAATGTTTTCTTTATCTTTTGATGGACGTCTAGGCTGGTTTATTTACTGGCTATTGTGAATACAGCAGCAATAAACATGGATGTGCAAATATCTCTGTGATAAGCTGACTTAGATTCCTTTGGGTATATATTCAGGAATGGATTAGCTGGGTTATATGATGTTCCATTTTATTTTTGAACAGCACCATACTGATTTCCATAGTGGCCATAGCAGTAGTTCTTAACGGGGAATGATTTTGTCCAGCAGCAGTTATATAGAAGCTATATAGAAATGTCTTGATTACAGTTGTGGTGGGGAACGCTACTGGCAGCTGGTGAGACTCAGTGAGGGAAGCTGCTAAAAAAGGCAGTAAGAGGATCAGGAGACTGGGGAGAAAACAATCCTTATTTACAATTTTAATATTTTGTTCATTTTGGATTTTTACGGCATTAACTGTGAATTTTTTAGAATATATTAAAATATTATTTAATCTGGATTACTGAACTTTTTGATGTCTGTTTACATTTTGTACCCAAGGCAAGTGCCTCCTTCAACTCTCCTGCCTACCCTAGTCCCAGCCCAGCTGCTAAACATCCTATGATACGTAGGCCTGTCCCTAAAAGCAAGAATTGCCCAGTCTAAAATGTCAATAGCATCGAGGATGAGAAATTTTGGTCAGAATTGCTGCAAAGAGTGAGCTCATGGGAAGGCATGGATAGAATAAAAGGGAAGCACAATCATATGTGTCATAACAACAGGCGCTGTTCACTACTGCACATGTGCTGTTTCATGCAGCTTTTGACGTGTCTTTTGCCAAATGTACCTTGGGAGCCACTAGGTTGTACTGCCTTCCAGCATCAGTTATCCACCATCCACAATATAGGCTGCTGTTTTAGTTTCATTTCTGTTGTGATAAAACACTCTGAGCAAAGGCAACTTAGGCTTTATTTGGGTTTTAATGCCAGGTCACAGTCCATCACTGAAGGACGTCAAGGCAGGAACCCAAGGCAAGAACTTGCAGGCTTAGTATTCCACACCTCTGACCAAAGAAGTCATTTCATAGCCAAAGATGTTGCTGCTTGCTAATTGGCTCACAGGCTGGTTTACATGCAGCTAGCATTCTCAATAAAGCTCAGAACCTCCTGCCTAGGAGTAGTCCCATGCACGGTGAGCTGGGCTCACCTACATCAATTAAGAATCAAAACAGTCCCTCACAGACATGACCACAGACCAATCTAATGGAGGTTATTCCTCAATTAAATCTCTCTTTTTGGGTCATTTTCAGAGGTGGAAGTGGACATTCAGAATTAACTAATACAGCTACTGAGTTCTGCTTGTGTAGGGTCACAGGAAGGGCGCACCATAGTCCTCCAACTATAGCTGTCAACTGGTTTTTCCTTCCCCCCAAAACAACAAAAGTCTTTCAAATCCTCTCCATGAAAAAAAAATGTACTAATTAGCTTGGATGCCATTTTGTTCTAGGAGTGTTACTAATGTAACTTTGAGAGTTGTTGCACATGAAGCAGTCCTGAGTACCTTTTCTGCTGTAAGGCAGTAATCTGATAGGGAAGGTTAATTTGCAATTGCTTTATTCTTCTCTGAACAGTAAGTGATGTGGCACTGTGGGAAGCTGAGGAATATAAGGGCAGACAGACTGAAATTCAAATCCTCCTTCCACTAATTATTAGATATATGACCTTGAGTAAACGAGTTAATCTCTACAGGACTTTATTTTTACTACATTTTAATTGAACTTTTGTATATTTCATGCAATACACGGTAATCGTGTTTAGATCCCCTCCTCTATCTGCACCCCCCAATCCCTGCTCCACTGGATTCCATACATTCTGTCATAGATGTCAATGCCTATTTAGTCAAGTTTGTGTCCCCAGATGTCCGTCGGTGTGAGTTCATGCACTGGAGCCTGGTCAGCCTATCTAGAGTCACTCCTTTAATGAAGACCTACTCTCTCTTACCCAGCAGTGATCAGCTACCAACAGTTCCTTGGCTAAGGTTGAGGCTGCTTACCCATTTTCCCACTTCTATACTTTTTGTCTATTTTGAGTTTGTGTGGGTCTTGTGTATACTATCACCATTGCTGTAAGTTCATATAAGCAACTTCCTTGTGATCATCCACCATCCCTGGCTCTTATAGTCTTTCTGTCCCCTCTTCTGCAAAGGTCCCTGAACCCTGGGGTGGCAGAGGTTTAATATAGGAGTCCTATCCAGGGACATACACTCTGCAGTCTCTTAGACTACACTTTGGCCAGTGTGGCTATATTTTGCATGAGGAAGTTTCATTGATGAGAGTTGAAAGATGCATTGGTATTTATTCTCTGTTCTTCCATGTTCCATGAGACTTAGATGTAGTGGTCATATTGCAGATGTGTCACTCAGGGGTCAGCATCTCACAGACACTCTCTGTGTTTGACCAGTTGTGGAACTCTGTAATAGTCTGCATCTGTTGCAAAAAGTAGCTTCTTTGATGAGTGGTGAGAGGTGTATTCATCTGTTAATATAAGGATGCGTATTTAGCATGCAATAAGAAATTACTTTTTTCTAGGAATATGACAGGTCTAGGTTTTTCTCTAGTATCTATGACCTCTCCAGCCATCTGTATTTGGATATGTTTTCAGTGCCACATATGAGTTCCCTCCCATTGAGCGAGTTTTAAGTTCAATTATATAGCTGTTGCTTATGCCCCAAATAAAAGTGACACTACTGCACTGATGTAGTTTGCTGCACCGTTCGCTGTACACAGGATATTTTAAATGCTGATCATAACACTGCTACTCAACTGAGCGAAGGATTAGGGACAGAATGAAATGCCGTCAGTTATAGTGTAGAACAGACAGTGGCTGTTCAGTCTCTTCTCTTCCTTAAAAGAGTATCGGGGCTCAGTTTTATTTTTATATTTATATTTATTCTTAGAGACAGGGTGTCAGGTATCTCAGGCTAGCCTCAAACTCTCTATGTGGCCAAAGATGGTCTTGTACTTCTTTTCCTCCTGCTTCTACCTCCCAAGTACTGGAATTACAGGCATGTACCACCATATGTAGTTTATGCTGTTCTGGCGATGGAACCTTGTGCATACTAGGTGAGCACTCCACTAACTAGCCTACATCCCCAACCCCAAACTTTATTTCACTTGGAAAAAATAAAGAAGATTTCAACACCTATAGCTGAAAGTAGTAACAGTAGTAATAGCAATAGTAGACAGTATATACATGAAGTGATGTTTCACTATGAAATGATGTTTTACAAATTTAGTTTCTGCTGCATGCGTGTCTTTGAAAGGGTATTTGCTAACCTACCACACCTGTCTCCCAATAGAACAGCTTCCTTCCTACACCTGAACTTTGCTCCCTTCTCTAACCCTAACAGGTAACTTTGTACTGGGTGCTTGGTCCAAAGGGTATGAGGAGGAGGGAGTGTGACCATGGACTCCTCACCACCAACACAACTGAAAGCCTGAGTCTTTGTATGAAAAGGAAAACACAGACAAACCAGTCCCCAGTTCTACTAGCCCTTGAAAACAGGTGATCAGCAATGATCGTCATATAAAGGCCATGACCAAAGTGCAGATTTATCGTTTTCTTTTTAATGCATCCTGTTGTTTTCTGAATGGCCCCATCAGAGAGGTGCAGCCACTTGCTGATGCTGTATCATGGTCCTTGGCTGTTTACAACCACATAACTGAACCCTCCTGTTTTCAGCAATAGCATGACAAGACCCTTGTATTAGTCAGGGTTCACTAAAGAAGCAGAACTTGTACAATGACTATATATATGTATATATATGGATGATTGATCCAATCAAAAAGGTCCTTCTCATTTCAGTTAATCCCTGATCCAGTCAAGTTGACACATTAGCTCACAGGATACAGTCCGAGTGGTCCAACAATGGCTGCACCACACTGGAGAGGCTGAGAATCTGGTAGTTGCTCAGTCTACGAGTCTGGATGTCTCAGTAGTCCCAATCTGGTGCTGAAGGACTGACAAATTCCAACAGATCCACTAGTCTTCAATGTATGTTGGAATCCAAAGAAGTTGGTCACAGTAGCAAGATGAACTCACTGGTGAGAAAGAAGACAAGGGGCAAAAGGCAAGAGGTCCCTTCTGCTGTGGCCATTTATACGGGTTGCCATCAGAAAGTAACGCCCACATTTAGGGTGTGTCTTCCAGCTTCAGATGATCCAATCAAAAAGGTCCTTCTCATTTCAGTTAATCCCTGATCCAGTCAAGTTGACACCTAGGATTAGCCATCACAAGTCCACCCCTTGTCAACTTGACACCCAATAGCATCTCCTTATGTCATTCTTAATTTTCAAATGAAAACAATGGCATGGTCATGATTTCAATTAACATGATATAACTATCTCATCATAAAATGACCAGTGCATTATATATCTTAGAGTAGGTGGTAAGACCTTCAAGGAATGTTTATTCCTTTAGTATCTCATAACCTAAATATAATAATATAGATTTACAGCACTTAACCACTTACCACTTATCTCAATTATGCATTCAAAATGGAACAACACAAATATTTGCTTAACATATGTGTATATATGCACAAGCCTATATTCTTAACCAAATAGGACAAAAACACTCATGTCAATTACAATCCACATTTCTGCATCTGGTCACACGGCCTCAACTGATATTTATAACTGCCTTCCTCTACTACCCATTCTGTCTTTCCTCTACCATCAGCAAGCACCTCTGCAGGTCTTGGCTCTTTCCCCGGAGGAGTGACCCATATCTTCATCCCTGAAGGGTCCGGACCATTTGTTGTCCTATCTCTATTGGGTTGTTACAGTTTCCCATTGAACTTAATCACAGATATGGTAGCACTGAAAGATGCCCTAAGGAATCTGCTGCCTTCCAGACATAATCTTCCTTACCTCTGTTGTAGAGAAACAGTCCAATTTCCCCCTGGTAATCTGCATCAATCATCCCTACTAATGCTGTTATTCCTTTCTTAGCCTGTTGACTTAAGGGCATCAGAAGCCTCAAGTGGCCAGGTGGAAGTCTTAGCTTCCAGTTCAATGGACTGTTGCATCTCCTGGCAGAAGCACTCCCCTGCTCTAGAATAAGAACTTCTAAGCCAGCAAAGCTCAAAGTCATGGGTACAGGAAGTAAAAATTTTCCTAGTGGGTCACTAGGGGTGAATAGTGGAATCATTCCCATTTCAACCCCTCAATTCCTGGACCCGTGAATCCTGGCTATAGGAGAAATAGTACCATATATTGGATGCTGATTCAAAGCATATACTGCCTTCTGGAGGACCCTGAACTAATATAACCCTTTTGTGAAATTTGCTCCTCTTGGAAGCTTCCCATTATTGTTGCTATGATACATTTGGCACATTGACTACAAGGCATGAACAACAAAACCCTCTGTGATCCAAGGTGCAGACTGCTTTTCAAGGAGCTATTGATTTAGCTTCTGTCATATGTGTGTCTTTGAAAAGGGTATTTGCTAACTTAGTGCACCTCTCTCCTGGAGCAGTATCTGTTTTACCAATTGGCTGTAAACAGAATATTGTCAGCAGAAGTCACCACTACCAAGGCAGTTTACCTATTTCTTTCATTAGTATCAAAACAAGAATGACACTGATTTAATTCTTTTCAAACATAGATTCAAATTGTTCTCAATTCTCAGGACAATACCTGCTGATTCTTCTAGAGCTCAATTAAAGTTTTAAGGTGTTTGTATCAGAGAGCTAGAGGCCTGGGAAAACCATTCCATTTGTGCTGTACCTTCCTGCCTGAATGCTCAGCTGATTAGTACCAGGTCCTCTTGACTAATTAATCATAACCAAATGATGTTTTCTTTGATGCGCGCGCGTGCATGTGTGTGCGTGCGTGCGTGTGCGTGTGCGTGTGCGTGTGTGTGGGAGGGAGAGACAGACAGACAGACAGACAGACACACAGGGAGGGAGGCGCTGTGTGTGTGTGTGTGAGAGAGAGAGAGAGAGACAGACAGACAGACAGACAGAGAGACAGGCACGGAGGGGGGAGGTGGGGGAGAGAGAGGGGGAAGAAAGAGGAAGGAGAGAGAAAAGAGAGGCAAGAGTCTCTGTGTGTGTGTAAAGAGTGGTGTCACTTCCTTCTAATTTTTACCCATTAGAAAAATCTAACATACTGTAAGAGTATGCTTCCAGGTTGCTAGTAACTTTTGTTACTATGGTAAGGGGCAGGCAGATGCACTTTTCTAGATGTATTTTTCTCAATTTTAAACAATGGGAGATAATTTTTGCTTCCCAGCTGTTAGGGTGTGAATGCGAATTAACCTTATAGGCTCATGTACTTGAACACTTGGAGCCCAACTAGTAGTGCTGTTTTGGGGAGGCTGTGGAATATTTGAGACTGGGGCCTCACTAGCAGAAGTGTGTGGCTGGGAGCAGGCCTTGACAATGATATCTGCTTCTGGTTCTAGTCTGAGCTCTCTGCTTCCTGGTTTGTCAAGCTATCAGGGGCCATTCCTCAATACCCCCATGCCACGGAATGAGCCCTCCAGCTACCATGCTTTCCCCACCATGATGGACTGAATGCTCTTACACTGTGAACCAAAATAAACTCCTTCCTTAAAAATAAAAGATTTATAGGTCTTTCTTGAAGCAACAGATATGGAAAAGCACACCTACATTGTGATGAATAAAATTGCACAGTCCAGGCTAAAGCTTGAGAACATTTATAGGGAAAGACTTTTTTTTATACTTCTTCCTCAGATATCTCATTTTTAATTTATTTTTTTGTGTATTTCATACAGAACATCCCAAACAATCTTACTCATCTTTATACCCACATCCCAAATGGCACCATCCCATACCCCACCCCCCACTGCAGCCCATACATTCTGTCATCCCTGTTACTGTCCACTGTGTTATCAGTGTATAGGCAAAGATTTTTATTAGGAAAAATTTGTGACACATCAAAAAAGATAGATTGATATAAATCTCAGGTGCCCATACCTCAAACCACTTCTGTTCCCAATTATTTTGAAGTAAACTGCTGTTTTATTTTATGCATAATTAATAAAATAGGGATTACTGCAATGTAAAGATCTGAAGGTCATTTTTACTTATTTTTATGTTTATTTATTTATTGTGAGTGTGTGTGTGTCTGTCTGTCTGTCTGTCTGTCTGTGTGCACCCGTGTATTTAGTGATCATAGGGCAACTTACAGGAGTCACTTCTTTCCTTCTATCCAGTGGGTTACAAGGATCAAACTCAGGTATCAGACTTGGCAGTCAGTTACTCCCTAACCTGCTAAGTTATCATGGTGGCCCTAGACTGTTTGAAATAGATTTTCACAGTGTCAGGATATCTGACGATAAGAGAGAATCTTATCCTGAGTAGTGTCAGCTCTCCTGGTATTACAATTTTAAGTCATAAATGCTTTTCAATCCTGAGGCTAGAAGGGAACTGGATGTTTGAGGGTCTTCCCACCATAGGAAGCAAAGGTATCATAGCACCCAGAAGAAGTTGGTCACTAAGCTTCCCTACAGCCTGCAGCTGAGAAGAAGCCCAAGAAGAAGAGCTGGATCGATGATAAGAAGAAAGTAGAGCACTGAAATATTAAGTGAAATTTGAACAAGTTGCCGTTTCCTTAAAAGTTGTCTTCAAAACGTGATGGGGTGATATGGAAGGTGTTGGAGGGGAGGGAGTGGGTGTGGATTTGATCAAAACACTTTATATGCATGTATGAAATTCTCAATAAAGTTTTTTTAAGTTAAAAAAAGTTGTTTTCCAGTCATCCTAATAGTCACTAACATTTCTTGAGCATTCTCCATATACCAGGTGCAGTTTATAGACCTTCTCCTGTAATTCTGTATTTGTTATTATCCTCATTTGACAGAGGAGAGAATTGAGTTTTGGAGAGGCTGTACTTTGAACACAATCAGTTTCACACTGATGTCATTTTTTTTTCTAGCCACTGTTTGACTCTGCCTTTCATCCAACCCCAAAAGAAATGGGCTAGCAGTGGATACAATTTAGAAAATCTGTAGTCATAAACTCATGGACTCTGAAGCCAGATTATTTGGAACACATGCTCCTATTTATTCACTCAGCCCTGCTCATATATATGCTAGACGCTGAAGTATGCCAGGATCCCTTCTGCTTATACAGACCTTTGAGTGCAAGCTCTTTGCTTTAGGGTGAGACTATCTCTTTTAAAAGCAAATGTTAAAACTTGAATATGAGGTCATTTGGACTGTTTGGTCATAAAGTAACAGAGGCTTAATGTAGTTAGCTTGGGTAGTCAAGGCTTTATTCTGTAGAGTTCTCAAGTACTCAGGGATAAGGATTCAGCCAGATTTCAGGAAGACTCTGGGATCTATGCTGTGTCCATTACCCAGACTTTCCTGCATCTCATTCCCTCTTGCCTTTGCCCCTTGCATTTGTCAGCTTGATTCACTCTCTCTCTGCCCCACAGGATGAATGACAACAGATGGCTATCCCCCTCCCCGTGCCCTCATTCACATGATAGGCCCAAGCTACTCAGGGTGAGTAAGGTTACCTTAGTCCAAATTTCAAATTCACAGGCAGCTGCCCACCCTTGAATCAGCTGATTGTGACCAAGGAAGGGGTCATGCTGTACAAACATGGATACCGGTGAGTACCTTTATAAGCGTGAAGACTGAAGAGGAGAGACAGTACCCAAGAAGGGAAAGGAAAGGGGACTCCAAGAAGACAATCTAACAGGCAGTTAGTGAAGCAACTGGTACCAAGTACTAGAAAAGAATGTTAAATTGCATGCATTCAAGTTTCTTATACTGCGGAGAAGAGACCAAACCAAATACTATTTACATATCTGCCATTTGTGCATATATATGATTGTGGCATAGTTTGAGATGTATTAACTTGAATCAATATCAATCTGATTACAAATTCTAAAACCATTCTCAATATCAATTGGATGAGAAAGTCTAAACAATTCTCACAGCATACCTGCCATGACCAGTTAACCTTCTTTCCCCTTTTACTTCTCTGAATATTAGAGGTAATGGCTTATATTTTACCTTTTTAAATTCACATTAAGACATAGAATTGGTATAGGTCAACATATAAATAGAAAAAAGGTATGATATATGTATCAGAGAGCTTTACTTAATCATGAAGAAAAATGAAATGTCATTTATAGGAAAATGGATGGAACTGAAGATTATTGTATTAAACCACATTAGACACATAAAGATAAGTATCATATATTTTCTCTCATATGTGAAAACTAACAAAAACACCAACAAAAACCTATGACCTGAAAACAGAATGTGAAGTCTTAGGGAAGGGGAATAGGTCCAAGGAGAGAGAGCTTAGAAGGTACATTATAAAGCCTGGAATAAGGCATATCTAGAAATATTAAAATAAAACCCATTAATTGTATAATTAATAAGATTGAATAATTATAGCTTTAAAAACCTTATTTTTAACAAAGTTGTTGAGACTTACGAAAGTATTATTAGCTCAGTCTAAGAGATGTATTTCAGTGGGATTACCTAGTGTGTGTGAGGCTCTGGTTTCTATTCCTGGCACTGTAAACAAAAACAGAACACTTAGGGGTTGGAGAGATGGCTCAGGGGTTAAGAGCACTGGCTGCTCTTGAAGAGAACCTAGGTTCAGTTCCCAGCACCCACATGGCAGCTAACAACCGTTGGTAACTCCAGTCCCAGTGGATTCAATGCCCTCTTCTAGCCTCCCTGAGCATTACATGCTTGGGTTCAGTTACATACATGCATGCAGAAACATTCCTACACATAAAATAAAAATGAATAAGAAAATTAAAAACCTAAACAAATAAGTGAACTCTTTGCTTTATCCATCTGGGAGGACAGTATGAATGATACATATATTAGTCCCTCAGCACTGGTTATTATATATTTAAAAATAGCAAAATTCTGCCTCCAAATTATTTTCTAATAATTGAAATATTTTCAAATAACACATGATCTAAATAACACTCCTAAATTTACACTTGATTTTGGCAATGAAAATATTTTACATTTAAGCATTAGCTATTTTATAATTCACAAGTAATATTGCATACCATGTCCTCTATTTTATCTATGACTATACTGTTTGAACTGAGGGAAAATCTCACTTTCTAGGTGTGGCGACTTTCAGCTGTTTTAACCATCTTTAAAATAGTTATAGCAATGTGGTTTTGGAAGTACATGATTCATCAATGGACTCAAATGTTTGGTAAGTGGGATCTGGCAACAGTTAAGAAGATACAGACTACATGGAATTGAGCAGGCTACCTGTTTTTCCCAATCCCCTCTTGGGAAAGACCATTTTTTTCCAGGGGAGCGGAGGTTCAACTCCTCAGGAAGGAGCTGTGTAAAAAAGGAGCTGACTTGCTTTCTAGTTAGACTCATGAAAAGTCATTGAGAGGATGTATGTAAATAAGGGTTGTGGGGTCAGTCCTTCAGTCTTAAAGGCAGAATGATGCTTAACATTCCAGACCAGCCTTCTTCAAACCACCAGGACCCTCTTCAAAGGCCACCTTTGCCCTGTATCTACCCTGCTAGTACAACATGGAAATTCCGTTTTAAGTCCTATAATAGGAGTGATCAATACTATTTTTTTATATTGCTTTCCCATTTACAAATTACCTCCACATGCTTTTTCTCATTCATTCAAACAATCCATTTTACAGATAAGGCTTTTGGTCTAGGGAAGAATAGTAATCTGTCCACAATTACACAGCCCAGTAAGTCACAAATCCAGGACTAAAATCTCAGCTTTGGGCTCCAAATCCTGTTATTTCCTAAGCATACCATAGTGCTGCTCCCATGGGGCTGTGTTGCTGGAAATGCTCCTAACCAAAGTATACCCTGGCTCCCTGCCTCAAGGGACATATTTAAAGATACTTGTGCAAAGCAGGGATTCAGAAATCGATACTTTGCAGGCTGAAGTTTAATTTGGGGAATGAGTGAATCCATGGATGATATGTTCAGATGCTTCACAATTACATCAAAAACCACACTTTGGGATTTGAAGATGTGCTATGTTGGAAAAAAAATAGAGAGCCTATTCAGATAAGATGTTTGAAGACCTTTATTAGTATTTACTTACCATGCTTATCTTATGCCCTCCCTCCTTCCCTAACAGGTGAGGAGTGTGTTGCGATGTTAAACTCTTCCTAAAATGCAGATGTAGCCCAACAGCAGATCTAAGAATGTGGGTTGGAGGAGTTCCCAGCACCATACTTTAACAACAAGCTCCAATTCATAATTTTGCAGTGATCTGATTAATACTATCCTGGCAGCATCTCTAATAGCACAGAGACCGTGGGGGAAAGGCTAAGTTTGTAGCTACAACTTCGTGTTTTCCTTTCTCATTCGCTGTGTTATGGATGCTGCTATCAAGTTATGGCTTCTTTGATTTTTACTAATGTGCAGGAGTATACCAGAGCCTTCAATTACCTAAATGCCTTCCTTTCAGATTCTCAATTACAGAATCCACTTACAACATGGCCAGGACATACTGTTGAATCTCCCTATTTTTGTCAGCATTTATTAAATGCCAACCTCATGGCACCCCTCCTCCTTTAGACAAGGAAAGTGATGGCATTTGTGCAGTCAGAATTTTCTCCCCATAAATCTGAATGAAAGAGGACTGGGAGTTTAATGGGTGATGATAATAGCATTATGGCCACTTAGTGGTCTTTTGAGTGTGTGGCTGAGTGAACAGTTGCTTGATACATTCCCACCTGAGCCAAACACTGTTATCTTCTCATTTCTTACACCCTTTTCCACTCACCTGGAACCAAACACTTCCCTTTGTTGTATCTTATCTAGGAACGAGGAAATGCCACTAACTACAGGTAAATATGACCTTTGTGAACTGGCAGAAGCCTTCCTCAATGGGATGGCTTGGAGCTCTGATTTCCAACATGAGTTTCATTTCAAAGTCATGTAGCCCAAGTATATACCTAGCCATAATATATTGGTAATTTCTGGTGGCTTGTTAATGCAATTATATCTCATGCTAGGAAATCCATATCACATGGATTTATAAATGCATGATCAAAATTTATTAAGGGCTGAAATCCCCTAACATTTAAAATGGTTGTTGTTGAAAATAATAGTACTGATTGCTAAATTTATATTCTTTGTCACCCAATTCATATATTGAGAACAGTGCCAGTAAAGACGAATACAGTAGTTGCATGAAACATGGTTACCAGGTAAAATACAAGATGCTCAGTTGATCTGAATTTCAGATAAACAACTAACTTTTTAGCATAAGTTTATCGCATGCAGTATTTGTGGTCGACTATGAAAGCATTTGTTTACTGTGATTCTGATTTAACTGGCATCCTGGACTTTTGCTTGCTGAATCTGGCAAGAAGTAAAAACATTGCTCTTTCCCCATGACATGAAGCCATCAGTTTAAATAGCGATCATTGTTACCACACAGCCTAATTGAAATAAGCCTGTTGATAATGAGCAACCGACTGGAAAGGAGTGCATTTTAGCAGGGTCTCTATCAGATGGTCTATTTTACAAATAATGTCAGAATTGCACATGAAGCTGTTTGCTGTTATACATTCTCTGAGTTTGAGGATTCTATATTGTGATTAACAGTAGAGCA
Source organism: Nannospalax galili (assembly GCF_000622305.1). Classification (NCBI taxonomy): domain Eukaryota; kingdom Metazoa; phylum Chordata; class Mammalia; order Rodentia; family Spalacidae; genus Nannospalax; species Nannospalax galili. The sequence continues at coordinate 3,454,171 of NW_008358534.1, read as the reverse complement.
GCAGAAGGAATCTTGGAACAGTATGTTCCCCAGCTGTGACACAGAGCCAGGCATCAATTAGGAAGCATCACAAGAGCTTATCAGGCATATGTTTGGATTCCTTTTCCTGGTATTAGGAAAGACTAAGATTTGTAAAGGTGATTAGTCCAGAATACTACACAGCTTCAGTCAGGATCAGAAACATTTATAGTGTTCCTTGAACTGCTTTTAATGTAAAGAGGATTGGAGGGGGGATTACTTGATGAAAGCAGTAATTAATAATGAGAGCAGCAGCAGTCGTTAGTATTTGTTGAAGGTCCAATATGGGCCAGGCCCTGTGCTTGGATGTTGAGTTGCCTATTGGACTCTAGCTAATCCTAGTTTCTAACTCAAGTCTGCATGCTTAGCCTGTCTGCTAACATCCTTCCACCAACAACTTGCTTAACAAAATCTCAACTGAAAATATGGTCTATGTTTTTACAAATTCATTTATATATTTGTGATATGACCTAGTTGGGGAAAGAGATAAGTTGTGTTTCCAATATCAGCTTAGGGACATTGCATTTTAAGAATCAGGAAACGGGGCCTGGAGAGATGGCTCAGCAGTTAAGAGCACTGAGTGCTCTTGCAGAGGACCCGGGTTTGATTCCCAGCACCCACATGACGGCTATGAACCGTCCTTATTCAGTTCCAGGGGACTGTGAAGCCCTCATCTGACCTCTGCGGCATTGCACGATATGGGTGCACTCACATAGCAGAAGGTAATACACTCATACACATAAAAAATAAAAATAATAAATATTTTTTTAAAAAAGAATCAGGAAATGGAGGGAAATTTGTCTAATCAATTTCACCATTTTGTTTTCTCTAAATCCCTAAAAAGAGTTAGGGCAACCTGTTAGCTTTTGTACTACTTTATATATTTTGTTAATGCTTGGGTATTAAATATTTTGATGGAACAGTGCTCTTCAGTAATTTGTTTAGTAAACACTTTCAACACATCTCTGTGTTTGGGTCTTGCCCTCATGGTATCACTGGGAAAGACAGGTGAAAGAGAATTACCACAAAGTCATTCTCTCAGAAACCTGGAAATAATCCAGACATTTATTGTGTTCCAACCAAACCTGAAACACGAAGAAAAATCATGTAATGGATTCCGTTTCCACCCACCCCTGTCTTGATTTAGAAATGAGGAGGAGTTTGATCTTTTTCAAAATAGCGACACAATTCTCTTGTTTTCCCCTTTACCTGTGAGTTCAGAGTGTTAGTACCCTCTGGGCTTTCCTGCCTTCAAAGAACTGGAGGCTGCACTTTCTCAACTGCCGTTTTTATCAACTGATCTAGGAAAAAAAGGAATTGGGAACTTTTGGTGACTGATCTCGAAAGAGGGACCCTGAAGGCCTGCCCTCAGGTAGGAATCTGAGATTTTGGATGGACAGATGATCTCGCTTAACAAGATGGCCCTCTGATTGCATGACATCCAAGGTGTGCTTGCTGCTGCCTTTTCTTGGAACTGCTGTTTGGAATCCTGCCAGTCTTCTAGATGAGGATATTGACTTAGAGAGGGAAGGGAGTCGCTGTAGGAAACACAGCTTATGTATTTACCAAGGCAAAACTAGACCCTTTGCCTTCTGACCCCTAGGCTAAACAGTGTATCTCCTTACTCTGAAGCTTTCTTCCCCCCCCCCCCCAGGTCTTTTTTTTTGAGACAGGGTCTCCCTGTAGCCCCAGCTGTCCTGGAACTCACTATGTAGATCAGGCTGGCCTTGAACTCACAGAGATCCTCCTACCTCTGCCTCCTGAGTGCTGGGATTAAAGGCATGTGCCAACACGCCGGCTTTCTTTTTTTTTTTTTTTTTTGTTTTGAGACAATGTATTGTTTTGATGCCCAGACTGGTCTTGAACTCTCAGATTCAAGGTATTGTTCTGCCTGTGCAGTTGGGACTGTGGTGTGTACCATCATGCCTTGCTCTACTGTCCAGCCCTGTGCTGGTCTTGGGCTTAGTTTGGGTGTTCATTGTCTCCATTTTATAGTCTCTAATAAGAGTGTGAACATCATGTACCAAAACGTAGAAGCGTGTCCAGTGACAGGCTCGAATTAAATGATATAAAGCTCTGGGTTATCGAGCACACATTTGAAACACAGGGTAGAATAACAGTCTTCCCCTACCAGAACAGCCACTTCTGTTGCTTGAGAAGAGGAAATTGCATTTCTCTTTAAAGGCACTGCATTTTTTTGAGACAAAGTCTTACTCTGAAGTTTATGCTGGCCTCAATCTTGAAGCAATCTTCCTGCCTCAGTCTTTCTTGTGTGTCTTTCTTAGAAAATATGTTCAGAGAGATAACAATTGATCCTTGATTTGGACTTTGCTCTCTTTGAATAAATCTGAAACTACAAGTAGATCATTTGAAAAATAGCCAGAGAGAAAAAAGACAAGCAGCATAGTTATTTGGTAATGCATAGACCAAGCTGAATTTGCGTGGCATTTTGTAGACCCTTTGGTCAGGCAAGCAAGGATCAATAATTAACATTTCCCAAATGCTTTAAAATTATTCATTGATCACAATAGCACATCTGTAAAGACATTTCCATATGAGAAGCATAAGGCTCTGATCTGTTTAGATCAGACCACCTGGTCCCCAATTGACAGCCCCCAATTTACAAATGAATCATGTAAGTCATTTGGCAATCTGGAACATATTTTCCCATAGAGGTGACATTATTCGTGATGGGTAGTTTCTTAAGCTAACATGAGACACTTTGCCTTTCAATTATACTATGAGTCATCTTACAAATCTATTTAATTCATGGTAGCCTAAGAAACTAAACACAGGAGTGGGGATCCATATTTCACAGAAGATGGTGGTAGAGAATGATACAGGTCCTCTGCTTTAGACCCTAGAACTCAAGTCTTCCTAGTAAAAGAGCTCTTAGATTCATATTGTCTCAATCATTGCTCAGTTGAGAGGGGCTAAGGTAGAAGCCCTGATGAGATGTTGACAATTAGGCAGCTGCTGTAAGTAGAACTTCCCTGAACAGCTATGGCTGTTCTATGGCTGAGGCCCTGTTACTCAGGACTCTGGAATATTGGTAATTAATTGATCTTCTTTACTTTAATGGCACTCAGGAAAGTAGGGTAAGACCCATGGGAGAGGGTTGGGCTTCTGGTTTGTTTGGGTACTTGCCTCAGTCCATATACCTACAGAATGGAATAAAGAAATGGAAGAGAGCTAATGAAATAACAGAGAATTAATGTTCCTGTTTCAATACAAACACGTGCGAGAGAGAGAGAGAGAGAGAGAGAGAGAGAGAGAGAGAGAGAGAGAGAGAGAGAGAGAGAGAGAGAGAGAGAGAGAGATTCCTCTGTATCTGTACCGATTTGGCTTTATGACTCCACACAGATACCAATATTCTCAGAAGCTCCAGGCTTTTATGTATAATGATGCACAGGGGTGGCTAGCTCAGCTGGTATACTGTCTGCCATGCAAGCATGGGGACCTGCATTCAATCCCCAGGACTCATGTAAAAAAAAAATTGGTATTGTAGTGTGTGCTTGTAATCCCAGCACTGGGCAGGTGGGAACAAGTGGATCCCAGGGGCTAGCTGGCCAGCCTCCCCCCCCCAGTGAAAAGACCTTTTTTTTTTATAAAAGGAAAACAGTAGACAGTGCCTGAGGAATGATAGCCAAGGATGCCAAGGATGACCTCTGACCTCCACATACATATACACACACGTGCACATGTATATGCATCTGCATACACATGGACCTGTGCACACACACAATGTACATGCACATACAGAGATGGGCCAGGAAAAAAGATGTAATATTTGCATAATCTATGTAATAATTTGTATAATTTCAATTATCTCTGTAATACCTAATGCAAAGTAAGTGCTATACAAATAATTATACTGTACTGCTTTATAAAATAAGTCTCTACATGCTCAGAACATGCCTTTTTATAAAATGTTTTTGACCAGCACTTGGTTGAATCCACAGATAGGGACCCCATGGACAGAGAGGGCTAACTGTATGTCAAGATACATGCATATGAATATAGAACATGTGCCCATTGTAAATAGCTTGTAACCTAAAACATAATTGTGGGAGTAGAATTTCCACATAATTGTGCTAGCCACTGATAACTAATATTTTGGCATATTTAACTAAATATTTCCATGTTTGTGCATATAGACACACCTTTTAAAAATTGCAATGAGGGGGCTGGAGAGATGGCTCAGGGGTTAAGAGCACTGGCTGTGCTTTTAGAGGACATGGGTTCAGTTCCCAGCACCCATATGGTGACTAACAACCATCTGTAACTCCAATTCCAGTAAATCTGATGCCTTCTTCTGACCTCCACAAGCATTGCATGACACAGGTACACTTACATACATGCAAGCAATACACTCATACACATAAAATAAAAATAATAAATAAAACATCTTTTTTAAAACTTGCAATGAGAATGAGCGTGAGGATGTAGCTCAGTACTAGTGTGCTTGCTTAAGCATGCACCAAGGCCTGAGTTTCATCCCCAGCACGGCATATACCAGATGTGGTAGCCCATACCTGTAATCCCAGCACTTAGGTGGTAAAGGCAGGCGAATCATAATTAGTTATCATCAGCTATATAGTGAGTTCAAGGCCTGTCTGGGCTACATGATACCCTGTATCCAAAAAAGTACAATAAGAAAATACTGGCATTGTTTGGTGACTTTAAGAAAATCAGAAGAGCATACTGAAGGTATTTTCCATATTAATAAATACACATTTACTTACTTTAAAAAGAGAACATGCAAATATATATCCACATTAGCTTTTGTAACAAATGCTTAATACTCTATTAGTTGAATAAAGTCTATTTAACCACTCCCTTTTGTGATGCCCTGCACGGGCAGTGTGTTGCATATTGGCTTGGCGCATGCAGGCTCTGGAGAGCTCCTGTATCACTCCTTATTTTGCATTCATTGAGGCCACATGGGTAGCTTGGAATTAGGCAAAGTGACTGTGTTTACACCGTGAAAACAGGCAAATGTTACAAATTTTTGTTTTAATCCCAGAAATTTGGTGCGTTGGCATATCGTGTAGACAAGAACCCTTAGGTTCACCATTCTCTGGCTTCACCTTGCCTAGCTCAACTGGTGTGATGTGGGGAGGGCCTGATGGAGAAAATGAACTGACCACAAATAATCACAGTAACAGTCAGTCCTGAAACTTTGGTACCATAGAACCTTCTGTGGCTAATGGTCCTGTCCCCGAGTGTAAGCATTGTATCTTGATGATCATGTGTCAATAAATAATATTTTGGAAGCCGAGTGTTTTGGCAAATAAACTAGTGTTCTCTGTTAACCTAGTAAGAAGTTTCAGATTGACTAGATTGCAAATGTGTGGCAAAGCTAGCAATAAGAAAAGTCTACAAGACATGACTGGTGTTTGACTTTTCGTTGTTTCTGTCACAGAAAGAATGCTGGCTGGGAGAATGGTCCCTATGATCTCTAGATGTTTGCTGTATTTACTATGGAACTTTAAACCTGTGGCACAACACCGTGGATCGGAGACCGCATTTCTGGATTCCTCTTGTCAGTTTTTCCTTGCTGTATCAGGTTCTAGTTTTGGGAGAGTAAGAAAGAGGGCTGGGGAATCTGGGACTTACCTTTGGGGAAGCCACAGACAAGGCACTTCACTTTGTTTTCTGTTTTGATACGGTTGAAAGGTACCTTGCTGGGGGCTGGAGAGATAGCTGAGTCAGAAAGGGCTTGCCTTACAGGCATGAGGACCTCAGCTCATTCCCCAGAGCCCACATGAAAACACCAGGTGTCGGGGCATGCACTGTAATCCCAGCAATGGGGAAGCAAAGACACGTGGCTTCTTGGGGCTTCCTGACCAACCTGCCTAGCCTACTTGGGGAGCTCCAGGCCAGAGAGAACTTGGCCCATAAAGAATGCCCTTCTTCCCCACGTGATACATTGCTAATCTAAGAACTGCAACCTGTTTATGTCTCTTTGTCCCCAACACAGCACAGTACATTGAGCACCTCAGAAACTCTGTTCATCAACATTCCTTTATTCACTTTCATGGGACTTTTAGATACACAGTGTGCTGGTGGAGAACCTGACAGATCTGAGTTCAAATCCCAGCTCTGGAATTTACACATTCTGTGACCTTGGGCATGCTGCTTATGTTCCACTGGCCTCAGATTCTTCAGCTAGGAATAAGGACGTTAATAGTGTTTGTCCTCCAGCTTTGTTGTAAAATTCCAGCAAGAGGATACACATAAAAGGGTTGGCACAGTGCCCCGCATTTAGTATAATTTCACTACATCATGATTTTTCTGTCCTAGTAGCATATTCTGTGAGCATTTTATAAAAATGATATCCAAACAGCACTGACAGTCTTCTCATGTCCCTCTCCAAATGATCTGTGAAAGGACCAAGTCCCTGTTCTCCTCTTGAGTGTCACACACAATTTCTAGTCCATTTCTGCCTCAGCTTCTTTTCATGAACCAAAGAACTCTCGAATTTGTTCTCTAAACCCCATCCATCTAAACCTGTTTCTTCCAGAAAGTCTTCCCTGACTACTCCAGTCCACAAAGCTTGCATGTGCTCGGGTAGCAGGTGTCTTCTAGCAACTTTCCTTCCTCTTGGCCTTGACTTATGCCCTACCTTTTAACAGGACCTGCAGTTGTTACCACAGAATTGCCAACTAGTCCCTGGTGATTTGATCGCTCATTCAAATTCCTAAGGTAAAATAGGAAGAATTGTTATCAGTTCAGCTATGCGCTGGAAATCAGTGTGTCAGATTTAGCAAATATCAGAGGATACTCAATAAAAATTTAAAATTCGAATAAAAAGTAGACATTCTAAAATTGTCCCTTATTTTTAAGTTTTGTAGTTAGTTGGGAAATGAGGCTTGTATGTGTACATGCAGTACAACAGGATGTGATCTTTGTGGCAATGCAGAATGAACAAATCAAACAATGAACATTTCTGTCAGCTCAAACACTTCCAGTTTGTTTACAGTGAGGCTATGTAAAACATAATCAAGGAATTTGTGACCTGTAATGAAATTTTTTAGTTTGATTGTATTCCAAATATCATGTGGGCCATGCTTATACTCAAATGTTCGCTGTTTATCCTAAATTCTAATTAAAATACATGTTCTTGGGGGCTGGAGAGATGGCTCAATGGTTAAGAACACTGGTTGTTCTTGCAGAAGACCCGGGTTCAAATCCCAGCACCCACATGGCAGCTAACAACCGTCCGTAACTCCAGTCCCAGGGGATCTGACAGCCTCTTCTGACCTCTGCGGGCATTGCACGACACGGGTGCACTTACCTACATGCAGGCAATACACGTGTACGTACAAAATAAAAATAATAAACACAATTTTTTAAAAATAAATGTTCTTTTTTTTCTGTGGCAATCCTACTTGGGAATTGAGCAGAAAGGCTGTAAAACAGCAAAGGACCTGCCACAAATCCTGGGCAGGCAAGTACTCTGCGTGCAATTTACCCATTTAACAAGCACCTCCTAACATATCTTGCTTCCTGGGTTCTCTGTTCACCAGGGCCAGTGTGCAGTTATCCATAGGGTGCTTCTAGCATCACTTTGTATCAAGGCAGTATCCGTAATTTTGACATTGAGACTTACTTACTTTAAATCATTTTCTGTCAAGTGGCAGTCAGCACGTTACAATACTCTTTGACAGATGTAATTAAGCATCATGAGGAAGGAACATCTTTTTCTAGTTTCCACCAAGGTCGTGGGTAGTACCCACCCTGTACTCACTGCAGAAATATGTCACAGGATTTTCCAGAGCATAGATGGGGACCTACTGATGGACTAGAAACTCACTTTATCACGACCAGCATTAGCAGTATCATAATAGGGAAACGGATGGTAGTGAGATGACAGAATGGAACCGAATATCAGCATCTGTTCCAGGTAATAGACATGTTGTTGTTAGATATTAAGCTTCAGTGTTTCTACTGGATGGTGATAAAAGAAAATCTGATTCTTTCTACTGTCAAAAAGGTTTGAAAGACACTGTGGTGGTAGTAAAAAGGGTTTGAAATACTGAGACTACAGAGTAGAGGCCAAATCCTAATTACAGTCTATAGTGGCTGTGTAACCTCAGGCAAATTACTTGACCCTCCTGGGCCTTGGTTACCCCATCTGTAATTTGGGGATAATAATTGTACCTGCTTGAAGAGTTGTTCTGTGGATTTAATTAATTAATCCATGCAAATCACTTAGCACTGGGCCTGGCGTGTTGCAGGGGATCAATGCAGTTTTGGCTGTTATTATCAGTGATTAGCTGAGAGCCGAGAGGGTTGGAAGAGGCAGGCTCATTAACTGTGGGTGAGCAGTGACAGCTGACAGCCAGATGTGGAAAGAAAGAGAGTTCCGAATAATGCAAAAGCAGATGAGGTACAATAAAGGGTATTCATGTTGATGACCTTGAGTCATCAGGAAAAGGTTAAGTTATGCCCAGAATAGTGTGTTGGGTAAGAGAACTTTGTAATACATTTAGTTAGAGGTCTTTCCAGTGAAAATTATTCCAATAAACACAGTTTGAACACTTGGCAGAAAACACCAGTAATTGGATGATGAATTTAGAAGTTTTGGTTCCAGTGCAAGTCTAGTTAAATGACTTACCCTAGGCCTATGTTTTTTGCAAGTATATTGTGATTTCCAGCTTGGTTGTAGATTCTCTGAGGACACATACTGAATGTAGCTTTCATTCTAGTTTCCCAGTAGAGTCAGTGCGGGGCCAAGCACATAGTTGTTAGTTGTAGAATCCCATTCACCAGACTAAAGTGTAAGGACAAGAACTTCAGTAACATTTAGCAGGGCTCCTCTGCAAACTGGATCTGGCAGGAGGCCAATAGTGCAGGGGTGGGGGGAGGTGATCCCTATAATGTGCTCGGAGAGCAGAGGCAGGGAGCATCAATCCCCTTCCACAGCACATGGCTACTTACTGATACTTGTCACATGCCTTGTGTGTGTGTGTGTGTGTGAGAGAGAGAGAGAGAGAGAGAGAGAGAGAGAGAGACAGAGACAGAGACAGAGACGGAGATAGAGACAGACTTTAGGAAACCAGCTCATTAGTGTTTTGAGTACAAATACTCTTTTCAAAACAAAAATCGAACTGTTCAGGTGTGGTGGCATATGCCTTTAATCCCAGCATTTGGGAGGCAGAGGCAGGTGGATCTTTGTGAGCTCGAGGCCAGCCTGGTCTACATAGTGAGTTCCAGGACACCTGGGGCTACAGGGAAACCCTGTCTCAAAAAGACAAAAAAAAAATGGAATTGTTTGGAGCTGGTGAGATGATTCAACCAGCAAAAATGCTTGCCTCTGAAACCTGAGGACCAGAGGTCGATCCCAGGAACTCACAAACCAACTGGCTCCACAAAGTTGACCTCTGTCTCTCTGTCTCTGTCTCTGTCTCTGTCTCTCTCTCTCTCTCTCTCTCTCTCCCTCTCAACAATGAAAAAATTTTTAATTTTTTTAGAAATTTTAAAAATTATTTTTATTTTATATGTGTGGATGTTTTTCATGCATGTTTGTTAAGTGCATCCATGTCATGCAATACCCTTGGAAACCAAAAGAACACACCAGATCCCCTAGAACTGGAGTTACAGATGACTGTTAGTCACCATGTGGGTGCTGGGAACCGAACCCTGGTCTTCTAGAAGAACAGCTAGTACTCTTAACCACTGAGCCATCTCTCCAGACCCCCCTTTTTTTTAACTGAACAAATCTACAGCTAATCTTGAAAGATTTTTGATAAAGGAATTTTTAAAAACACATTGACACTCCCTTTCAAATCCATTTGGGAACAGCGGTAGAAGAATCCACCAGCCACTCAGAAAGCCCGTGGTTTCTGAGTACAGACATGCCTGGAGAGCTCTTCTTAATGTTTTCCTGGTGTCCATGAGGCAGCTCCTCTTGTGTCACCTTCTCAACTGCCACTTTCTAACAGGTCTGCTATTAGAATACCATCACTGTGGAAAACATAACTGAGTAAAAGGTAAGCATACCGTTACCAGCACATTAAATGAATTCATCATAGCCATATCGATTGACTTTAAAATATAACAGATATATGGGGCTGGATAGATGGTTCAGTGGTTAAGAGCACTGACTGCTCTTTCGACCTGGGTTCGATTCCTAGCACCCACATGGCAGCTACGAACTGTTCTTAACTCCAGTTCCAGGGGAATCCGAAGCTCTCTTCTGACCTCCACAGCATTGCACAATATGGGTGCTCTCACATACATGCAGACAATATACGCATACACATAAAATGAAAATAATTTAAAAAATATCAGATATATAAATCATGTTATTTTAAGAAATTGTTGTGATAGATCCGTGTAGTCTTCTGTCTTCAGGTGAGCAATTTGTAATTATTTTATTGATTGATTCATTTGTTGCCTGAGTTGATGCCTATCTCCCCTCTTGTACTGTGTCAGGAGATCAGAGACTACCTTATTTCTGCTTCCTCTTACTTCTCCAAGGCTCTGTACAACACTTGGGACCCGATACATGCTTATTAAATATTCATTGTGGAAGGGAACAAATGACACATTTACTTAATGCAGTGACTGCGCTTTCCTGTGGTTCTATTGTAACTGGTTTGAATGGAGTTTCCCTAAGTCTTCAGAGAGGCAAGAGGCTATATCTAACCACAGCAAGGCCTGTGATCCACAGTGAATGCAATACTGTGGCGTTGAGCATTGACAGCAGAGCTTACTTCAGCAAACACATGCACAGCTGAGAGAGATAGAACGTGGAACCTTGATTAGCTACAGGGGTGATGGTATGATGAAACCCGGATCAAAAGGATGAGTTAAGGGAGTTTTCTGGGTGGAGGGGACTGCATGAGTCTGGGGACTGCATGAGTCTGGCAACTGCACTGGTGTGCCAGAGAGCTGTGGAAGAAGGCTTCTGGCACCCGCTAAGGAACTTTTGGTAAATTGCCGAATTGTGAGCAGTAACTTTGTGGGTCCTGAAATCCAATGCTTAAATGAAATTTTACTTTTTTGAGTTGGAGGCGTGTACATAGGAGACAAAATCAAAAAGCCATCAAAGATGAACAGTGAAAAGCAGATCTCTCCTACCCAGTCCACCCTACAGCTCCCAACTCAGTTCCCTTCCTCAAGAGAACTACTGTCACCAACTCCTAAGGTAACAGTTAAGTGAAACTTGCAGATACTGCTTGTATGAAATAAGAAACATCTCTAATGATTTTTTTGTTGTTGTTTCTAATTGCCTTGAGATATGCACCAGTAATGTCTTGCTGGTCATCCTTGTGTGTAGGTCTCTCTGTGCATGTGTGCATATGCACATTTGCCTAAATGAGGCTACAGAATCCAAGAAGTCATTGTGGACACCTTTGGTTTGAAAATGTGCGGCCTTTTCCCTTTAAACTCAAATCCCCCTAACAAGAACAACAACAACAAAAGTTCATACTGTAAGTGATGCTAACGCCGTGTATATATATCTAGGCCTGTGTAATTGTATAGAACATATGTTTCACACATATGTAAGGGAAATTTTGGTCATTTGATTTTACAACAGTGGCATCCAAGTATGTACACACTACTTCATCTGGCTTCTCTCACTTTACAATACGCCATGGAAACCTCCTTGTTCCTTTAAATGGTGGCATAAAAGGCCTCAGCTTGGATGTGCAATTCACTCAGCCATACTTCTGCTCACAGTCATACCTTCCATTTCCAATGCTTTTAGTTCTGGGCAATAGAGTCTAGAGAGTGATATTGCTGAGTTGAAGTGTATCTATATAATTAATTTTAGGAACTAATGCCAGATCCCTGTCCAGCTCCCATTTCTACCAACAAGACATGAGAGTCTGCTTTCTCCTGTATCTCAGCATTCACTTCTGTAAAAACAAACTTAAGATAACCCTTCCATTTGTTACCAGCTATTTGTTGATCCAAATTGTGAAATATTTTGAACACTGAAAACACTTGAGTAAATTCACCTTCAAAGCCACAGCCCTGAGTAGGAAAATGCTTTTGATTTCATCCATTTGATCTTAAAGGAACTTGGTTTAATAATCAACATAATACCTAGCAGTTATTGAGAGCTTCTGCTACATGGAGCATTTGTTAAGCATTGTCTTTTTAAAACCCAACATCTATGAGGAGATACTCTTCTTTCCTTTTATAAATGAAGAAATGGGAGTGTGGTGAGTTTGAGAGACTTCCTAAAGGTCACACAGCTGGGACACAGTAGCATAAGGACTCTCCCTGCAATGCCACTAGACTTTGAGTAGCATGCATATGTCTGGGACACTGGGAGTTGAGACTAGGCCTGACCTTTCCAGAGGGACATCTTTCCACTTCAGAGAGGAAGTGACAGTGAACAGAGAGTAGAGCTAGCTGTTGTCTCAAGTACCCAGTATTTGAAACTGGCCAAATAGATGCAGTTGGATAGTCAGTCTTGCAGCCTCAGAGAAGATCAAGCCTTTCTTGGCCGCAGAAACATGCCCTCAGCCAGGGGAGGTCATGGTCTCAGGAAGACAGGCTGGAGGCAAGGTGTGGTATGCAGGATATCTTACCAGCTTGAGCTTTATCTCCTGTCCTTAGGCAGAATCTCTGTTATTCAGGTGCTGGAAGTCTCCGTGAGTGCTCCTCCTCCAGGAAACGTTGCTGCCAGAAGCTTTCTAGCCTAACTCAGCAGAAGAAGGCAGGGAGAGAGCTTCTGAGGAAAAAAAAGTCTGAGAGCAGCTAATCTCTGAGGCAGAAGTCTGTTTGTATCCGTGCAGCTCCGTTTCTATGCTGACAGTACCAGATCAGGATGCATTCTTTAATGTCACTGTGATAGCAGAAGTACTTATGCAAATGATTCGCAGAGGCCATTAATTTCCTCAGCACAGAATTCTAGCCAAATCTTCCTCCAGAGAAAGTGAAGGACACATTACAATTCTAGCCCAAGAGATACTTATAAAGAGTTAATCAGATGCAGATTGGTTCATCAAATAAAAGGAACCACCGATATTAATTCTTTGGCTGGAAATTGTTTCACCTTGAAAGGGTAATCAAAGTGGCTATCATTTATTGAGCACCCAGTAAAGGGCAGGCGATTTGCATACATTATCTCATTTGATCTTCACTGTAACCCTAGTGAGGTAGGTACCATCGCTGTGCCCATTTTTAGGATAAACCAGTTTAGGTTTAGAGATGTTAGGTAACCTGTGTACAAGCCTATTATAAGTGAATGGTAGGAACTGAAATTGGAAATCAGGAGCTTCTAAGCCTCCCTTAGCACCCTTGCTTTCCTCAGGCTTCTAGAGTCACCATCTTTCTTTAGGCTGTTAGATCTAAGCATCATCAACCATTCATAATAATGTTTCAATTTATAAAAGACCTACTATGTGCGAGGCAATTCACATCAATCCTAGCCAATATGCATGCCTCCAAAACCTGAGCTTTTTGCTATTGATTCTCCACCACCCCAATTCTAGTCGTACACCAACTCTTTGAGGAATAAAATTATGTGTTCCATATTGCTTGCAAAAATGATTGTTTTCCCATTTTTTCTGTTACGGATGGGATTGTAGTTCAGTCTCTGTTCATTTTTAACAAATCTAGATACTCGTTCTGGCTGCCTCTCAGCTTTATGGGACGTTATAAAAATTAGTCACCAAAGTCAAGACAGACCCTTCCTGCGGCAAAAATGACCAAGGAGAGGCAAACAGTTTAGGATACAGTGGAGGAAAGTGGGAAGAAAGCAGATTTCCATAGCATAAACATTGAAAAGTCTCAGGTCCATCTGTTGGCTGTGGGATGCATATGGCCCTGACTAGCCTTTTTTATGCAGGGCGAAGTGCAACACTCCCATCCAAAACATGGCCTTAAATCCATCTTCTTTTGTCTTCTAGCCTCTGATTCTCCCTGCCACTACTGCCTGAACTTGCTCACTAGAGCAATGTTGGTTCTCAATCTCGACAGACTATTAGAATCCTTCTAGGACCTTTCAAAAATATCTATCAGTTATTGAGAACCCAGTAAATGACAAATGATTTAAATACATTATCATCTTTGACTTTATCCCAACAATGAATTAGGTGCTATTATTGTGCCCATCTTGCAGATGAATGAATTGAGATGAATCAAATGAGCCTCTCACCTAGAAAATGTAGTTGGTCTAGGGTGAATCTTGGATCTCAGACTGTTCCAAAACCTTCCTAAGTAATCTTATTGGCACCTAGGGTGAAACGCAGTTACTTCCTTCAATTAGACCAGTGAGTCCCAACCTTGGGTGTACATCAAAACCTTGGGGGAACTTTGATGAAAGTCACATTCCTGGGGTTAGGGATTTGGCTTGCCTAGCATAATCAAGGCCTTGGAATCAATTTCCAACACCCTTTCCCAAAAGAAGTAAGAATTCACTGTCCTGGGCCAAACCCCAGATAAAGTGGAAACCACAGTTCCAGCTAACAATGTCTCCAGAAGACCCATGACAAGATACGACTCCCAGGAAAGCAGATAAGAATTGTCTCACTGCCTAATGTATCACAATTTTAACCCCTACTGATCTTCTCCTTGACTTCTGTAGGACTTTCTTGCCTGCTGTCCTGACCTTGACAAAAGTAGTGTTTCTGAAATAGATATAACAATATCTATTACACTTTCAAACGTCCACCGAGGAAGACTTGCTCTTCCAGAAAGATAAAATAGGTACATTTTCCCATCAGTCCTGCAGAGAACAGCTGATATCCTTGGGAGTTAGTTATAGAACAAGGAGAAGACAGTGAAAAGTAGAGAACAGAAGGCAGACTGGCTTTTGTCTTCAGCATCTGAGGAACAACATGGTGTAGTGAGGTCTCCACATTTTGTCTTTGATACATATATCCCAAACTTTGAGCAGAAGAAGCCAGCAGATTTGAGGAGCCAATAGGCACAAATTAAAAACTCTGCTTAGTTTGGCCAAAGGACCTGAATGAAAGCAGACAGTAAATTCTAAGACAATAGCTCTCTTATGGCTAAATACCATAGAAGATGCTGCAGCCTCCGATTACTCATGCCAGCCAAAGGTGAGTGAGGAGCCTAGCCATCCACAGTCACTGTAACAGAGTCCCAAACCTCTGCTAGAGTGGCATCACAGGTGTGAGGACTTTGTTCCCTCCAGGAAGTATCCAGACCCTGTTTTCCCACTGCATGAAGGGAGACTATGTGGACTCCCTGGATGTCTATGCAGTGAACGGGAGTCCCACTTTGTCATGCTCTATAACTCGGGGGGAGAGGTTGGGCACATCTTGAGACTCTAGGTTTGCAACAGAGCTATCTTGGGGCCTAAAAATGGGGTCCAACCAGGAGATAGGGTGCCTGAATTTAAGCTATTACCACCTCAGGGTGAGAAGCGGCCCTGGGAGGCAGTTTGTGGAAAACTGTAGAACCAAATACTGAGAAGTTAAAAAGTACAGGCTACAGGAGGCTAGGATCAGTGGAGTGGACAGGAAAAGGTATTCCTATCCTCAGTTGCCTAGAACAGTTCTCACTAAATGAGCCTAGTCCTGGAGACTGATAGCCCCTAACCTTAGATCACCAGGTAGGTGAACCTCTGGAGCCACCTATCTGCCATTCACTGCTGTACAACTTACAAACTCTGAAGAGTTAGCAGTCAGTCTCCTTGACATAGCAGTATCCGTCCAGCAGGATGATTAATACTAAGGAGGTAGTTACATAGACCTGACTGCTGCAGTTGCTTTCTATGCTCCTAATACACAGGAGACACCTCTAGCAAAAAACAATAGCCACCCTAGGGTGTGGGAACCAGGGAAAGTCAAGAGCATTTGAGAACCAGTCCATAAACAGCAAAGCTAAGTGTGGCCAGTCATGGCCTCTAGTATGCAAAGAAGGGAAACTCTTGACAACAGCTCTGGTGGACACTGGGCAACTGTCCAATACAGGGCCAACAACTGCTCTAACACTTCTTTTTTGTTGACTCTTGTGCATCCCCTTTTTTCTCTTTATTACACTTTTAGCAGTATTTTTACTTTATTATAGTTTAAAACCCGTTTTTGTATTTTCCCATTTATTCATTCGTCCAGTTTTGTTTATACAGTTTTCCATTACTAGGAAATCTTTTTATTCTCCTTGATTTCTTTTCTTCTCCTTCTCCTCCTCCTCCTCCTCATTCTCTCCACCTTTTACCATGACTTTTCCTCAAAGGCTTCCTCCTCCTCCTCACTCTTCTTCTTCTTCTTCTTTTTCTTTTTTCCCTCTTTTTGCCTCCCTGCGTTTTTCCCCCTTTTTCTTCTCTGCTATGCTTTTAGTAGTTCTTTCATTTTATCTTATTGTGGTTTTTGTTGTTTTGTGTGGCTTTTCATTTGTCTTTTAAAAATTCATATTTTTATTCCACTTCTCAAATTTATTTCCTATTATTTTCAAAGGTTCTTATTACTAGTAAATCTTTTCATCTTGTCTTTGTTTATTCTTTTAAAAAAAATCAGCTGGGTGTGGTGGCACAAGCCTCTAATTCCAGAATCCAGGGACAGAAGCAGGCAGATCTCTGGGAGTTTAAGGCCAGTATGGTCTACATAACAAGTTTGAGGCCAGCCAGTGGGTACATAGTGAGACCTTGTCTCAAAAAAAAGTCTTTTCAGGAAGGGTAAGATGACTCAGTTGGGAAAGACACTTGCCACTCTGGCTGATGACCCGAGTTTGTTTCCCAGAGGGAACTGACTCCAACAAGTTATCTTCTGACCTCCACATGCATTCAGTGGCACCCATGCTTACACCACACATAAAATAAGTAAATAAATAGTAAATAAATGCAATTACATTTTTTAGCTCTTCTGTAATCTTTTTCTCTTCTCCATAACGTTCTTGGCCACTTTTCTTCTTTCTCTCTTCATTTATTTAACCATATTCCTCTATTTTTCCTTTTTCCTGCCCTTATTTGTCTCATTTAACTAAGTAATTTATAACATCATAGTTTATTTTATATTTGTTTTCCTATTCTGGCTTCTGGTCATTGGCGATGCATTTGTGGGCTTTAATTGATTTTAAGTATATTTCTATGTCTTACATGATTTGATGATACTGATGTTACAAGTTTATTTTCTTATTAAGTGTTAGTAGGATTGACTTCTCAATAATACATTTCTTAATAAAAAAAATTCCCTAAATACAACTGGGAAAGCTATTCAAATGCACAAATTGTATCACAGAAAACCAAGAAAAATGGAAAAAAGGCAATATGAGTCCCCTAAAAGATCACAACTCTGGGGGTTGGAGAGATGGCTCAGTGGTTAAAAGCACTGGCTGCTCTTGCAGAGGACCTAGGTTTGATTTCCAGCACCCACATGGAGGCTAACAAACATCCATCTCTCCAGTTCCAGGGGAGCCAATGCAGTCTTCTGACCTCTGTGGGTACTGCATGAAACGGGTGCACTTACATACAAGCAGGCAATACACTCGTACATGTAAAATAAAAATAATAAAAATATAAAAATTATCAAAACAAGCTACTGATTTCAAAGATACTGAGGTAGATAAAATCTCAGGTAAAATAAAAATAATAAAAATATAAAAATTATCAAAACAAGCTACTGATTTCAAAGATACTGAGGTAGATAAAATCTCTATTAAAATGACTACAGACCTCAGAGAGGCTATAAACAAGCATATGAATGCAATTACAGGTCAGATGAAAGTCAGGAACATTGAAGGGGAAAGTCATCAAAGCAAGTGAGAAAAATCAGTAACATGGATAAAAAGTTACCAGTGTGGTTAGAAGAAATTAGTGAGGAAGTTGCGATTTTTGAAAAGGTAGATAAAATCTCTATTAAAATGACTACAGACCTCAGAGAGGCTATAAACAAGCATATGAATGCAATTACAGGTCAGATGAAAGTCAGGAACATTGAAGGGGAAAGTCATCAAAGCAAGTGAGAAAAATCAGTAACATGGATAAAAAGTTACCAGTGTGGTTAGAAGAAATTAGTGAGGAAGTTGCGATTTTTGAAAAAAAAAAAAAAAGATGTTGGAAATGAAAATTTCAGTGAACCATATGAAAGCCCAAAAGTACATGGGCAACACAAATTAGACATGATGGGCTTTTTAAAAAGAGGACACAAAGTTGGGTGATTGGGGGAGGGGGGTGAACCTGATAAGACTTAGAGGATGGAGGTGAAGATGATCAAAATACACTGTATGAAATTCTTAAAGAATTAAAAAATTAAAAAGTGTTAAGAGACTGTGGAAAGCATTACCAATAGACTTGACCAGAAAAAAAATGAATATCAAAGTTAAAGACAAGCTCAAGGAAATATTACATTTAAATACCAATAAGGGAAAAATATATGGTCACAACAACCAAGAACTTTAAGAAATATATCAAATTTGTGGTACCCAGGAAAAGCAATATCTAAAGGGAAATTTACAGCATTAAATGTATACACTAGAAAAGAGGAGGCTTCAAACCAGTCATCTAAGCTCCAACTTTGAAACTCTTATGAGAATAAAAACTCAAAATCCTGAAGGAAGGAAATAATAATAATCACAGAAGTTAATTAACTTCAAAATTAGAGAAGCATCAGAGAAAAATCAATAAAGTGAAGAACTGGTTCTTTGGAAAGATCACTAACATTGACAGATATTTAGGAAGACTGAAAAGAAAAATAAGAGAAAATAAAAATTTACTAAAACCAGAGACCGAAAATGAGAACATTACTAAAGATCACGAAGGCATCAGAAGTATAATATAAACATATACATTTCATGATATATGAAAAATATACAAAATATTCATGTCACACTGTGACCTAGGTACTTTAAAAGCCACATACAATTATGAAGAAATTTGATTTCATAATTTAGAACTCACAAGAATAAAATTTCCAGAATAAAAGATTATCCCTTGAGATTTCTATCATGTATTCATTCAGATAAGAACCATAGCAATTCTTCACAATCTTTTCCAAAAATTCAAGAGGCAGGGGGTGCGTCACAGTTCACCATATGAAACTGATACCACTCTGATTTCAGAACCAGGCAAAGATGGTAAAAGGAGAAAACTGTTGACCAGTATCCCTACTGAATATAGATGCAACAATCTTTGACAAAACATTGGCAAATAATATTCAGGAATACATTTTTAAAAAAGAATTCTACATTACAATGGGGTCAAGTTTATTCCAGGGACGGAAGTGTGATTCATCACTGAGAAATCAATTACTGTACTTCCTCACACGAACAGGCTAAAGAAAACCCACATGGTTATATTGACTGGTGTGGGAATATCATTTTAGAGAATTTAACCCATTCCTTATTTAAACCAAACAAACAAACAAACATTCTGTGAACAAGGAATAAAGAACAACCGTGTCAACTTGATAAAGAACATCTTTAAAAAATTTTTAGAAACTATTGTGAAGGGGCTGAGAAGTGGCTTAGTTGGCAGAGTGCTTCCTAGGCATGCAGGAAACCCTGGATAAGCTTGGTGTGATGATACATGAGTATAATACCAGCACGTTAGTAGGTGGAGCCAGGAGAATCAGAAGTTCAAGGTTATTGTTCTAGTTCGCTTTCAGTTCCTGTGACAAAATGCTCTGACCAATACCAACTCGGGGAGGAGGGGTTTATTTGGCTTAAATCTCCTGGTTCACAGTTCATCATTGAGAGGGCCAAAGGTAGGAACTCAGGGCAGGGACCCAGAGGCAGGAGCTGAAGGACAAGTCATGGAGGAATGCTGCTTACAGGTTTGGTCCCCTGGCCCCTGCTCAGCCTGCTTGCTGTTTATTTTGGTCTTTTTGAAACAGGGTCTCCCTGTAGCCCCAGCTGGCCTGGAACTCACTAGGTAGAGCAGGCTGGCCTTGAACTCACAGAGATCCGCCGGCCTAAAGGTGTGTGCCACTAGGCCCGGCCCTGCTTTCTTATACACTACAGGACCATCTTCCCAGGGGTGGCATCACCCACAGTGGGCTGGGCTCTCCCATATCACTCAACAGTCAAGAAAGTACCCCACAGACATGACCATAGGCCAGTTTAATGGAGGTAATTCCCCAAATGAGGCTCCCTCTACCCAGGTGTGTCAAGTTGACAACTAAAGCTATCCTGCATTAGTCATCCTTAGCTACATAAGGAGTTTGAGGCCAGCCTGGGCTACAAGATATAGTCTTTAAAAACAAAAACTGCAGTGAATATCAAACTACTGAAAGAATGTTTTCTTTCCAGAGTGAGAATAAAGCAAAGATTTCTGCTGTCATAATTCTAATTTATAAGACTAGTACACCCAGTAGCTCAACAATGCCAGAAAAAAATAAGTATGCAAGTTAGAAAATAAAACTTCCCCAGTTTGGACATGACATGATGAGCTATGTAGGAAATCCCAAGGGACCTGCACCAAATCTCCTACAACTAACAAGTCAGATCAGAAAGTCACAGGACACAGAACTTACAAAATCATTTATGTTTCTATAAACTTACCAATAAAAGCAAACATGGAAATTAAATAAAAATACATGTCCATCTGAAACCACCCCGAAGTGTAATACTCATGTTTAAATCTGGACGTATTCAGAATTTGTGAATTTGTGTGCTTAATAGTATAAAATAGAGTTGGAGAGGGGGCACACGCCTTTAAAACCAGCACTCAAGAGGCAGAGACAAGTGGATCTCTGAGTTCAGGTCCAGCCTGGTTTTCACGGAAGGATAACTCAGTAGTTAAGAGAGCCCAACTTTGGTTCCCAGCATCCACATGGCATAGTGGCTCACAATCACAGCTAGCTCCAGGGGATCTGATGATCCTTCTGGCCTCCATGGGCCCCTGCACACACATGACATACACTCACACAGACACACACATATGTATAAATATCATGAGTTCTAGGTCATTCTTGGGTGTTTGAGGCCAGCCTGGCCTATATGAGACCATGCCCTTAAAAACAAAGCTAAAATAGTAATGAAAGAAATAATAGAAGATCTAACTGAATGGGAAAGAATAATTTATTCATAGGTTGAAAAATATTAAAGATTTTATTTTTTCAGGCTGAAGACATGACTTAGTTATTAAAAGCACTTGCTGCTCTTGTACAGGACAGAGTTCAGTTCCCAGCACCCATGTGCAGTTGCTCACAACCACCTATATCTGAAGTTCCAAGGGATCTAGTGCCCTTCTCTCCTCTCTCTCTCTCTCTCTCTCTCTCTTTCAAGTGAATCCTTTTTCTAAAAATCTATTTCATTTTTTTCTAAAATAATGGTTTCATCTCAATTCCTATTAAACTTACAATAGTTTGATGTACACATAGAAAATACTAATTTTAAATTTTTATGAAGTCAAAGAAACAATATCTAAAACAATTTGTGTATGTGTGTGTATAGTGCACACATGTGAGTGTTGTGGGTGTGTGCACCTGTGGGTATACACACAGAGGTCAGAGTGGGTCTTTGCATATCTTCTCTCTTGCTTTCCATCTTACTGCTTTGAGACAGGGTCTCTCACTAATCCAGAAGTTCCACGTTTTGGCTAGGTTGGCTGGCCAGCATCTCAGGATCTGCCTGTCTTTGCCTCCCAATTCTGGGTTAGAGGTATGCACAGCCAGGCTCATCTTTTTACGTGGATGCTGGGGATTCAAACTCAAGACATCATGCTTGCAGAGAAAGTGCTTTTATGCGTAGAGCCATCTCCCCAGCTGCTAAAACAATTTTAAAGGACAACGAAGAGAAAAGAATATGTCTGCATTATTTCAAAATGTGTTATATTAGTACAGTAATGAAGACTATGTAATGTTTACAGACGAATAGACTCAGGGATCAATGGAAGAGTGTAGAGAACCCATACAGGTCCAGGCAAACATTTTCAAATAATAATAATGAAATATTAGTGGTAAAAATATATTAATAAAGTTAAATGATGCTTCAACATTTCAGATATACAGTAAATTGGGAAGGTGTTACAGAGTTCTCATATAATGAACAACCAGTTTCCCTTATTAATACCTTAGATTAGCATAGCACATTTGTTATAATTAATGACCCAAAGCATTATTAATTGACGCCCGTGCTTAATTGAGATTTCTCACTAAGTGTTCTTATCGTGGATTCCACATTATATTTAGTTACTGTTTCTTCCTAGGGTCTTCTTGATGGTAACAATTCCTCACATTTCTTGTTTCTGTTGACCTTAGCATTTTTGAGGAACACTGTACCTCAATTCAGAAGTACTGATTTTTTTTTTTCCATGATTAGACTGCAGCTATGGGTTCCTGGTTGGAAAATTCAAAGCTCAGATACTGAAGGCATCCCAGTTGTGGCCAGTGAGTTTTCTCACCTTCCTCCTCTATCACTTTATCACATCCCCACCCTTACCGTTATGTCACATCATCGTGAGTTCTTTCCTTCCTACCCTCATCCCTCCTCCTCTCCTTCCTACCCCACCCTCATCCCTCCTCCCTCCAAATTCTCTGCACTCCCCTCCCCCTTCCTGTCCCTGTCTTCGCTCTGTCTCCCTCCCCTCACCCCTCCTTCCTCTCTTCCCCAACCTTCCCTCCCTCTCATTCTTTCCCATACCTCCCTCTCTTTCCTCTCCTTAGCCTTTGCTACTTCTTCCTCCTCCCTATCACTCTCTCTCTCCTCCCTAACCTTCCCTTTGGCCCTTCTCTAGCTCTTTCCCCCATTTCCTCCTTCCCTCCCTAATGGTCCCAACTCCTTTTCCCTTCCCTCCCTCCTTCCCTCTCCCTTCTTTCATTTGTTCCTTCCAAGTATTTTCTTTCTGGAACTACAAAATATTGTATGCTCATTAAACATTTCCTTCCTCAGTCCTAGAATCAAGTATTTCTTCAAAGAACGTTGCTTCTCTTTTTCTGGAAAATGGTATTAGAATACAAGATATGCATGAAGGCCCGTTCTTTGCTACCAGGATGTCATTGCTTCGGGGTCTTCTCAGCTAATCAAGCAAGGTAAGGCATCTGTATAAACAGATATTTGTAAATATTTTTATATGTAATTTGCTACTCCCTGCTTTGAGTTTGCAGTGTAGCAACATCAAATTGACCTAATATCAATCACCCTGATAATCACCTTGCTGGTTGTCAGTGCTGGGCCCTTGTTTATGCTGTGACCCTTCCCTGCCTCCTCCAGGAAGCTTTCCCTGTTGTCTCCAGTTTGGTGTTATGTGATCTTTATCTGTGCCTCCATGAGATGTGCATTCCATTATCATTGTACTATTGAACAATATTTGGTAAACACTTCTCTCTGCTGGCAAAGAGAACAGAGAACGTGGGTTTCTCATAGGAAGGAGCTGGGTTTTATCAGCACTTGGCCTCAAGGTGCACATGTTCACATTTTTTATAAAGGAACATGAACCTACAGTGCAGAAGCGCAGTTAGGGTTTTGCTAGGGACTGAATGTCTTTAAGGAACGGAATTCAGTCATTCCTGGATTTAAATAACTGAGCTGAAGAGTTCTTTTAACATTGCTTAACCAGTACTTAACTGGAGAGTCTTGACTGCCAATGTAAAACAGGCAAAGTAAGATTAGTCTCAGAGAAAGGGAACCTGTGTTATGGTGTTCCTGTTTCCCTCCTCATTGTAATCTGTTACACACCCAGCTAACAAACAGCAACACAACACTATCACAAACAAGAAAATTCGTCCTTAACTCAGTAGTAAACACAAGCATCACCCTTAATATCTCTGCCAGGTCTCCAAAGGCCTTTACTGGAATGCCCTGAATGACAGGAATAAATCCTTCCTTTCCACAGATTCTCAGCCCTTGGCTTTGCAAGGAGTCTCATGTAGCCTTTGCCTTTTTCATCTTTATGGAAATACTTTGGTTTTCTTTCTCTCATTTTCAGACACTTCTATAAAGACTCATTCATTCTAACTAATGCAGCTACTTGATGTCATTCAGTATGCTCATTATGCAAAACCTAAGATAGCTTCTGCTACTCATTTCTGGTTGGAAATATTCAGATCCTCCATCACCGAGATGAAACTACTTTGATGACAAGTTTGTGGGTGAACAGGTTAAGAATTTTGGTGTCTGCCCGCTTTCTAACAGCATCTACCAGCATATCCCCCTAAGCGTGTCAGCATGAGATTTTTCCTCCCGTTAACTTGACCTAATTATATTGTTTTCAAACTAGAACAAATTGGAGCTATTTAAACTTTGGAGATCTATTTCCTAGATGACATAAACTCCTGAAAATGTTTATTTATTTATTATTTAGTTATTTATTTAGTTAGTTAGTTATTTAGTTAGTTAGTTAGTCAGTCAGTTTTGGTCTTTTTGTGACAGGGTCTCCCTGTAGCCCCAGCTGGCCTGGAACTTACTATGTAGTCCAGGCTGGCCTTGAACTCACAGAGATCTGCCTGCCTCTGCCTCCCAAGTGCTGGGATTAAAAGCATGTGCCACCACACCTAGCCGAAAAACCTTATTTTTTTTATATTATCTCTTGCTTTGTTTGTGTGATTAATTCTTAATGAAAAAGACTTCAGCCATCCTAATGGATTCTGCTTCTTTGATGTCAACTGTCCTTTGTGAGAGTTGGTAATTACCATGTAGGAATCCACAGTTTTCAGTGAGCAGCAGTCCCTTTATTTTTACTAGACTCCAAGCAGAGCTTTGTTTTGGAGGATTTATAGACTTGTAAGTCATATATCACAATCAACAGGATTTGAGAATGCTGATTAGTTGCTGATAATTGCCTGGTATTCAATAGTTCTGCCAAAGTCAGGCCAATTGTGCCTTTAAAAATTACATTTTGAATTCATACTTGGAATAACCTGAGGCTCACAGACATGAGTGTTGTGTTTTGCAACTGGTAGTCATAGTTTGGTCCTTATAAGAAGCTGGGCATGGAGGTACACACCTGTAATCCCAAAATTTGAGAGTCAGAGGCAGGCGTATCTCTGTGAGATCAAGGCCAGTCTTGTCTACACAGCAAGTTCCAGGCCAGCTCCTGTCTCAAAACAAAACAAAAAAAATGCATAAAGAAAAAAATTGCTAGAGAGATAATGCAGCAATTAAGAACACTAGTTGCCCTTTCAGAGGACCTGGGTTTGGTTACCAGTATGTACATGATGGCTAGCAAGTGTCTGTAACTACAGTTCTAGGAGACCTGACACCCTCTTCTGGCCTCCTCAGGCACTGCATGCACATGATAAACTTAGAGATATGCAGGCAATACACTCATACGCATAAAATAAAAATGCGTATGAGTGTATTGCCTGCATGTGTGTAAGTGCACCCGTATTGTGCAATGCCTTTTCAGGTCAGAAGAGGGCATCAGATTCCCTGGAACCGTAGTTACAGACAGTTATTATCTCCCATGTGGGTGCTGGGAATCAAACCCAGGTCCTCAGCAAGAGCAGCCAGTGCTCTTAACCACCGAACCATCTCTCCATCCCTGAAAATATTTTTTCTCCATCTCTCCAAGCCCCAGGAATGAATGCAAAATGATCTAGATATTATATCAATGCATCAAAATCTGCCAGCTTTTACAGGACAACAGTCGATTCTAATACGAAACGGCCAAGAGGAAGGTTACTCATCCCATAGAACCCAGATGTGTTTTGAATTTAATGGAAAGCCAGGGGTGCTGGTGATAATATATGTGTGTGGTGGGCAGGAGGGAATTGAACACAATTACAGAAAAGCACAGCTTCTCTGCTTTTTCACTTGAGCTTCTTCTCTTGACCTCTGTAAACATCTCACCGCCTACTTTCAATGACTTTACCCTTAATTGTTTTATGCCTACATCCCGTCATTCTGATCCAGCCAAATTCTTTATTCCTTCATTAAAACCTATGTGTAGGCTGGGCATGGCAGTGCATGCCTTTAATATCAGCACTCAGGAGTCAAACGTAGGCAGATCTATGTGAAATTGAGTGTTAGAATTAAAGACACGCACCTGGTCTACATAGTGAGTTCCAGGCCAGCTGGGGCTACACAGAGACATTGTGTCAAAAAAAAAAAAAAAAAGATAAAAAATCAAAAAAGAAAACAAAAAAAGCAAATGCTGGGAAGGATATGTGGAAAGAGGAGCCTTTACTTACTGGTGATAGAAGTGTAAACTTTTATAGCTACTGTAAAATTTACTATGGCGGATCCGCAAAAGAACTAAACATAGAACTCCCATATGACCTAGGTATGTTACTCATGGATGTAAACCTGAAGGTGTCTAAGTCAGCACATCACAGAGATGCCTGAATATCCATGATCATTGTGGTGCTATTCATAATAGCATATGTGCCCATGAACAGATGAATGAAAAAAAGTTGTGCTGTATATACACAATGGAGTTGGGGGGGGTTATTATTATTTTTTTTAGGAATATTTTTATTATTCCAAAGAGAGGCAATTTTTAACACATTTTTTCCAGAGATAACTTGAATCAGGTTACACAAAAATATATATACAATGAAGTTTAAGTGTGGAAAAGTAGGGATAAGAAATCAAAGACTAAAGCTGGGCATGGTGACACATGTACTCCATTCTAGCACTTGAGAGGCAGAGCCCAGCAGAGCTCTGTGAGTTCGAGGCCAGCCAGTCCATCCAGTAAGCTCCAAGCCAGCTGGAGTCACAGGGAGACCCTGTCCCCAAAAGAACAAAAATTTTTTAAAAAATTTAAAAAATCAAAGACCAAAGGACTTGCCAACATGGGGTCAAGTTTGGTGGAATAATGAAGATTTCCATTAGCTCTGTTTTTTTTTTAATCCTTACTAGTTTATTGGGCTTGCTAACAAAGCATAGGGTGGGGGTTTATGTACAGAAGAGTGGGTGACCCCCATTTACAGCTGAACCAGAAAGTCCACACACAAATATAGATAGATCCTGTGACTTCCCAAAAGCCACAGAAAATGGCGAGAGAGGTGCCTCATGGTGTTCTCGGCTTATATATCCTTACCCCTCTGCCACATGCACCTAAGATCAACTGGCTGGGTGGGAGGGGTAACTGACTCCCCCCCTTGACTCCTAGATGAGCATGGGAAGGAAGCATGACTATAGCTTGTCAGCATAATGGTTGAGGGAAACTTCCAGTTAACACTTATCCCTTCCTCCAGCTCTTACATTCTTTCCACCAACCTCTTCCACAAAAGTCTCTGAGCCTTGGAGGAGTGATGGGTCTGTGATGATCTTCCTCCCGTTGTATCAAGGCACTGAACTTTTGGGTCTCTTCAGCATCAGTTTTGCATGGGTTGTTGGCCCATTTCAGTGGAATTCCATTTACTATAAAAATACAAACAGCAAGAAGCAAGAACATCTAAACAGTGGCTGCTGTAATAACTTAACCCATGGGTATAAACACAAATGCTTTGGTGGTACTTTAGCAGGTGCATCACATCCATCTAACAAAACAATTGCAGTGGCTTCCCACCGGGGCCAAATTCTCCCCTGCCACAGGGGGTTGGCCTGGTCTACAATACCAGATGTGTGTTCCACCCCTAGGAGCAGGTATCCCAGTGAGGTTTTATTCAGTCATAAAGAAAAGAAAATAATGTCACTTACAGGATAATGAATAGAACTGAAGGTAATTATGTAAAGCAAAATAAGCCAGACTCAGACAAGTGCCTCGTGTCTTCTATCATATGCAGAATCCAGATGTAAAAAAAAGATATGAGAGTAAAACAGAATATTTAGGAAGAAGAGGGAATCAATGGGAGGGTAATCGGGACATGAGCATGACCAAAGAATGTTATATCTACTATGAAAATCTCATAATGACACCCATGATGTTATACAATTAGTATATACTAATGAAAAAGAAAATAGACATTGTAGACAATATTTTACTGTTGCTGGATGGGCAGACCACACCCATTGCCTCCATCCTTGTAGGTCACTGCCCCCATCAGACTTAAGAAAACAGCCTAGTTAGTGTTTGTTTTTATTTTATTTATTTATTTATTTTTTTTTGGTCTTTTTGAGACAGGGTCTCCCTGTAACCCCAGCTGTCCTGGAACTCACTATGTAGACCAGGCTGGCCTTGAACTCACAGAGATCCGCTTGCCTCTGCCTCCCGAGTGCTGGGATTAAAGGTGTGCGCTACCACACCTGGCCCAGTTAGTGTTGGATTTATAGCCTCCAAACTTCATTATTGTAATCCTTGAAGGGTGAGGCAGTGACTTATTTTAAAATGAATTTTTATCTTTCTGTATATGATTGTTTTGCCTGCATGGATGGAAGTCTTGCACAGCTTGTATGCAATGCCCATGAAGGCCAGAAGATGGCGTCAGAGTCCCTGGAAATGGAGTTACACACAGTTGTTATCCAACATATTGGTGCTGGGAACTGAACTTGGGTCTTCTGCAAAAGCAGAAGACAGTTCTGAGCTGTCTCTCCATCCCTGTGTGGCATGGCATCTTGATGAGAAGGGTGTTTTGGTTCTCTTGAGAGCCTGTAATTGCTCTTACCATAGGGTACAGTAGCACTCTACTATGGAATGAGCAAACTGGAAGTGATTTTTGTTTGGCTGCGGAAGGGGTGAAATGTTGGAAGAGTATTGTTGTTTTAGTTCACATATCAGAAACCATTTCCATCTGGGTTCTGGAAATCTTTTAAAATACTATATTTTTAAACATTTTAAATTATTTCTTAATTTTATATGTATGAGTGTATTGTCTGCATATATGTAAGTACACCTGTGCCATGCAATGCCCGTGGAGGTTATAAGAGGGTGTTGGATCCCCTGGAACCAGATTTATGGACTGTTGTTAACTTCCATGTGCGTTCTGGGAATCGAACCCGGGTTCTCTGCAAGAACAGCCAGTGCTCTTAACTGCTGAGCCATCTCTCCAGCCCCAAATACTTATTACTTTTATTTTATGTGTATGAGTGTTTTGTCTGCATATATGTAAGTGTACAATGTGCATGCAATGCCTACAGAGCCAGAAGAAGGCATCAGATTCCCTGGAATATGGAGATGCCATGTGGGTGCTGGCAATCAAACCCGGGTCCTCTGGAGGAACTGCAAGTGTTCTTAACCACTGACCCATCTCTCCAGTCCCAGGTTCAGGAAATCTTGACCTTGACATTACTCACAACCCCAAGTACATGTGGAAATACTCAAACTCTTTTTCTTCTTGCACTGGGACAAAGTGTTGAGTAAATTCTTCCTCATTTGTCAGTCTTGTCCAAGATTGTCTCTTCAAATGGCAAGCTATAGATCTGTTGATCTTCACCCCAACCCTCTAGTACCCACTTTCCTCCCTCCGCATACACTGTCTTTTTCCTTTCCTCCCTCTCCACCACAAGCACACACAACACATCTCCTTTTCACATCTGGTGTATTTTATTTCTACTGTCAACTGCTTTAGCGCTTGCTGGTCTCAGGTGTGGTCCTTAGGTAATTTCGCTCTGCAAATGCTGTTGCTTGTTCTTGACTTCTAACCCAGGCTTTGCATTTTCTGTTTTCGCAAGATGTTAGATGGAATGATTTGATTTTCCAGTGTTTTTTATCCCGTGGGTTATTTCTCTTGTGGGAACATAAGAATATTGTTGGTCTTACTGGTCTACGATTTCTTGCACAGGAAGCGGGTGGCTGACACTTCCTTTTTGACTTCTTTTCATGGTGTTTCTTCGTTCTTGCCAGTCTCTTTGCCGCCTGTAAGAGCAAAAGGGTGAGTGAGAAGGGCACTGGTTTGAGAAGAGTAAGAGATGGTATAAGAAGGGGATGCTCATGCATAGGAGTAGGATTCCTGACAGGAAAGGATAAACTAAGAACATGGGTAGGGTTGTCTGACCTTGCCACAGTTTCTGGTCTTTAGTTGACAGGGATTCCTCCTCCTTTCATGGCTTGGGCCAGGCTGCTCTGATCTTACGGCTGGATGTTGGCTGTTCGGTGGTGGTGTTGTGGTGTCGATGTCGTTACACGATTCTGGCTCTTCTGATTGCTTACTCCAGTCACTAGCTTTCTGTATAATGCCCCCCATGACTAAATCTAGTCGCAACCTTTGAAATATGTCTAGTTAACAAGGATCACCCCACCAGCCAAATGCAGTGTTCTAGAATGGTATGAATGCATGCACATCACAAAGCTCTGCTATTGCCACGTCTATAGATATGGTGGGGGGGCAGGGTA
Organism: Nannospalax galili; assembly: GCF_000622305.1. Taxonomy (NCBI): domain Eukaryota; kingdom Metazoa; phylum Chordata; class Mammalia; order Rodentia; family Spalacidae; genus Nannospalax; species Nannospalax galili. The sequence continues at coordinate 3,424,128 of NW_008358534.1, read as the reverse complement.
CTTCTGAGGCAAGTAATACTATGATTAGAAAAGGAAGATGCTGAAGATGCTTCCTTGACACTACCTATATGTCCATTCCAAAATGACTTGTTTCTTCCTCATTTCCATATGGTTAACTCTCAGAGGTCAGATGGCAGCAAAAAAGCAATTCCTCAAAGATACTCCCACAGCTCCCCCTCTCATTGGTTCATTCTCCACCATCATTTACCCTCATCTACTCTTCTGTATGCACCAGAAATGTTCCCAAGGCAATGTAGCTGTACAAACCGCAATCCCACTCAAGATTAATTTTCATTAGAAATGTGAATCCATCATTTCTCAGCAACACATTCCTATTTTATATTTGTTTTGGTATGGCCCACAAAATAAGAACCTTGTATTTTGTTGTTTTACTTTTTTTTGACCTTTTAAAATTCAGCTGAGCCTGATCGCTAAACATCTTCACAATTGGGCTTGTTGATGGTTGTGCTCATTCATTAAAGAAGGGCCAAGCAGGGTCATTGGACCCTCAACACATTATCCAGCCACTCTTCCCAGCCAACTGTATGTTCTAGATTTCTAACCCAGGCTTTGCATTTCCTGTTTTTGCAAGCTGTTACATGGTCTCCTGGATTTGGGGAGGGCTAAAGTATACAATCTGGGGAAGGCTAGGAAGAGAAGGCATGACCCATGCTGGGTAAAGGCTTTCCAGTGTGCATACCCTGAGGTCATACATACACCTCAGCAACGCCTCAGTTATCTCGGTAAGCTCAATAAATAAGTTGGTTCCCCAGTAAAACTTTAATCAAACATTGGCTCAACACTAAAACCTTGAAAGGGAAGAAGCGTTATTTAGCATCCCCAGGAGAAGAGGTCTCACAACAGATGGAAAATTTATTTGTTAATGCTATTATGTCTCATAATTATTTTTAAAGAAGAAAAGCTTAAGCAAGTGATGAAGGTCTGTGTAGGTTTGTTATGAAATATAAACGATGAGACAAATATAATAAACACATAATCTTAAAATTTCTATGGTCATAATATAGTCAGCTAATTTAAGGAACAAAGTATATATCTAGTCAAGGTTTATCTGTAAATATTTGGTTTTTTACCCAAGCTTTGTCTACAAAGCACATGATAATTAAAAGTACCAGACTGGTGGAACTAACCTTATTGGATGTTTACCACCCATAGTTTGAGCCCTGTACTGATGTGGCCAGAGGGACTTAAAGGACAGTTTTTGCCCCTTGCCCTCCAAGGTCGACTAAGTTCCAGGGGACTATGGAACATCTCTCAAAATGTCCTGTAACTGTGGTGAGTCACCTGTCCTCCTGTTCAGGGAGGCCATGGACACCCCATGAGATGGACTTGAACCAGTGTCCAGTCTAAAAAAAGGAGCATCAACTCAGAGGAAATATCTCATTCATGCTTTTAAGTGAAGCCAGCCATAGTCGAGCAGGACCTTTGATTTGTCTTTACATAGATGGTACTGGTAAGAGAAATGAGCCAGGGGCTCTTCCCAAGGCCATGTGACTCCTGAGAAACAGATCCTCAAATGACCTTAGGTGTGAAAATAAATTGATTTATTTGGGCCAACTGTGTGGTCTTAAACACCCAAAAGGAAAATATAATCAAAGAGTAAAGTCATCAGTATATTTCTTTAAGAGTTCAAGGGATTACACTTCTCAGACATTAGGCTTAAGTCTATATAAAAAGATATTTAGGCAATTCTCACTGATGATTTTGTTCCTAACGAGAAAGTGCTTCTCAGATGTAAGGCTTCAAATCTTGGTCTCCAATACTGTAGTGCCCATCTGTAGCTAAGGGAGGCAACCAGCTATTGTTCTAAAATGATGGATAAATTTGTTTTCTCCCCCTATGTAGAAGCCTTTGAGAGGGAACTGACACTGATTCTAACCACTCCAACAGCTATCAAAATACCTGAAAGCAAATTCTGAATCTATCACTCTAGGATCCAGCCTTGGAAGACAAAAGAAAAATGAGGAGGAGCCCAATAGAGGGAAGCTTTTGGAGGCCCTTGCCAAGAAATTCCAATGGACTCTCATATGAGCATTTGAAAATTGCCCTGTTCTGACTTTTTCCAGTTCCCTGTCTAGAACTTGTAATGCTAATTACTATTGCCCTTACTTCTCCTTCACATCTCCGATTCACCAGTCAAGGGCTTTCTTTTGTTCCTTGAGATAAGAGTTATGCAATTTGATATGTCACCTAGGACTTGGCATCTCTCACATGTGTATTCTCTGTATTTGACCAGTTGTGGGACTCCACAGTAGTTTCTACCTGTTGCAAAAAGAAGCTTCTTTGATGAGTGGTGAATGCTATGCTTGTCTGTAAATATAAGATCCATATTTAGCACATGGTAAGAAATTTTATTTGTCTAGAGATATGAGAGAGGTAGGGTTTTCTTTAGGATCCATGTCCTCTCCAACCATGTGTATTTGGCTGTGATTACAGTGCCACCCGTGAGTTCACTCCCATTGAGAGGGCCTTAAGCCCAATTAGATAGCTGTTGACTACCCCCAGATAACAGTACCTCTACTGCACCAATAGAGGTAGTTTGCCTTGCTGGTCATTATGGTTATTAGACTTTAGGGCTGGGTTGAACAGTTGATTGATTTTCTCCTTTAGCAGCTTGCATGGTATCCTCTGGAACTTTGAGAGCTAGTCTTCAGGGAGAAGGCTTCCAGGTCAGTTACTGCTCCTTTGCCCCAAGTCTTGTGTCCGAAGTATGTCCTGTCTTCAGCAGTAGGGTCTTATCTTCAAGTTCTGGGAAACAACCAAGAGCTCCAGCAATCGTCTGTGTTATTCTGGGAGTCTTTTGGACTACTCTGACTAACCACTCAAAGGGAGGCTTCCTGTGTGGCACTGTGCTCCTTGTCATACAACCCCCAGGAATACACCTGCACTAATGTTTAGATACTTGTCCTGATTTTTTGGAAGACATTTTTACTGGACATGGATTTCTATCTCAACAGATATTTTAAATCAGCATTTTAGCAATATTATTGGTTTTCAGACCTCCATGGTTTCTGATACAGTGTCACAAAGTCTTACAGGTGATTTTTTATTAGCAATGTATTTTTTCTCTGGCAACCTTTAAAAATTTTAAATCTTTGTTTGCTTTGATGGGCTTAGTTGTGGGGTTTTTTTGAGCAGTCACTAAGATTTATGAATCTTTAGATTACAATTATAATCAAATCACAGTTTTTCCAGTTTGTTTTCTTTCCTTTCTCTTTCTGGAAATATACTTGTATGTATCATGGAGCATTTCATTTGGCCCTAGAAGTAATGGAGGCTTTTTTTCCTATTCCCCCTTTGGTTTAGGTAGGATAATTTTCACAGGCCTACCTTCAGATTCACTAACCCTTATTTCTGTTGTGTTCCAATCTGCTCACAATACCATTCAATAAATTATTTCAGATACTGCATTTGTCAGTCCTAGGATTTTTGTTTGGTTATTTTTATAGATTATGCATCTCTTCTGAACTTTACCAATTTTGCAACAATTATAAACATTTCTCCTATACACATTTTATTGAGATAAAATTCACTAAGCATATGTATTCCAACCATATCCTGAATCTGAAACCAAATATTTCATCACTTCAAATGGAAACCCTATACATAGATACTTCCCAGTCCCTTCTTCCTCCGGCATCTGGAAACCACTGATCCACTTTATATATTGATTTTCCTATCACAGATATTTCACATAAAGAAGACCACATATATGTGATCTTTTTATGTCTGGCTCCTTTCACTTAATGTTTTCAGGGCACATCCATGCTTTAGCGTGCATTAGTTCTCCATTACTTGTGTGGGCTAGGGAATAATCCATGATTTTAATACACCACGTCATTTACTTACTGAGCAGTTGATGAAAATTTAGGTTCTTTCTGAGGATTATTGTACATAATGCTGCTATGTGCAAATTTTTGTGTATCTGTTTCAAGGGTCATACATACATAGGAGTGAAAATGCTAGGCCATTTGGTAATGATGATTAACTTTTGGGGGAACTATCAAATATTTTTCAATGCAATGGTCCCATTTCACATTTACACCAGCAATAAAAGAGTTCTATCTTCTTCACTAATGCTTATTACCCTCCGTCTCTTTTATTAAAGCAATCTTAGTGAATAAAGTGGTACCTTTTGGTTGTGATTTGCATTTGTCTAATGAATGACTGATGTTGACTCACCTATAACCTTATAGCCCATTTGTATATTTTCATTAGAGAAATCTCTAAGTTTTTTGCTTAATTTTTTTTCTATTTATTGCTAGGCTATAAGGATTCCTTATATATTTTGCTTACTAGACTTTTATTAGACATATTTTCAACTATTTTTATTGGCCTTTTCTGTTTCTTGATAGTGTTTTTTCATGCTCTGAAATGGCAATTTAATAAAGTCCAATTTATCTCCTTTTTCGCTGCTCATGATTTTGATGTCATGTGTAAAAAAATCCATTGCAAATCCAGTGTCAAGAAGATTTACTTGTATGCTTTGTTTCAAGATTTTTTGCTTTATCCCTTATTAATATTTAGGACAATGATCCACTTTGAGTTAGTTTTGTATATGATACGAATGAGGCTTTTGGCATTAAATTATTTGTTCAAAATAAATCTGTAGCTGTTTCAAGTTTCCTGGGGTAGGCGTGAAAAGAAGAGAAAAAAATTGAGAATTGCCATATTCCTTGCCTTCTCCGTAAGCACCACTCTGTTTTATCTGTATTGTGGATAGAACACAGGTCCTAATATATGTTAGGCAAGCACTGGGCCACTGGGCTACACATCTGAGTCCTAATCGTTTACTTGAATAGCACCAGGAACTCCCGGACTCCTTAGTTTTACATTTGACACTTTCAGCCCCTGACGTCAAACCTCCTTTTGCAAATACATCTTCATGTTCTGTAATTAGATCTCCAAAGTACACAAAAGGCCTAGTTTGGTGTCCACCCCTAACTTCAGTCTCATCAGTCTATCAATTCTTTTTCTTGTAATGATACACTGTTCTCCTTCCCTGCCATGTCTAAAGCAACTAATATGATATCTGATACACAATGAAGTCATTCCTTACACACAGGATAGGTCCTGAAGTTAGTATATAAAGTGCAAATTATGTGTAAAAATTACTTTGGATGCATTAGGATGGAAAATTGGAGAATTGCATTCTTTTCTCAGAAAATTTAGTACTGCTGCTTTTTTCTCTAGTGTTTCTTTTGTTTGTTTGTTTGATCCCCAGATTAATTGACTTGCACTTGTAGTTTGCCACCCTAAATGATTCTCTCTCTTGCTTGCTCTCTCACTCTCTCGCTCTCTTGCTTTCTCACTCTCTCCCTCCCTCGCTATCATCTTTAAAGAAAAGAATGGCACTTCAAAGTGAGATGCTCATGCCAGGGGACAGATCACATTCATGCTTCTCATTGCACACTCAATCCAGGATACTAATTAACTGAGCATAATGGTGAGAGGATTTGCTCACACTATTTAAACAATTTTCTCCTCGTGTATATTGCTGAACTGAGCTAGGCCTGTGAATGCCAATGTCATAGACTATCGAAAAGTTTCTTTGCATGAGTGACTTAATTAATTAATGGTGTTCTCCCTACTTGAACATCTTCCTTTTGTCTCTGCCTATCAAAACTCTATACATTTTTCACAGCTGAGCTGATGACCCACTTATCCCCCAGCAGGCTAATTATTTCATTTATTATGTGTCTACTCTGCAGAAGACAATGCAAAACACCTCCTATACATTATTTTCTCTTAACAGAAATCCTATGGGACAGGAATATATGTTTTTCAGTTTCAAGAATGAGAGTGTGGACATTTAGAGAGGTTAAGTATTTTGCCTATTGGAGGTGTCATCTGCCTTGCTCAGTGTTGTCTCCCCACTGTGGCAAATACCATCTGGCATATAATACCGGCTCAACAGATATCTGATGACTGACTAGAATGGCTCGCTGATTCCAAGCTCCCATGCCAGGACTTAATCTGCTTCAACTCATGGTCTCAACTGTGCTGTTTCACTGTCATCTGCATATTGGCACCAGCCAATAATGTATTATAGATATTTGTTTGATTTAAATTATGCTCTAGAAACTTCGTGAATCTTCAGTGTTTCTTCAGTGAGCACCTGCTCCTGAAGAGTCTGAAACGCTTCTTTATTCCTGTCTCTTTTCTCTTTCCTCATATCTTTTATAAGTTGCAAGATCTGTGCTCTACACAGGGCATTTTGCATTACAGGTTTTTACATACATCATCCCCCTTTCTTGGTGTCATTGTCTTAATTATTCATTAATGGACTCTAGTATTGTTTGTTTATGATTTACTTAACATTGACTAATGTTGTATATATTTATTTTGTGTGACCTATTGTTTTGAAATATGTATACATGGTTGACTGGCTAAATCAACCTAATATATGCATTATTTCAAATAGTCTCTCAACAATTTTGAAGAATGCAGCTCCCAACTGCTGTGGTGGCATATATCTGTAATCCCAGCACTTGGAAGGTAGAGGCAGGAGGATTAGGAGCTCAAGACCGTTTGCCACATCACAGAGAGTTCAAGACCAGCCTGGACAACATAATACCTTGTCTCAAAAGTGTTTTTAAAAGACCACAATACATTGTTATTGGCTATAGATATTATAGTCTCCATGTTATGTGATAGATCCCTTGAATTTATTATTCCTCTTGTCTAAACAAAATTCTGTATTTGGACCTTAGACTTGGCAATCTAAATGATGAAGGTTAATTGCTCTTTTGCAGACATGGTTTATATCTTGACACATGGGACTAAAATAAATTTCTTAGCCTTCCAGATATCTTGGTTTCCCTTATATTAGTTTCCTGTTGCCCATGCTGACAGGAGTTGGTTAAATGGTGATCGTGACTGAATTTCAACTTCTGAAACATCAGAGATTTACAAACTATGTTTTACTCCCAACTTAGTATATAAAACAAAAAATAGAAAGGTGACTTCTTATGTATTGCTGTGGTCTTCTATTTAGACATTTATGCTTACTAATGAAATAAACATGTCTGTTCCATGGATTCATGGAAATCTTAGATAATATTTGACTAAAGATATGTTTGGCTTTTAGTGGGGGAACAGATGAGGGTGTGGAAAGTGAATGAATATGATAATCATCCATCACAAGCCATCATCTATTTTGATAAGCAGAAGCATAGATCTGTATACTCAGAAACCATGGTTAGAAGGGACCATATAGCAATGTTCCTGAGTTCAGGAACCCATAAAGGCAAAATATGAATTTGATAGAAATGACTACAAGAGACTTCTAAGAGATTATTTGATAGATTGAACCTAAATTATTTCTAGGTAGTCAATCATTTTGGTTATTTCCCTGAGGGACCAGAAAGGACAAATCAGTAGACAGATTTTGTTTGCCATTGCATAAGTGCTTACTACATGCTCAGTTCTTTAAGTGGATTATCTCATTTAATTATCATAACTCTGGGTTGTACATATTGTGAGCATCCTGTTTTATGGATGAAGAAACCAAGACTGACAGAGTGAGATTCATTCATGGTCATAGCCTATAAGAGAAGAGCTAGGATTTGAATCTAGATAAGTCTCAAGATCCTGTGCTTATTTCTCTACAGTACACTCTCTGCAATATTCTACCACTACCCTATTACCAAGTGATAATGATAGCTAGTGTGCACTGAGAACTGAAAGATCTAAAGAATAGGAAATGTGGCCTTATACTTCATAAACAATAGCATTTATTGAAAGCTAGGCATAAGAGTTAACTGGTAAGACTACTAATATATCTTTTCTTTGGTTCCATCTCTGATAGTCTGATTGAATAAGTCTTTCAGAGAAGTTTCTCTAGGGATTAGTATGCACAGGCTCCATAGGGTACCCTTAGAAAACAGTGGTCTTCAGCATACATCTGAGCATAGTGTCAAGATCAAGTATGGGTGGCTGGAGAAATCTCTCAGCAGTTAAGAGCGCTTGCCGCTGTTTCAGAGGACCAGCATTGTGTTTCCAGCACTCATATCAGGCAGCTCACAACTACATGTAACTCCAGCTCCAGGGGGATCAAATGCCCTCTTTTGGCAGTTGAGGGCAACTGAACAGATGTGCACATCCCCCCCACATATTTTAAAAATAAATAAAAATTTAGAAATCTTTAAAAATTAAACCATGAAAGATCAAGTATGACAGAAAGGGTATGGTCAGGGCCCCATTTATTAAGATGCTCCTGTGACTATTTCTTTGTCCTTTAAAAGTTAAAACATGATTTTACGGAGTTATAGAATACAATGTGCTACTTCTATATACCTGTATATTATGCAATGATTAAATCAGCCTAATTAGCAAATGAGATTGTTTTCTTAATTTTAATTTCACATTGCTCATTGTCATGTACAGCAACACAATGATGCTTATACATTGATGCTATATTCTGCAATTGACTGAATTTACTAGGTCTAACAGCTCTTTAGTGAATTCATTAAGATTTTTAATATATAAGGTCATGACATGTACCAACAGAGGCTTCTTTCTTCTTTCCCCATATGGACACTATTTTGTTTCTTTTCCTTGCATAATTGCACTGACTATACTCTGCAGTGTGGTGATGAATGGCAATGGTGAAACAGATATCCTTGTCTAGCTCTTGATCGTAGGGGAATATCCAGTATTTGCCATTAGTTTCGATGCTCTGTAGTTTTTTAAAATATGCCTTCTATCAGACTGAGGAAATCCTTAAATGTTGAGTATTTTTGTAAGCAGCATTTTATTTTCAAAAAAACTGTATCATTGAGATGATCATGTGATTTTTTTTTCATTTACCTGTTAGTACAATTTATTCTATTATTTGATTTTCATGTAAAAGCACGTTTGTGTTATTGGGATAAATCTCATCTGGTATGGTGTATGCTTCTTTTTCTATGTGGTTAGTTTCAGTTTGCCAGTGTCTTATTTGGTATTGGCAAACAGCCCTAAAGACTGCTGGTTTAGTTTTCTTGTCACGTCTTTATTGGTTTTGCTTCTTTACTTTCCGTGATGTCTCTGCTATGTAGATAGTACTGCTCTGGCAGACTAAGCGCCGAGGTGTTCTCTAGGGTGGTGACCCCAGAGCTTTCTTGGTTTTGCTTCTTATCATGGAATATATACATTCCCAGTGAGCTAAAGTGATAGAAGATTAGGGTGTGGTATTCTTGGTCTGCTGGGTCTGGGACAGAGCTTCTGGCCTCCAAGTCCTGTTACGTAATGCATTAATTAAAAAGCAGACACTACTATATCATAAACTTGCTCTTCAGTGTTCTGATAACTGCATTTCAATATAATTTATAATCATCTACATTTTATTTTATATAATCATATTAATTATTTATGGCTACAAAGCAAATTTCCATAAACAATACTTTAGAACAGTACACACAAAGCAGATAATAAAAAGGAAGCTTTAAGGACTAGAAAAAGAAATGCATACATAGACAAGGAACCCAAACAAATGGAAGAAGATGGAGAAGGAAACACAGAGCCAAAATGCTCTCACCCACACAGGGTGTGGTTTTTTTTCTTTTTTTTTTGAGGAGGCGACTTTTTGCTACTCTAACATTCCCTGCTCTGAAGAGGTAACCCTAAAATCTTTAAGGAATTAGATAGAAGCTCCCAAATACTTTAGATATTTTTGGCCTTTGGAACAGAGTATGTTGCTAAGAGGCCCAAGGACATGCTGACTTTTAGCCAAGAAACTGGCTACTATTCTTTGGGGTCTCTTTACCCTAACTGCCTAGCCAATTCCTACCTCCTATTATTATCACACCATCCTCTGAGGAGGTTACCCAAATTGCTGAAAGGGAATAGGGATGTGGACCACTCTGGCTTTTTCCATGCTGAACAGGGACGCAGGGTGAGGCAATTGGAGTACCCCTTCAGTGGGTCTATCTAAAATACTCCCAAATTGCGTAACTCTTGTCTCTAGGGAGAAAAGAAAGTCCTTGAATCCTGAATAGGAGATGTGAAGGAGAAGTAAAGGCAAGAGTAATTAGCATTACAAGTTATAGACAGGGAACCAGAAAAAAGTCAGAGTAGGGCAAAACTCAAATGTTCATATGAGAGTCCATTGGAATTTCTTGACAAGGGCTTCCAAAAGCATCCCTCTATTGGGTTCCTCCTCATTTTTCTTTTGTCTGCGAAGGCTGGACTCGAGAGTGATAGACTCAGGATTTCTTTTTAGACACTTTGATAGCTGTTGGAGTGGCTAGACTCAGTGTCAGTTCCCTCTCAAAGGCTTCTAGATAGGGGGAGAAAACAAATTTATCCATCATTTTAGAACAATAGCTGGTTGTCTCCCTTAGCTACAGGTGGGCACTACAGTATTGCAGACCCAGATTTGAAGTCTTACATCTGAGCAGCACTTTCTGCTTAGAAACAAAACCATCATGAAAAATAATTGTCTAAAAAACATTTTATATGGACTTACACCTAATGTCTGGGAAGTGTAATCCCTTGAACTCTTAAAGAAATATACTGGTCACTTTAATCTTTGGTTATACTTTCCTTTTGGGTGTTTAAGATCATACAGTTGGCCTAAATAAATCAGTTTATTTTTACGCTTAAGGTCGTTTGAGGATCTGTTCCTCAGGGGACACATGGGCTTGGGAGGAGCTCCTGGCTCCTTTCTTTTACCAGTTCCAGCTATGTGAAGATAAGTCAAAGGTCACACTCGATCGTGGCTGGCTTCACTTGGAAGCATGGAGGAAATGTTTCCTCTATCTTGACCTTTCCCTTTGTAGAGTGGACACTGGTTCAAGTCCATCTCGTGGGGTCTCCATGGCCTCCGAACAAGAGGACAGGTGACTCATCACAGTTACAGGAAATTATGAGAGATGCTAATAGTCCTGTGGAGCTTAGTCGACCTTGGAGGAGAAGGAGCAAAAAAATGTCCTTTAAGTCCCTTTGACCAAATTAGTATAGGCCTCAAAGTATGGCTGTTAAACATCCAGGAATGTTAGTTCCACCAGTCTGGTACTTTTAATTACCATGTGCTATGTAGATAAAGCTTGCGCAAAAACCAAACATTGTCAGATAAACCTTGCCTAAACATATATTTTGCCACACAACTCTAAAACCAACAAAGTTTTGTATGTACCATTATAAAATGATCTGAAGAACATATTCTACTGAAAAGGTGAGAATCAAAACAGTGTGTATGATGTCTTTACATTTAATTATTCATAGGAAGAAACTGTTAACATTGTGTACCACAGGGAATGGGGCTGAAGATGTCAGTGTCTAAATCTGGAAACATAATTTTCATTATATCCTGTGATTGTCAAACCAAGGTACTGTGAAACCTTGTAGAAAATTTATACCTTTAAGGTAAACATATTATATACTAGATACTAGATTCTAGTTACTAGAAATCTGTTGGATACTGAAAGTTATAGGGTCAAGGTTATCCATTAAGATTATTCGTGGTGACGAATGCCTTTAATCCCAGAGGCCAACCTGATCTACATAGTGAGTTCCAGGCCAGCTGGGGATACAGGGAGACCCTATCTCCAAAACCAAACAATAAATAAAACAAAACAAAATACCAGGTTGTGACAGAGTCAGGACTTCAATGAAGCTCACGTGATATAAGGTCAGCACTCTGCCCAGTCCACATCATGACTTCCAGTGGCAGTAAGGCAAGCTGAACTGAAGTATCATGCTGTGGCTACCTGTAGTCCTAGGGAGTTGAGCAGATCTGGTATCTAGAGTTTAGTCTTGACTCCTAATACTCAGATTCCTCACTTGTCTGATGGGGATGATATTTATACACATTTTCAGGCTTTTGTAAAGTTTAAGTAAACCGATGTGAATAGAGCATATAGGATATCTTTTGGCTTCATGTAAATATATTTGGGGCAGCACTGCAGTATTGAACTCAGTCAGGACCTTGTACAAAATAAGCTATTGTTCTATCACTAAGCCACATTTGCAGCCCTCTGTGTACATTTTTAGTTAATGTGACCATTTACTTCTGGCTAAGAACTTGATTTCTAGAGTAGGCAAGGCAAGGTTCTAGGTCTTGGTGCTTCCTAGCTGAATAACTGTGAGCTCATTAACTATTTTGTTCAAGCCTTGGTTTCCTCATTTTTCTCCAAGGAGTGCGATGAGAATGCAATGAGATCAGACAGGCATAGCAGAGGATAGCACTCCACCTGTAGTAAGGAATGGACTTTTGGTAGTGTGACATGATTGTTAATGGTGGGGATACCAAGGGATCCTAGTGCCTGAATGATCCTGTCTGTAAAATGGTAAAGTCTACCATTAATACCAGCGTAGTAGTGTTACGTCCTGCTTTTCCTCCTTTCCCTCCTCTGCCAATCCTGTTCACAGAACCTTTCTTCATAGTCAAGTATAAGTGGTCCATAGCATAAAATATTACTCTTCTCGCTGGGATTTCCATTTTTTAAGGGACCAAAATCCTAAAGTAAAGACCAAGAAAACCCACATTGGTGCAAATCTCAGCCATGATTTAAGGCAGTTTCGGTCTCAGTGCTCTTCATACTTTGGGGCTGAATAATTATTGTGGGGTTTTCCTGTTCTTTATATAACAGCCAGCAGCATCTCTAGCCTCACTAGATGCCAATAGTACAACAATCCCTTCCCCAAGAGAGAATCAGTAATGTCTCTCGCAGCTTTACCAAATATTCCCTGGGGAGAAAAAAGCACCCACAGTGAAGAACACTGCTCAGAGAATTCGACAGAGGAAGTCGCGCCTTCCAGACTATCTTCAGTTCCCAGCAGAGGTTGTAAGTGGAAATGCCTTTAGGGGACAGGCACAGGTGGATGTGCTAGAAGCTAAGTATGATGCAATAAGGACAGGTGAGGCTTGCTACAAGTGGTGTGGGAGGTACATATCGTGAAAGTATTCAAAATCAATATTGAAGAAAGGTGCTATGATTCAGATAAAGCATATGCCTCCATGGAAATGGGCTGCGTCTTTGCAGCTCGAATGTAGCCTGTCTCTTGGAATGGTTCCGTTCCTGTACCTGCTGTCTGGATTTGCCCATTCCCTGCCTTTTCCACTTTTCCCCTTCTGGCTTTCAAAATAAACAGTCTCTAAATAGTCAGAGCCTACTATATCACAGTAAATATTAAATCAGTTTTAAAGTTTGACTAAAGCTTTCTAATAGATACCTCATATTCAAATAAATGAACTTCAAAGACTACATGACAATTTAATGTTACCTAAATATCAATTGGGAAAACAAGGGACAGTATCTCATAAGAACAGTGAGAGTCAGGGGAAAATGAAGACCAGAGAAACAGACTCCAGTGTTAACAAGGGATGGTTCTTGCTGGATTGTTTTCCCTTTCTATTTTAATTTTCCTATATTAAAAAACAAAGGTTAATGTTATGCAGGAAACAAGTATACACTTGAGAGGAGAGCTCTAAAGCATCCTGTGGTTGTCCAGGTGGGGAAGGTATCCTAAAATTAAACAAATGCTAGACATCCTAGTGGCTGAGCTAGCCCTCCCTGTCGCTGTACTGTCAGAGGCTTCTCGTCTGATGAATAACAACAGAACCTGGAGTTCCCTGCATGCGGTTATTAACATTAATAATAATTGGAACACTAATCTGCGCCACCGCGTTCTGTTCTCTGGTCGCTTTCTGCTGCTCTTTAATGACGTGCTTTCGCCTTTTCCCATGTACTCTGCATTATATGCATGCTGGACCCTCTACCTTCCCTCGATTTATGCATGTCTCCAGCAGATGGTTGGGCCGGTCCACCTCCGGTGCTTGTTTAGCATAACAGAGAGCTCAACCAGTGGGGCCAGCTCACTCTCAAGGTTCAGCTTGCATTTCTGGATCCTGGTGGGGTAAACACCCAGGGTGAAGGCCTGCACTTGCCGCCTCAGACCTACCTTTCCTAGCTGTTAACGATGGGTTTTCATCTTTGCTTTGTAGGAGTTGTTTTTCCAGTTTTCCGTTTATTCCACTCCTCTCCTTTTCTTTCTTCTTTAGATTTCTGTGGTACTTCCCCTGGTAGTGGTCCGGATAATGAATTTTCCAGAAAAAAAAACCCCACAATTTTAAAAAGTGACATTGGAGATCCAGGATTAAAAAATTCTGCCTAGCCCCTGTTTTTCTGGTGACCTCCTATCTCTGTGACGGGGCTGAACAGCGCCCTTACTCTTTCTGGAGAAAGATGTGCCACATCGACCATCCAGTCTCCTGTGTTTGGTTGGAGTTTTAAGCAGTGAAGATATAAGCAATTAAAGAAATTGGAATTGACCTCAAATAGCACACTTGCAATCTCTTGAAACCTGTGGAGTAGTTCAAGTCGCCTCCTGGGTGCCCGGCCTTCCGCTGCCTCTATTGAGAGCTCTGCTTCTCCCCATGCTCTTTGCACGTTGATTTTAAACTCCTGCCGTTCTAAGGAGTACTTACAGATACTTACTATGGCAAAACAAGCTACATTTCCCCCCATCTGATCTGAGTCCTTGGATCTTCTAGGCTTTTGTGTGTGAAGAAAAAAAAAAAATCTCATGATAAAGCCATCCGAGGAGGCGAAACGTTCTTATTGTTCTAGGTGCTAGGAGCGTTGCCTTAACGACTTAAGATGCACACAGCTTGAGGTGTGAAAGCTATAAAGTGCCAGCCTGAAGTTTACTGTACTATGTTATTTCCATGTGGATGGAAAAAATTGATTTCTAATTCATAAAATATATCCCCCCTATGCCAGTCATTACGTCCTTTTCCAGTCTCTGCCTGAAAGTACTCTGTGAGATGTATTCACAGAAGGCAGAAAAGGGGGCTGCTTTCTTCCCACTCCAGGTGAAGAAGGAAAAAAATGGAACTTTGTGGAGAGGAAGCCAAGAAAACAGTTGGGGTGGTGTGATTGGTGGGGGAGGAGCCTAGATAAATGGTGGTCTCCATATATTTTCAAGACGGCTCTTTTCTCTCCAGCGCTGGAGGAAAATCAATATCTTGTTTTCAGATGGGTAAATGGAGTCGTCTCTTTAAAGTGCCCCGGTCAGTTCACCACACGTCGGGCAGCTGCTGCTTTCCAGGCTGCCCTGCGATTCCCAGGCTAGGAGGATTGACAAGGCGATGATAAACTAACGTGCCCCCTCAGCTCTGGGTGTGCGCCATTGTTCCCGCAGCTGAGACCCTCTGCTGCTATTTGCTTTCTCCCACATACATTATTCAACAGCCCAGGAAAAGGCCAAGAACCTCTTTCATTCAGGAATTCTGTATTAAAATAATCAATTTCAAACTGAAGCCGGGAAGGCCAGCTTGCTACAGGGAGAGCCTATTAATAAGCCACCAGTCTTTTCCATTTGATTGAACTCATGCTGTATTGTGGTAATATGGGATTATTTTTTTTTTCAGTTTCCTTCAAGAAATTAAACATCACATTGGCTCTCCTGCCCTTTCATAAATAGCATGTAGAAGAGCTTCTTCGTTTGATCGCACCATTAATAGAACACTAGAGGCCATATTTGTGCCTGCTACTCTGTGCTGACCAATTCAGATTTTGAAAGTACTTTAAAAAAGCCATTAACTCTCCATGAAATGTTGCAGGAAGAAAAGTTTTCAAGTGTTTTGTTTCCTATTCATTGGCCTTACATTTCTGTCTTGCCTCTCCTGCCCCCCACTTCTCACTATTCCCCACGTGCACACTCACACACACACACACATGTGCACTCACACACACTCAACACACACATTTATACACGCAACACACACACACATATACACTCAGAAGTTGTAATAGTTAAGCATGAAACCAAAATTTTTAGAAAACTTTCATGTATAAATAAGGACAAATTTCACATGCCATTCAGTAACACCACAAGATGCTCTCTGAAAGGAGTGTGCTTTTCAAACTGTTTGGTTCATAAAGGGTTAATTAGAAACTCCCTTTTGGTGGCTGCCTTATTGTCAAAATTCTTTCTAAGCTTACATCAGTCCATTTTCATGCCTTTAGATGATCGATGGCCAAAAGATAACTATTAATAGTCAATCTTTTGTAATCAATTCAGCAAACATTTATTGAACACCAAATGTGTACAGAGGAAATCTCCAGGGCTCTGACTCAGGCCATCACAATGAATCAGTTATGATTCCCCAAACAGTCAATGAACATTGGTTTCTTAAAAATATGGTTGCCAAATTTAGTAAATGAAAATATAAGGCACTCAAATTAGGATTTAAGAGAAATAAATTATTATTTCGTATAAGCTGTCCTGTGCTTATTTAGCACATACTTATACAATATTTCATTGTTTATCTGTAAGTAAAAGGCAGTAGAGTCCTGTATTGTTTCTGGAAAGTCTCTTTTTAAAAGGAATTCTTGGAGTGACTTTGAAGTTTTTGATGTTGTCTATTTCTTCTCCTTCACATAGACCAGCGAGAACTTGATTTATTAATAGAGTGCAGTGTAATAAAAAGTGTACTTTTCTAAATAAGGGGGAGCTTTTTATCACTAATTTGTAGAAAAGTTGTCTTTCTTCTTTTGGTTGTAGATAGTATGGAATAATTTAAAATGTCTGTAATAAACTAAATCATGAAAAGTACTAAACTATTTAAAAACAATTCTAAAAATAACTCATAAACATAAACATTCGTGAGCCACTAGTGGAGTGATTGATTGAAAAAGGAGGACAAATCCACACAATAATTCACACTACTTCCTATGTGGACTGCTAGGCATTCCGGAGACAATGCTAAGCCCAGTAGGTCCACAAAAGTGCCCTGTACAAGGCTATGCTATGGGTAACAGCGACAGACTCAGTGCATCCTTTCGGAGGACAGACACACAGAAGCAGCCCTCTGCAGTCAGTGGTAGGGTTCAGGGTAGAGGACTCATCAGCTTAGGTCCTGCAGAACTTGCAGAGCTAGAAGTAATGTAGCACAGAGTATTGTCAATGAGGGTCAGAACTAATACAGCACAGAGTATTGTCAATGAGGGTCAGTGTGGTTACTCTTTTATTGAGACCACCTGGGGGCTGAGGGAACTTAGTAGCTCACAGTGGGATTACAAACAGCCAAAGTATTCATAAAATAGAATGGGTGTCAAGAGCCCATATAATAATAGCTACCTTTATTACAGGCATATATGTGCTAAGCACTACCATCTTTATCCTCACAATGTCCCTTGAAGATACCCCTTTACCAGATGAGGAAGCTGAGCTTTAGCCAGATCATTTGATTTACTCCACAAGGCTCGGTGGTGGGGCCCAGGTACAAAGCCATCATGTTCTTCTTTGGAGGATTAAGGAGGAAGAGAAACTCCTCTGGGAATTTGAACTTTCAGCATGGCATACAAATCCAAGTGCAGCTCTATATATTTCTTTTCTGCTGGTGAGCAAACCCAGGACTTGGAACATGTTAGGTATGTGCTCTACTAATTGAGATATATTCCCAGACTCCTTAGGTGTGATGGCTAATCCTGGGTGTCAACTTGACTGGATGGATCTGGGATTAACTGAAATGAGAGAGATCTTCTTGATTGGATCATCTGAAGATGGAAGACACACCCTAAATATAGGTGTTACCTTCTGATGGCAGCCTCATAAAAGGCCATGGCAGAAGAGAACACTTTGCTTTTTGCTGCTTGCCTTCTCTCTCACTGGTAAGTTCATCTTGCTGCTGTAGACTGAAGACTAACCGATCTTTTGGAATTCATCAGACCTTCAGCATCAGATTGGGACTACTGAGACATCCAGCTTCTTGGACTGAGTGACTACCGGATTCTCAGCCTGTCCAGTGTGGTGTAGCCATTGTTGGACTACTCAGACTCTATCCTGTGAGCTAATCTGCTAATCTGATATAAATACACACACAAACACACACACACACACACACACACACACACACACACTACTCATTCATTCAGTCATTCTACGGGTTCTGTTTCTTTAGAAACCCTAATACCTAGGAAAAAGAAATACACAGGCATGGAGCTGTTCTTTAATGCAATCTTTCTGTTTTCCCCCTTTTTATACAGCTTACTCTTCTCTCCCTACTAATTCTTTGGATTCTGTCTTTCCATTAACATTCAGTATGAGTCCTTACATGTTTCATTTCATGTCCAAATTATTATGGATACACTATGGTCCAAATTTTTAGGATAAAAATAAATATGCACATAGAAAAAACTAGATGGAAGTGCTACTAAATACGTCTGACTGATGAGAGTTTAAGTGAGGCAATATCTTTAAAAAAAAATTTTCCCTTGGGACTGGAGAGATGACTCAGCAGGTAAGAGCACTGGCTGCTCTTGCAGAGGACCTGGGTTAAATTCCCAGCCCTCGCGTGGCAGCTAAGAATCATCCATTCCTGGGGTTTCAATGCCCTTTTCTGCCCTCCATGGGCATTACACAACAGTGGTGCACTTACATACATTTAGGTAATACACTCATACACATAAAATAAAAATAATGTGTAAAATATTTTCTTTATTTTTTATTGGGTTTTTGTACATTTCATACAATAGTTCTTCATCAAATTTAGGCTTCCTCCCCCGTCCATCCCCCCCCCCCAGACTTCATGCACTCTGCCATACATGTTAAGTCCTATCCAATCAAGCATTTATATCCAGATGTCCTGCAGCGAAAGTTCATCTACTGGAGTCTAGTCAACCTATCTAGAAATTATAAGTAAGGTCTAGTCTCCCTCTCCCAGTAGCAATCAGTCTCCAACAGGTCCCAGGCTCTGTAAACTATCTAAGATTTATTTTTATATAAATTAAGAGAACATGATCCTACTTTATTCAACTACTGTTAACAGATTTACCCAACATCATTTGTTTGTTGCCTTTCATTTTCTGTTATTTGGGATACAATTTACTTTTATAATAAAAAACATTTAAAGATCTGACAATGTTTCTGACTATTGACTCCATTATGTTCATTTATATTTCAATTCTAGTTTGGGCATGATAGTACTCTTTAAATTTATTTTTAATTTTTTACTACATTTTTATTTATTTATTTTGTGTGCATGTATATGTCCATATATGTAGAGGAGGAGGAACATGTCACAAGGTGGAGATGAAAGAACATGTGGGAGTCAATTCTTTTCTTTAACCATGTGGGTTCTAGACATCAAACTCATGTCATCGGGCTGAGCCATCCCACTGGTCCCATGATATTACTTTAATTACTGAATCTTCAACTTGTTTAATATGAGAAGATAATTCTTATTTTCTCTAGTTCATTGCTCTGAAAATATACTTAAACTATCTTGACTTCCACTTACAAAAATCCTTCCAGAATTTATAATGAGACAGCACACAGTATTGGTAAAGTGCTTAGATTTGGGAGTTGGGCTGTTTGGGTTCCAATTCTTGCTTCAGATGGATGCAGAAATGGCAGCACTGTTGGAGTTATATTTGACGTATTCTTTTTTCTTTATAAAAGAATGAAATAGTTTAATTCTCAAATTATAGTGTGATAAATAAGTACTAATTTGATGACTTTTCATATCCCTTTTATTTATAATAGAATGAACACAGAGATTGAGTGTTTTACAACAATTTTTAAAGGTCACTAAACAATTGTCTTTTCCCCCATTGCTTGTTAAGATTGCTTTGTATGGCTTCAATTTGCATTGTCTTCTCAAAGCCTCTGTAATACCTTGCTTGTATTGTTTCCCTGACATAGGCTGTACCATAGCTCTGCTCTGCTCTGCCCTCCTCTCCTTTCTCCTTTGCTCCTTCCTTCCTCCCTTCCCCTCTTCTTCTCTTCCTTTTAAGGATTTATTTTTTCCATTTTTTAAATTGAGCTTTATAAATTTTACACATTTCCTACTCAAATCTGGACCCCTCCCCCATCCATGCCTCCCCCTATGCACGCTGCCATACATGCCGAGTCCCAAATGTCCTTCAGTGTAAATGCATCCACTGGAGTCTAGTCAGCCCATCCAGTGGTCATATGTAAGTCATACTTTCCCTTATCCAGCAGCAATCAGTCTCAAATTGTTCTCAATCTAGTGCTGGCCTGCCACCTATTTCTCACCTCCCCTTTGGGCCCTTGTTTATTTGAGCTGACATGGGTCCTGTACTTGATGCTGCTAGCTGCCACAGGCTCACATAAGCAAGCCTCCAGTGACCTGGAAGCCACCACCTTCTCATGTTCATGAACCAGCCCTGGCTCTTACAATCTTCCCACCTCCTCTCTGCAATGGTCCCTGAGGTGTGTGGGTAAGTTTCCATATAGGAGTCCCATTCTGTACTCTACAGCCTTCTTCTCCAAAACTTGGCCAGTTGTGGCCTTCTGTGTGCATTGCACTCTCATGTACATGGAAGCCTCACTGGTGAGAGTTGAAGGGTGCATTAGCCCTCTCTCTACCCCTTCTTCCACTATGTTCTGTGAGTCTTACTTGTAGAGATTTGACTGCAGATGTGTCACCTAATTCTGGGCATCTCCCAGGTGTATGTTCTCTGTGCCTGACCAGATGTGCAACTCTGTGGAAAAAGAAGCTTCTTTGATGAGTGCTGTACAGCATGCTTGTCACTCTAAGGGAGGTCTCTTCTATCTGGCACTGCGTTCCCTGTCAAGCAGCTCCCAGGTATACATATGCATTACTGTTCAGACACTTTATGTGCATTTGTCATAGGGTTTCTAGGGCATCACTTTTCCTTCTAGGTTTCACTAGGTTCCCGCGCCCCCTGGCCCCAAGATTCACTCATCTCCACTCTTTTCTCCCATCCGGGTTCCCTCCTCCCTCACACCCTATTCACAGTGCCCCCATTATCCCCACCCTCTGCCCAATACCTCCCGACTCCCACCATCCTTCCTCTCCTGAATTCCCTCCCTCCCCCACACCATGGCCACTTGCATGTCCCTCCTTCCTCTCCTCCCTGCTGATTGCTCCCATTTTTTCCACCTCCCTCAGGTCTGTTCCCTACTACCCCCTTTCAGGTTGTTTCTTGTCCTTTACCTGCCTCCTGCTGTTACATCAGAATTTATTTACTCACATATAAGGGATTGGTGCTACAATCCACAAAAGAGGGAGAACACACATCGCTTACTTTTCTGTGTTTGTGTTACTTCACTTAGTATAACACTCTCTAGCGCTATCCATTTACCTCCAAATTTCATCTTTTTTTTACTGCTGAGTAGAACTCCACTGAGTAGATGTACCACATTTTCATTAACCATTAGTCATTTGAGGGACATTTAGGTTTTTTCCATTTCTTAGCTACTGTGAAGAGAGAAGCAACAAACATGATGTACAGGTATCTCTACAGTATGATTTCTTTGGGTATATGCCAAGGAGGGGTATCACTGGAACATATGGTAGATTCATTTTTAGTTTTTTGAGGGTTCTCCACACTACTTTCCATAGTGGTTTCACAAGTTTGCATTCCCACCAGCAGTGAATGAGCGTTCCTCTTTCTGGACATCCTCTCCAACATTTGGAATCTTTTGTTCTCTTGATCTTTGCCAATCTGTTTGGAGTAAGATGGAATCTTGGTTTTTATCTGCATTTTTCTAATCACTAAAGATGTAGACCACTTTTTAAGGCGGTTCTTAGCCATTTTTTATTTCTTCATTTGAGAACTCTCTGTTTAGGTCTATAGCCCATATTTTTATTGGCTCATTTATTTTCTTCTTTCTTTCTTTTTTTGAGTTCTTTGAACATTCTGGATATTAATCCTCTGTCAGATGTGTAGCTGGTGAAGATTTTCTCCCACTCAGTGTCTTTCCTCTTCCCTTCCTCAATTGTTTCTTTTGCTGTACAGAAACTTTGTAATTCAATGAGGTCCCACTTACTTATTGCTGACCTTAGTGCCTGAGGAGGTGGTGTCTGATTTAGAAAATCCTTTCCTGTGCGTATATCTTAGAGGATACTGCCTATGTTTTCTTCTAGCAGTTTTTGAATTTCAGGTTGTATATTGAAGTCATTGATCCATTTGTAGTTGACTTTTGTGCATGATGAAATATAAGGTCAAGTTTCATTTTTCTGTAGGTGGAGATCTAGCTTTGCCAGTACCATTTGTCAAAGATGCTATCTTTCCTCCATTGTGTGTTCTTAGCACCTTTGTCGAATACCAGGTGACTGAAATTATATGAACTCATGTTTGGGTCTTCCATTTTGTTCCATTGAACTACATGTTTATTTTTGTGCCAGTACCATGCTGTTTTTATGACTATAGCTCTGTAATATAACCTGAGATATGGTATTTTGATCTCCCCCCCCACATGTGTTCTTTTTGCCCAAGATTGTTTTGGCTATCTGGGGTCTTTGTGATTCCATATGAATTTTAGGATAATTTTGTCAAGCTCTGTGAAGAATGTCATGGTTATTTTGATTGGGATTGCATTAAATCTATAAGTTGCTTTTGGTAAGATGGTCATTTTCACAATATTGATTCTACCAATCCATGAGCGTGGGAGGTCTTTCCATCTCTTAGTGTCTTCCTCTATCTCTTTGACTTTTGAAATTTTCATTGTAGAGATCTTTAATGTCTTTGGTTAGGTTTATTTCTAAATATTTTTTTTGAGGCTATGGAGAATGGGAGTGTTCCTCAAGTGCTTTTTCTGATTGCTTTTTATTGGTATATAGAAAGGCTACTGATTTTTGTAGGTCGAGTTTGTATCCTGCCTCTTTACTGAAAGTATTAATCAATTCTAATAGTTTTCTAGCAGAATTTTTTGGGATCTCTTATGCATAATATCATATCATGTGTAAATAGGGATAATTTGATCTCTTCTTTTCCAAATGGTACTCCTTTAATTTCCCTCTCTTGTCTTATTGCTCTTGCAAGAGTTTCAAGTACTATATTGAAAAGGAGTGGAGACAGTGGACAGCCCTGATTTTAATGGGAATGCTTCTAGTTTTTCTGCATTTAGGATGATGTCAGCTATGGGATTGTTGTATATAGCTTTAATTATATTGAGGTTTGTTCCTTCCAGACCAATTCCTTCTAGGACTTTTAACATGAATGCATTTTGGATTTTGTCAAATGCCTTTTCTGCATCCATTGAGATGACCATGTAGTTTTTGTCTTTAAGTCATTTGTGTGTTTTGATACATTTATTGACTTACATATACTGAACCATCCCTGCATCTCTGGAATAAGGCTGATTTGATTGTGGTGGATGATCTTTTTGATGTGTGTCTGTATGTGGTTTGCAAGCATTTTGTTGGGTATCTTTGCATCTATGTTCATTAACAATATGGGTCTATAGTATTTTTTTTTTCTTTACCTGGTTTTGGTACTAGAGTGATACTGGCTTCATAGAAGGAATTTGTGACTTCTCCCTCTGCTTTTATATTTTTGAATAATTTCAGCAGTATTGGTTATAGATTTTCTTTCAATGTCTGGTAGAATTCTGCTGTTAATTCATCTGAGCCTAGGCTCTTTTTAATCGGGAAGTTTCGTATTACTCTTTCAATTTCCTTATTTGTTATGGATCTGTTCAGGCTTTTGATCTCCTCTTGGTAGTGGCTATGATTTTAGAAATTCATCCATTTCTTTTAGGTTTTCAAATTTAATATCCATTTTGAATGTGGACTTTCTGGTGCAGCTTGTCGGGAGCCATGCTTGGGGGGCGTTCGACACAGCTGTAAATGGGGGGGCAGCACTCTTCTGTTAATAACCCCCCACCCTATGCTCTATTAGTAAGCCCAATAAATTTGTTAGAATTTAAAAACAAAACAAAACAAAACAAAAAAACAGAGAACAGATTCTAATGAAAACCTTCATTATTCCACCAAGTTGACCCCATGTTTGGCAGTCCTTTGGTCTATAATTTCTTATTCCTATTTTCCCCCCTTAAACTTCATTGTGTGTGTGTATATGTATGTGTGTGTGTGTGTGTTGTGATGTTTCCCCTTTCATTCTCTGATTTTGTTGATTTTAGTTAACTGCACTAAGGGCCTGTATATCTTATTTAACCTTTCAAAGAACCAACTCTTAGAGTCATTGATTTTTTTTGTATTGTTTTCTTTGTTTCTATTTCATTAATTTCTGCTCTGAGTTTTGTTTTTCTCATCTACTAGGCTTGGGGTTGGTTTCTTTTGCCTTTCCAGAGTCTTGAGTTGTCTGTCAGTCAAGTCATTTACATATGCTCTTTCTGATTTTTTAAATATAGGCACTAAGAGCTATAAACTTCCCTCTTAGGAATGCTCTTAGGGTGTCCCTGAGGTTTTGCTGTATTGTGTTTTCTTTTTCATTTTGTTCTAAAATACTTTTATTTCTTTCTTAATTTCTTCTTTGACCCATTCCTGATTCAGGAGTGCATTGCTTAATCTCCATTTGTTTGTGTGTTTACTAGAGCTTCTTTTGCTGTTGATTATAAGCTTTATTGCTCTGTGGTCTGATAGAAGGCATGGAATTATTTCAATTTCTTTGTATTTGTTGAGATTGTTTTGTGCCCCAGAATGTTGTCAATTTTAGAATAATTTGCGTAAGCTGCTGAGTAGAAAGTGTATTCTTTGGTGGTTGGGTGGAATATTCTGTATGTATCTATTAGGTCCATTTCATATAGTATGTCATTTATTTCAGATGTCTCTCTGTTTACTCTTTGTCCAGTTGATCTGTCTATTGAAGAAGGTGGGATATTAGAGTCACCCACTATCACTGAGTTGGTGTCAATTTCTGTTTTATAGTCCTGGACTACTGATTTTATGAAAATGGGTGCTCCAGAGTTTGGTGCACAAATGTTCATGATTGTAATGTCTTCTTAATTAATTGTTCCTTTAATTAGAATGAAGTAACCCTCCCCATCTCTTCTGATGAGTTTTAATTTGAAGTCTATTTTGTCAGATATTAAAATTGCAACACCTACTTGCTTCATAGGGCCATTTGGTTGGAATATTTTTTCCATTCTTTCACTCTAAGATAGTGTCTCTCCCTGAAGGTGAGATGAGTTTCTTGAAGACAATAAAAAAATGGGTTTTCCTTCTTGATCCATTGTACCAGCCTGTGTCTTTTGACAGAAGAGTTGAGGCCATTGATATTCACTGTTAATATTGAAAGGTGTGGATTGTGTACTGTCATTTAAATTTCTTTGTGTTTGTGGCCCTATTTTGTGTTTCTGGCCCTTTATTTTCTTTCTGTAGCCTTTTGTGCATGCTCATTCCTTTCTTTGGTCCTTTGTATTGCTTCAACATTCTCTGTAATGCTGGTGTGGAAGACATGAAATCTTCCAGCCTATTTGTGTCATGGAAAATTTTCTGTTTCCCTTCGACCTTCGTAGATAGTTTTGCTGGATAAAGTATTCAGGGCTGGCATCCATGATTGTTTAGAACTAGTAATACTTTGTTCCATGCTCTTCTGGCTTTCATAGTTTGCATTGAGAAGCTAGCTGTCAGTCTGATGGGTTTTCCTTTCTATGTAATTTGTTTTCTCTAGCAGCTTTCAGTACCCTCTCTTTGATCTGTACATTTAATGTTTTTACTGTGATATGTCATGGGG
>NW_008358534.1:3357137-3398583 GCF_000622305.1 Nannospalax galili | reverse complement strand
TGTTCGATGCCATTGGTTTGAGTTTCTTCTCCTTCCTGTATGCCTATAATATGTAGATTTGGTCATTTCGTGTTGTCCCACATTTCCTGAGTATTCCATTCCTGTGGTTTTTTTTTTTAATTTTCCATAGCCTTTGCTTAAGGAGTCCAGATCTTCAACTTTATCCTCCAGTCTTGATATTCTGTTTTTCATTTCATTCATTCTGCTTGTGAGACATTCTCCTGTTGTTTCTAATTGGTTTATTGAGTTTTTCAGTGTCGTGCTCATTTCCATTTGGGTTTTTTTTCACTATTTCTATTTCTTTAGTGAATTTGATTTTCAAGCTATGAATTATTTTTGATATTGTTTTGATATTTTGATATTGTTTTTGATATTTCATTAAGCCTCATATTTGTATATTCTTGGGCTTCTGTCAAAGGTTTATGCCTTTCCTCTTTGAGTTGTTTGTCTGTGTTTTCTTGAAGTTCTTTGATCATGTTTGTGATTGTTCTTTTAAATTCTGCATCCTGGGGTTATATAGGGTGGTTCTCAAAGCTGTCCACTTCTGTAGGACTCGTGGGTTTTGTTGGGGACATATTTTCCTGGTTTTTCATATTGTTTGTGGGGTTTTTTTCCATTGCTGTTTGGGCATATGAATGTTCTTTGTTGGTTATGTGTTCAACAGGAACTTCTACTCTGCTTTTGTTTAATTTAATTTTGGTTCTGTTAATATAGTTTATGTAGCTTCATTTCTTTTTGTTCAGGTATGGAAGACAAATTGGTGGGCATTTCAAGTTTTTGCTGGGCAAAAACTAGTAGAGTGGCAGAGTCCTGACTGAGAAGGTCTGTCTGCCTGATCAGGATGCTGGAAAGTTGGCAGTGAAGGGACTGCCTGGGGGGAACTTGGGGATCTTTGCTAGGGTGTTTAGTTAATCAAGTTTGGGAAGCTAGTCCTGGGACCTGAGGTGAAGGAATTGGAGCCCACCTGCCAGAGAGGCCAGCAGGGGATGGGGTGGTGGTGGATGAAAGAAATGGGGAAGGGAGGCAGTGAGCTGGATCTGACTTATCAGAGTCCTGGCTGAGCAGATCTGTCTTCTGGATCTGGAGGCTGGGAATTTGGCAGTGAGGGAATGGCCTGTGTAATGGTTTAGGTGTCTATGCTAGGGTGTTTAGTTAATATGGTTTGGGAAGTTAGTCCTGGAACTTGATGTGAAGGAATTGGAGCCTGCCTGTAAGGGAGGCCGGCAGGGGATAGGGTGGGGGTGGATGAAAGAAGATACAGTTCTGATTCTTGTATGAGGCTCAAGCCTTCCTCTTTTGAGTTTAGGTTTGTTTCTGTTTGTATAGTTTATGTGCCTTTGTTGTTTTCTTATTGGGTATGAAAGGCTGCTTGGTTTAGGTTTCAGGTTCTCTCTTTTGATTTTATATTGGAGGGGCCTGATGGCTTTAGTCCATCTGTTCAGGAGTTCCTGCAGATGCTCAAGTCGGATGGGGTTTAGAGGCTTTCAGACTTCCTCATAAGGTCTGGGTCCTTCTAGTCAGTAGGAACAGTCTAATTTAGGAGGCTTGCTAGGTAAAGGTAGGATTCAGGCACTCTCAGACAGTCAAGAGAGGAGGCTGTTCTCAGGAATCGCAGTCAGGTTGGGGATAGGGGCAGGCTGTGGTGTCTCTAGGGAAGTACACTGAAGAGTTGGTCTGGGTGCAAAAGATCAAGAAGCAGTGGGGGCGGGGGATCTGGGCCAAAAGGGTAGTCCAGAAATCTGGGGTGCCCAGAGAAGAAGTGGGCCTGTGCCCAGGGCTAGAAGGAGAATGGGATGTGGGAGCTGAGAAATTGAATCAGGTTGTGGCAGTCAAGGAGCAGTGGGCAGGGTCAAAATTACCCGTGGAGGAAGCTGGCCTCAGGAATCCCAGGCAAGTTGGGGGTGGGGATAACTTGGGAAGAAGGCTGGTCTCAGGTGTGCAAAGGCAGGTTGGAGGTGGTAGCAGGCTGTGAGGTCTCTAGAGAATTAGAATGAAGAATTGTGTTCATCTGGGTGCAAAGGATGAGGAAGGAGTGGGGGGGATCTGGGTCGAGAGAGTAGTCGAGTGGTCTGGGGTGCCAAGAGAAGAAGTGGGCCTGTGCTCAAGGCTAGAAGGAGAATGAGAGCAGGATTTATTTTTATTTTATTTAGATGTACAATAGAATTTAAAAGGAAGCCCAGCTTTCACAATAACTGCATCAAAGGGACAACATGTGTTGTGTTTTTAAGAAATGCAAAAATGGTTATTGCTACTTCAGTACTCAGAAAATTGAATTCACATATCTACTATGAAGGAGAAAAAACATCAAAACTATCCTTTATAAAAATTACCCTTTAGGGGATGAAGAGATGGCTCAGCAGTTAAAAGCAATGGCTGCTCTTGTAGAGGACCTGAGTTTGATTCCCAATATCTGCATGGCAGCTAACAACCATATGCAACTCCAGTTAAAGGGAATCTGACACCATTTTCTAACCTCCATTTTTGTTGCATGACATGGGTGTACTTACATACATACAGGCAATAAACTAATACACAAAAATAAAAAATAAAAAAAAAAATAAAATATTTTAAAAATTACCCTTTATTATTTTCAGTTCTAAATATTAAAGCATATTCACATATGCATTTGTTTATAAATATATGTGTATATATTGTAGAGTAGGCTGTACATATTAGGGAGAATATGTACTTTTTTGCTTTTATGATTAGGTGACCTCATTTAATATTATACATTCTAGGTCCATTCATTTTGCTGTGAATTTCGTGATTTCATTTATCTTAAGATCTGAATATTATTCCATTTTATACATGTACCAGATTTTCATTATCCATTCACCTGCTGGTGGTCAACTAGGCTGATTTCATTTCCTTGCTATAGTGAATAGAGCAGCAATAAGGGTGTGCAGTTCTTTAGGTATATATCAAGGAGGGAGATAGTTGGGTTGTATGTTAGCTCTCTTTTTAATTTTTTGAGAAGCATCAAAACTGATTTTCATAATGGCTGTAATGATTTGCACTCCCAATAGGAGTGAATAAAGATTCCTCTTTTTCTACATCCTTTCCAACATTTGTTGTTTGATTTCTTAGTGGTATCCCAAAGTAGTTGTAATTTGCATTTCTCTGTTGACAAGGAATATTCAACACTTATAAAAATAGTTATTGGCCATTTGTATTCCTTTTTCCAAAACTTTTTAGCCCATTTATTGATTGGTAATTTTATGTCCTTGGTATTTAATTTCTGAAGTTCTTTGTATACTCTGGAAATTAGCCCCTTGTATGATATGCAGCTGCTAAAGATGTTCACCTATTCTGTGAACTGTCTATTTACTTTGCTGATAGTTTCCTTTGCTATGAAGAAACTTTTTAATTTCACATAGTCCCATCTACTGATACTTGGAGCTAATTTCTGTTCTATTGATGTTCTATTCAGAAAGTTCTTGCCTGCCCAAATGTTCTGAGAAGAATTATTGGCAATTCAGGGTTTCTTGTTTTAAATTAAGGCCTTTGATCCATTTCAAATTGATTTTTGTAGAGGTGAAAGTTGTGAATCTAATTTTATTTTTCTATAGTGGGAAATCCAGTTTTGCCAATACCATTTATTTGAATAGGTTATCTTTTTTCCAATGTATATTTTTGCCAATTTTATCAAAAAGTAGGTGGGCATTGCTTTGTCAGTTTATTTCTGGGTCCTGTATTCTGTCCCCTTGGTCTATTTGTCAGTGTTCTTCCCAGTATGAAGCTGTCTTTATCAGTCTAGCTCTGTAGTGTAATTTGAGGTCAGGAACTGTGTGCTTCAAGCTATGTTCCTACTCAATAGGATTGCTTTGGTTAGTCGTGTTTTGTATGTGTGTGTGTGTGTGTGTGTGTGTGTGTGTGTGTGTGTGTGGTTCCATATGAATTCTTGGGGTATTTTTTTTCTTGTACTGTGAAAAATAACACTAGAATTTTGATAGGTATTAAATCTGTAGATTAATTTTGGTATGATAGCCATTTTCAAAATATTGATTCTGCCAATCCAGGTGCATAGAAAATCTTTCCATTGTCCAGTATCTTCTTTGAGTTCCTTTTTTAGTGTCTTGCAGTTTCATTGTACAGGTCTTTGTCTTCTTTAGTGAGCTGTATTCCTAGGTACTTATTTTTTTGGTGCAATTTTAAAGGGGATGTTTTTCCTAATTTATTACTCTGAGAATATATTGTTGGTATATAAGAAGACAACTGGTTTTTATGTTGATTTTGTATCTGGAAACCTTACTGCAAGTATTTATTAGATCTAGGAGTTTCCTAGTAGATTCTGTAGGGCATTTTAAGTATAGAAGCATGTCATCTACAAATACAGATAGTTTGACCTCTTCTTTGGCTATTTTCATCCCTTTAATGTCTATCTCCTATGTAATTGCTATAGTTAAGACTTTGAGAATTGTATTAAATAATTGAGGGGAGAGCAGACATTCTTGACTTATTCTGAATTGTAGAAGAGATGTTATCAGTGTGTCGCCATTTAATATAACAGTGGCTCTAGAATTGTTATATATACCCTTTATTATTTTGAGGTATGCTCCATCTATTCTTAAACTCTCAAGACTTTTATCATGAAGGCTTATTGATGGATCTGAAAGCCTACTCTGGCAGTGCTGTGTGGTCCTATAGGCACCAGAGGCCTAGTTGCAGGGTAGTATCTATCCCCACTGAACCCAGGGTAGTGTCTAGCTCCACTTGGCCTGCACCAAGCCAACTGACTCTGCCTACCATATTTCTTTTAAAGTAGTAAAAGTATTTTTCTCATTTCATAATAAGGTTGTAAATTTGAAGAGAAATGAGAGAAGTGTTTGAGCACTAAGTCAGCAGCTATTACACATGTTTTCCTTCCTCATGGCTGTCAACACTGATGCCGGCCTCTCATCTTTTCTTCTCAGGTCTAGCTTCCTTTATTCATATACAGTCCAGGCCTCTTCTCTTCTTTTTATAGTATGGTCTCTTTACACAGTCCATGATGTCCTTGAACTCATGATCCTAGGGACAAACTTTATTATAGCAGATTGACTAGCTCCCATCAGTATGGGATGGGTACCCCAGAGCTTGGATTCTCCAATGGAAGCTCTGAGTAAGGCCTTTTATAGGATCTTGTGGTCCTTCCCATTCCTGACTCTCTTCTTCTCCCTCATTGGTATTGCCTGGAATACTTTCCATTGTGAGGAGGGCTCCATTCTCACCTCACTGACAGACTTTTCATCCTGATCAACTGTTAAGACTCTTAGTGATTATAGCCGTTCTTCCTGACTGACTGTTAGAACACTTAGTGATTGTAACAGTACTTGTAGACCAATACTTAGAACTATTAGGGATTGTAACAGTTCTTTCTGCCATTGCAGACTGCCAATAAATCCAACTGTTGCAAAAGCCCAGGGAGGGGAAGTAAGAAGCATCCCTGGGAACAAGAAGCATCCCTTTTTAAAGGTGTCCCTTTCTCCTGATTAGCCTTAGTTCCCTTAATCCTTCCTTATTTCCACCTCTTAGAGATCAAAGACAATTCCTGTCATAATGGGGATGATGACTGCTCTGGCTGCTTCATGCTGAAAGTGGGTTGTGTTTTAGGGCTGTCAACTCAAGGGTGAGCCTTTGGTAAACAAGTCTTTAGGGCCAATCCAGGGGCTCTGTTAAAACTCTATTGGTCATAAATATTCCAGGTACAGGACAGTAAGTAGATGATGTTGCATCCTTAGAGCAAGGTATCCATGATACCCTATGCTGGTAAGGTATCATGTATAATGTATAAGAAGTGGAACCATTAAAGTGACTATAGCACCTATTGCAAACATGGTTATAATAACAGTTGGATCAACTTTGCCCTTGTTGGAGGAGAACAAGCAAGAAAACTGTTCAAAAAAACCCTCTACAGACTTTGTCATAGGTGTTCGTGAGGCAGATGATTTCCTTGCTGCCTTCACCTACTGCAAAGTGTGTACCATGGAAAAAGCCATTGGTTTGGCTTAAGAGCCCAAGAAGCTTCTCATCTGTCAATTTGAGTTCAGAAGATGGCCACTGTGTCTCTTCTATCACCATGTCATTTGGAACTCTGGGAGACAAGGTTAATGAAGAGAACTTTTTGACATCATAGTTAACATAAGTTTTGTCTAGCAAGGTGAACTGCAACCATGCCACAGGGTGAACCTTACACCGGAGTCCTATAGAAATATAAGGTCAGAAAAATGGTCTTCTCTATATCTAGATTGACACAAGTTTTATTTAATAGATCAAAGTGAAATGCAGAGAAAGAGAGTCTGCTAGAGGATTCTTAGTCTCATTCATAAAAGAATTTAAGAATGGACCCAAACAGAAGCTTTTACAATTTTATTAAAATGTTAAAGAAAAATCCTCAGAGCAGGTGAGCTGGTAATCTTGGCAGCTGCCTTGCAGAGGTGAACGGTGGGAAGAAGAAAAGAAAGCCATGGAGCCATGCACATTTAGAGCCTGCGTGGGAGGTGAGTCATGTGGCTGACTGGCAGCCACATGGCTGGGAGAAGGAAGCTTTAGAGAAAAAGTAAAGAAATAAAAGATGCTAGGGGTAGCCCAGAGTATTAAAGAAACCATGTTTAGTAAGAAAGGTGTGAAGAAGAAAAAGGAGATTACAGATTATGCTTTTCTGAGGAATTCAGGAAAGCATGCAGACTTATAGACTACATGGCTATGGCTAGTCAGAAGTTCTGCACTACAAAGCAGGATTCCAGGAAAGAAAAATTTGCTACCTCATTAATGCACTAGGTATTCTACCCATCTATTTAGCATAACCTAAGGTGAACCTACCTTCCTAGGGGTGGTTCTATCACGAGGTGATTGACCAGTGAGACTGGAAAGGTGATTCCTCCAACAGATAGACTAGGAATTTTATAGTCTTGACCAGATAAACTTATGGGGCTATTTGCTACTCTAACAAAAGTGTAGCTTTTCTGTTATTGCACCAAAGTCCCACAGAGGGGAGTAAATGCCTACAAACTTTACAAGAAGTCAGATGACGTAACTTATTCACTGGAATTGCTGTCCCCAAAATTTATGCTCCTGTCCATGTACCAGATATAATGCCTGACTGGACTTTATACTATAAGCCAAACCTGAATGAAAGCTAGATTATATTCTTTTGTTGAAGGTACAACCAGATATTTGACAGTTGGAGAGAGAGAGAAACACAATCTCACTGGATTTTATAAGATTGCCCAATGATGCCCATGGAAACCGTTCTGGTTTCCTAAATAATTTTCCCCAAATCTGTGAGTTTGACAACAGGACATCTGGTAGCCTTCCTTAATCAGGGAACATGGGTGGTTAAAGACTGGATGTCATGTTACCATTATGAAAGACAGTTTTCCAAAGAATAATTGTACCATAGATCACAAAGATATGACCTGACCTTGCCTCCATGTTGAGGAGAGTGGGCCATTGGACAGCTCTGATCCCATTTGGATTAGGGAATTGAATTGATATCTAGCAGACCTTGTTGAACCTGGGCACAAGATTCCTCCCAAGTAGTGTTAGAGGCATATTTCTCAAAAATTTTTCTGTGGTCCTTACCCACTCTTCTAACCCAGAATTTCTCCCCATTAAGGCATTTTCCCTCCTCCTGAAATAGTACATCTATTTTATGTTTTATCCTAGATAGAGGGCCCTTTTCTAGTTAGTTTTTCTCATTCAAAGTGGCATATTATAGTTGCCCTGAAGTCTCTAGGCCTGCACTGATTCCTCCTAGTAGGTCCCTCCCATTACAAGGAAACACTATCCCTGCAGAATACTCTTGGTCTCTGAGATAGGTCTGAGATAGCCACTAAAGAAACTAGATCTGCTGAAGAATTATGGCCTGAGTATTGTTAAAGGGAAAAGCAGTGGACCCAGAACCTGGAAATATCTCATTGGAGTTGGTATTATTCCCAAGTATGAAAAAAAGTCTGGGTGTTCCAGAGAATTTCTCAGAGTTGTCTGGAATATAGAGTAAAATTAGCCTTGGGAATGGGAGGGTCTGTACACTAGGCCACTCTTAGCCATTGGGATAATCTGTTAGAGAATTCCTTACGTATCCCACAGGTACAAGGTAGGAAGTTTTTGGAACATCGTTCTATGTTACAGTGAACCTTATGTAGTTGGTCAGGTGTATGAAAGCTGCATCCAGATATTCTTGATTGGAAGTAGACTTTGAAATCTGTTAGCCTTTCTGACCCAGAACATTTATAATGTCAATAATAACACAGGAAGGAATCTGACAGCTTTGATTCCTAAAACAGATTTCAGTCATGGAAGGGGACACACAAAATATTTTAGTTTTTGGTTTACTTTCTTCTGGATGTTTAAGGTTGCCAAAACTGCAAAACTGTCCTTTTTCCTTTGACAGTATAGTCTTTGCATTCCTTGGTATGGGAGGAAACTGTAGCTACTTAGTCTCTTTTTTTTATCAGTTGTTCCATTTATGTGAAGATAAGTCTTTACATGGCCTTACTTGGCCATGGCTTCTTTTGAAAGTATGGAGGAAATTTTTCCTCTTTGTAGGTTGGATACTGATTAGAGTTCACCCAATGGAATACTCATAGCCTCCCTGAACAAGAGAAGAGGTGATTTCTTAGGCTTACAAAAAACTTTGAGGGGTACCATACAGTCACCCGGGACCTAGTTGGCCTTGGGGGCAAGAGGCAAAATACTGACCCCTTTAATCCCTGTGTCCACATTAGTATATCCTTCAAGTATGGTTATCAAACATCCAGAAGATCAGTTACACTTGTCTGACAACTTTAACTACCGTGTAATATTTAGACAAAATTTTCACAAAACCAAACATTAAAAAACCTTGACTAGACATCCATTTTGTACTATTAGTTCCTGTAATTGCTAAGAAGAGAGTAGACCAATAACTCCATTGATTTAAGCACAGGTTTGACATCAATGTATTGAACTTTGACTTTAGAATCTCTAATACCATATATGATCTCCAAGTCTCATCTTCTGTATAACTTAGATCTTAATATCTTGAGACATAGGAACACTAATATACAAGCTTATGATCTTTTAAGAGAATTTCCTTCTTGAGGGGGGACTCAATGTGTACCTCCTCATAAGTTCCCAATGACAAACCAAGTGGAAGTAATGTGTTTATTGGGCTTACTTCTATAAGAGCATGGGTGGAGGGTAACTTACTGACAGAAATGTGGGTATCCTGAAAGCAGCCACACTGGAAAATCTTCAGCTAGCATAGATGATGGCTTTCCCGTAGCTGCCTAAGTGGAGCCCCTTTCCCTAGTTTTGGTCAACTTCACATAAATTGGAAACACTTGTCAAGAGGCAAGCTCAGCTGAAGAATTTCCTCCATCAGACTGGCCTATGGCTATGCTTGAGGCTTTTCCTGAATTTCTAATCAGTATGAGAGCCTGCTCTGGCTAGTGACATCCCTCAACAGGTGGGCCTAAGATGAATAAGAAAAGAGCTGAGCAAGCCAGGGGAAGCAAGCCAGTAAGTTGTATTCCTCCACTGGTTTCAAGCTCCTGCTTGAATTCCTGCCTTGGATTCCCTCAGTAAAGGAAGCTGTAAGGTGAAATAAATACTTCCCTTCTCAAATTGATTTTGGTCATGACATTTATCACAGCAACAGAAACCAAACTAGAACACAAATATTTCCCAATATATGTATATTTTAGCATCTCCACTAGGCCAGAGGCCACATACAATTAGGGCAAACTTGCATATAACCGGCAGGAAATAGATGGATACTCAAGTGAGGGTCTAATGACCCAGACCACTCCCTTCTATAAAGAAGCATAAATGGTTGCAAGGATCCTTTGCAAGCAGGCACAAATGAATTCATGAAGATGACAGCGGCTTGGCTTGAAACTCAATAAAAGATTAGTGAATCCAAACTATATCTATGGGAGAATATAACAAATCCAGATTACTTGCACATGTATTTTTAACTGTCAAGCATTTTGCTGCAAACCTCAGGTCAATTTTTCCGTTTGGACTTTTTCATCTTTTATTTTTTGTAGTCTCACAAAACCTGACAGTTATAAGAAGTTCATATTTTAGTAAGAGACTTGACACATTAGTAAAATGATCTTGATGTAAGGGGATACTCCCTGCAAAGAAGAAAAGGTGGAAAAGAATACACACATAGAGGCCAACATCTTTACATATTAACACAGTAACTACAGTTTTACACGGTAGTGAACATTCACTCTCCTTGTTTTAACTAGGATACATAGAACTACAACTCCATAGTGTCTCGGTTTCCCACCATAGTGACATTCATTACCATCTTAGGATATTTTTTGAATTTTTTTGAGAACTACAGACATGAGTATTTTCTTTGCACTCTTTCCATCCTTCCCAATCCTCTTCCAACCCCTCCCATGCCCCTTCTACTCCTTTTAAACTTCTTGTCCTCTTCTGTTATTATTGTTACATATACATATGTGCATTTATAAATACACATAAACACACACAGTTTTTTTAAAGGTATTTCTTAGCCACTTTTATTTCTTCTTTTGAGAACTCTCTGTTCAGATCTGTAACCCATTTTTTAGTTGGGTCGTATGCTTTCTTGATTATTTGTTTTTTTGAATTCTTTGTAAATTGTAAAAATTAATCCTGTCTATCAGATGTATAGCTTGCAAAGATTCTCTTATACTCTGTGGGCTTCCTCTTCATTTGATTAATGTTTTCCTTTGCTTTTTAGTTTAACGAGGTCCCACTTGTCAGTTGTTAAACTTAATTCCCAAGCAAATGAAGTCCAATTTACAAAGTCCTATCCTACACGTATATATTGTAAGATACTGCCCAAGATTTCTTCTAATAGTTTCAGCATTTCAGTAACACATTGAAGTATTTGATCTGATTGGAATTGATTTTTGTACAGGGTGATAGGCATGAGTCTAATTTCATTCTTCTACATGTGGAGATCCAGTTTTCACAGAACCATTTCTTGAAAATACTGTCTTTCCTCCAATGTGTGTTCTTGGCATCTTTGTTAAATACAAGGTAGCTGTAATTGCATGCACTAATTGTGACTTCTACTTTGTGCATTATGCATATATGATTTTTTTGCCAATACCATGCTGTTTTAATTACTATATCTCTATGATATAGATTGAAATATGGTATGATAAACCCCTCCATCATTTTTCTCAGGATTGCTTTGGCTATTCTGGGTCTTTTGTGTTTCCATATGTATTTTAAGAATTTTTTCCCCATTTCTATGAAAAATGTCATGGGGGTATTTGGTGGAAATTGCATTGAATTTGTAAATTCCTCTTAGTAGGATAGTCAGTTTCACAATATTATTTCAATCAATCCATGAGCACAGGAGGTCTTTCAATCTTCTAATGTGTTTCTTCAAAGATTTTAAGTTTTCTTTCTGTTGAGATCTTTAATGTCTTTGTTCAGGTTTATTCCTAGGATTTTTTTTTTGAGGCTATTGTGAATGGGAATGTTTTATGATCACTTTCCCTAACTGCTTGTTATTGGTATATAAAAAGGCAAGTGATTTTTATAAATTGATTTTGTATCATGCCACTTTGCTGAAGATGTTGATCACTTCTAGGGGTTTTCTGGTTGTATTTTTGGAATCTCTTATGTATAGTATCATGTCATTTGCAATTGGGGATAATTTGACCTCTTATTTTCAAATTATTTTCAAATTATTACCCATTTAATTTCCTTCTGCAGTCTTACTGTTTTAATTAGGGTTTCAAGCACTATATTGAAAAGAAATAGGGATAATAGAATACCTTGT
Source organism: Nannospalax galili (assembly GCF_000622305.1). Taxonomy (NCBI): domain Eukaryota; kingdom Metazoa; phylum Chordata; class Mammalia; order Rodentia; family Spalacidae; genus Nannospalax; species Nannospalax galili. The sequence goes on along the minus strand of NW_008358534.1, from coordinate 3,386,825 downwards.
TTCATTCCTGATTTTAGTGGAAAAGCTTCCAGTTTTTCTCCATAGAATGGTGTTGGTTGTGGGTTTGTTGTATACAGCCTTAATGATGTGTTCCCTCCAGTCCAACTCCGTTTAGGATTTTAATCATGATGGCATGTTGGGCTTTCTCAAAAGCCTTTTCTGCATCTATTGTGAGGATCGTGTGATTTTTTTACCTTAACTCCATTTTCATGATTTATTACATTTATTGTCTTACATATATTGCATGATCCCTGCATCTCTGGAAAAAGTCAATTTGATCATGGTGGATGAGCTTTTTGATATATGTCTATATGCAGTTTGCAGTTATTTTATTATTTTATTGAATATTTTTTGTATCTATGTTTATTAGGGATATGGGCCTGTAGCTTTTGTCGTTGCTGTTGTAGCTTTATCTGTTTTTTTTTTTGGTGTTAGAGTAATACTGGCTTTGTAGAAGGAATTTAGGGATTCTCCCACTTTTTGAATAATTTAAGTATTATTGGTTTTTGTTCCTCTTGGAAGGTCTGATAAAATTCTACTGTGAATCCATCTGGATCTGGGGGTATTTTTTGGATAGAAGGCTTTGTGTTACTTTTTCAAGCTCCTTTTTTATTTTCAGTCTGTGTAAGTTGTTGATCTCTTCTTGATTTACATTTCTGGTTGGATTGAATCAAGAAATTCATCCATTTCTTTTAGATTTTCTACTTTAGTAGAGTATAGGTTTTTAAAGTAGTCCCTTATAATGTTCTGGATTACTTCATTTTCTGTTGTAATGGTTCCTTTTTCGTCTATGATTTTGTTAGTTTTTTTTGAACTTTTTTTGATTAGCTGGGCTAAGTGTCTGTCCTGTTTATCTTTTCAAAGAACCTACTCTTAGATTCAGTGATTCTGCATACTATTTTCTTTGTTTCTGTTTCATTGATTTCTGCTTTGATTTTTATTATTTCTTTTCATCTGCTGGGTTTCCATATGGTTTGTTCTTGATTTTCCAGATTCTTGAGTTGTATCATTAAGTCATTTATTTTTGTTCTTTCTGATTTTTAATATAGGTGCTTAGAGCTATAAGCTTCCCTTTTAGGCCTGCTTTTAATTTGTTCTAGAGGTTTTGTTGTGTTGTGATCTCATTTAGTTACATGAATAGTTTAATTTTTTGTTGATTTCTTCTTTGAACCATTCATCACTCAATAGTTTGTTTTTTAATCTTCGTGAGTTTGTGACGTTACTAGAGCTTTTTTGCAGATGATTTTAAGCTTTATTGCATTGTCATCCAATAAAGTACATGGAATAATTTCATTTTTTTGTATTTGTTGAGGTTTGTTTTGTGCCCCAGAATGTGATCTATTTTAAAGAAACATTCATAGGAGACTGAGTAGAATCTGTATTCTTTCGTACTTGGGTAAAATATTCTGTACATGTCTTAGGTCCATTTGATGTATGATAGCACTTAATTTTGATGTTTCTCTCTTTATTCATTTTTTTGTCCATCTGACCTGTCTTTAGGAAAAAGTGGGATACTGAAGCAAACCACTCACTGTCACTGATTTGGGGTTAATCTGTGTCTTCAAGTCCAGTAGTACTTTTTTATGAAATGAGGTGTACCAGAGTTTGGTGCATATATGTTCATGATCGTTACTATCATCTTTGTCAGTTGTCCCCCTGGTTGGAATGAAGTGACCTTTCTTATCTCTTATGATTAAAATTATTTTGAAGTCTTTTTTGTGAAATATTAAGATTGTAATGCCGGCTTGTTTCTTGGTGTCATTTTCCTGAAATATTTCTTTTTCCATCCTTTCATTCTAAGGTGGTGACTGCCTTTGAAGGTAAGAATAGTTTATTATAGACAACAAAAGATTGATTTTGTTTTTTAACCCATTCAACTAGTATGTATCTTTTGATTGGATAATTGAGGCTCTTGAAGTTTAAACTTATTGTTGAAAGAAGTATATTCATTATTGTCATTTCATTTTCTATTTTTGTTTTTGCTTCTATTTTGTTTTTGTAAAATTAGAGCTTCATTTGTTTTCTTTCCATAACTTCTTGGGTATGCTTAGTCCTTTCTTTAGTACTTTGTATTGCTTCTACTATTCTGTGTAGGGTCAGTTTGTTAGACATGAATCCTTTCAGCTTATTTTTATCATGAAAGTTTTTCTTTCTCCTTACACTATGATAGACAGCTTTGCTAGATAAAGAAATCTATGTTGGCATCTGTGGTCATTTAGGACTTGAATACATTGCTCTAGGATCATCTGGCTTTTAAAGTTGCATTGAAATGTTAACTGTTATTCTGATGGATTTCCCTTTATATATAACATATTTTATTTTCTCTTGCAGCTTTCAGTACCCCTACTTTGTTCTGTATATTTGGTATTTTTAGTATGATATGCCATGGGAATTTTCTTTTCTGGTACTATTTGGAGTTCTATATGCTTCTTGGCTCATTATGGGTATGTCTTTCCTTAATTTAGGGAAGTTTTCTTCTATAATCCCATTGCAGATCTGGTCAATGCCATTGACATGAGATTCTTCTCCTTCTTCTATCCCAGTGATTCACAGATTTGGTCTTTTCATGATTTCCCACATCTCATATAGATTTGATTTCTGTGGATTTTCAATTTTTTTCATATTCTTTGCTTGAGCAGTCCATTTTTCTAACTTTGTCTTTAAGTCTTGATAGTCTGTTTTCTATTTGATTATTCTGCTGGTAAGACTTTCTCCTGTCTTTTCTAATTGGCTTATAGAGTTTTTCAATTCCATCTTCATTTCGGCTTGAGTTTTCTTCAGTATTTCTAACCTTTTTGGCAATTCGCTTTTCAAGTCCTGAATTGTCTTTGTCATTTCATTCAGCTGTGTATTTGTATTTTCTTGAGCTTCAGTCAGGAGTTTATTCCTATCCTCTTTGAGTTATGTGTCCTTTAAAGTCCTTGAGTTCTTGGACTATATTTAATGATTGTTCTTCTAAGTCCTGTGTATTGGGGTTCCTCTGGGTAATTTTCATTTTAGATGACCTCTAAAGGACTGGTGAGATTTGGTGGGAATATATTCTCTTGGGTTTTCATATTATTTATGTCTTTTCAATGTGACCTGGCTATATGGACGTCTTTTATAGGTTATATGTCTGAATGTTTGATATGTAATTTTAGCCTGCTTTTGTTGATAGCAGTTTTGTTCTGTATTTATTGTTATCATATCTTTGTTGATTTCTGATTAGGTAAGAATGGTCATTTGGACTGTGCTTCAGTTCTCATTTTTAATTTTTTATTGGTGGGACAGGCTGTTTCCAGTCTGCTCTGGAATGCCCGATGGGAAAACACAGCTAGGACTGTAAGTGTCAGGATGGAAGGATTGGGCAGGTTCTGGCTAACTTATCGTGGTGGCTCCCAGTGTGTTAGCAATGAGTTCAGATCCCAGTCCTCAAGCAGGAAGATGGTGACTGAGTCAGTGAATTTCTGACTAGCTCACCAGGGTGGTGAGTAGCACAGGAACAGTGGGTTCCAGTCCTAGTTCCAGAGGGAGAATATTGTGAAGGAGTGGGCAGATTCGGCCTAGCTCACTAGGGTGATTTGCAGGCATAAGCATTGTGTTCCCATCCCATTTTAGGATTTCTTATCTTTATATCCTTTTTATATTGTTTTGGTTTCTCCCTGAAAACAGAGTAGGGACTGAAAGGGGCTCTTAGGCTTCTCTCCTCTTTATCTCGTGGCTTGTTTGTGAGTTGCTTCCTCAGATGCTATTTCAGGATGTTTTCCCCCTTTGTTTTATATTTTGTATAATCCAGACAGTGGTCTAACATAGCTGTGGTCTTGGTTTTGAATGAATGCAAGTGGAAAACAGAAAGAATTGGCAGATGCATAGCAAAATGTTCTCAAATGAATGTTTACAATGTCTCCCAAAGATCAACTAAGAAAACCCTGTTAAAAGCTATCATATTGGAGACATCTAGTTAGAATGTCCTCTCTGTCCTCTCCCTGGATGAGCAATAGTAGCTTCCATAGGAAATAGTTTACCCCCTTAACTCTTCCTAATGTCAATGTCATCATGCCTTTATAATGGGGCTATTTTATTACTCTCCTTTTTCTCTGTTAAAGAGTCAGGGGGTCAGTCTGATCCAGGATAGGGTTTTTGAAGGACATCTTGAGATAAACATGCTTGGCTCTGAGGTAGGAGGACCAAACCCAAGCTCTAGAGCCAGCCCAAACAGTGAGCCCAAACAGCATATGACAGTTTTCTAATATAATATTGTGATGGTTTGAATGAGAATAGTTCCCCATAGTCTCCAAGTAATTGAACACTTGATCAGTTAGTGGTGCTGTTGAGAAGGTCATGGAACCTTTAGGAGGTATGGCCATCCTGAAAGAAACATCACTGGAGACAGGCTTTGGGAGTTCATAGCTTTGACCTATTTTGAGTTTGTTTCTCCCTGATTCTTGTGCCTGCTCCTGATTCTTGTGTTCCAGCTGCCTCCTGCCATGCCTCTTATGCCATCATGGAATCATCCCTCTGGATCCTTTAGTAAAAAAAATCCTCTTTCTTCTATAAGTTGCCTTGATCATGATGTTTTATCATAGCATTTGAAAAGTAACAAACATAAATACATAAAAGGCATTTGCTCTATAATCCTAAACTTATAGCATTTTACACTGAACAAAGAACTTTCTGTTGAGTCCTGTGACAACTGGATTGATGGAAAACACCGTTCCCTTTATGTCTGCATAGGGTTGTCCAAGTGAATCTTATCTACTGGGTGTATTGGTAACGGGGAATAATGAAAGACATTTTCTCCTCATTTATAGTGCTATACAAGACAAAAGGCTTGATCTTAAAGGCTCACCTTCTTATCTATTTAAATTTTCCTAGTCCATGAGTGCATGACATACAGCAGTTATGATCAAGAAGGATCAGGTTATCTAACTTGAGGTTCTCCCTGATTGTTCTTGCAGTGACCAATGGCAATCTCAGAGGAATTATGTAACTGGTTTGTCCCATCTGCTGCAAGATAGGGAAAAAAAGAAGAAGTCTTGGATAATGGTTCCCATAAGTCTTCCCAATTCCCTTAACCTATGTGGAGAGGCAACTCCAGCCTACAACAAGGCTATCTTATGACAGGGAACAGCTAGTACATTCTAGTCTGTCCAGGGGAGAAGTTTAACTGCCTACCCATGACTTAGCTTCCTCCCCCATTCCTCTCTTCTCTGCCTGTGAGGCAGATGGCTTCAGGGGCCTGGAATCCCAATACCTGATAGTACCTTTTATAGCTCAAATATCTTTGGTAGCACTATCCTCAAAAAAAAGAAAAGAAAAGAAAAGATCATAGATAGGTTAAGAATAAGATCAAATACTTATTATCTGCCTTTGACCAGTTGTGGAACTTTGTAATAGTTTCCATCTGTTTAAAAACTTAATTTCTGGGGACTGGAGAGATTGCTCAGTGGTTAAGAACACTGGCTGTTCTTGCAGAAGACCTGGGAACGAATCCCAGCACCCACATGGCAGCTAACAACTGTCTGTAACTCCAGTTCCAGGGGATCCAACGGCCTCTTCTGTCCTCCATGGGCATTTCACAACATGGGTGCACTTACCTACATGCAGGCAATACACTCATATACATAAAATAAAAATAATAAATGTTTTTTTTAAATCTTACTTTCTAAGCCAGGTATGGTGGTGTACACCTTTAATCCAAGCACTTGGGAGGCAGAGGCAGGCAGATCTCTGTAAGATCAAGGCTAGCCTGGTTTACATAGCAATTTCCATGAGTACTGTGTCTACAAGGAGACCTATGTTAAAAAAAAAAAAAAAAACTTACTTCTAATGTGTTTTGTTTTACCTTGCTCAAATCGTCCAGGAAGCAAGCTGGTGGGGACCCTGAAGTAATATTGGAGGATTCCATATTCTAGTTTTTTCTGATGCTTCACCTCTCAAAATTGCATCAGTTTCCTTCCAACCCCATTCAGGGAGATGTAGAACAAGATGAGAAACATCTACAGCCTAAAAGACAAAAGTTTCTCTCTTTTCCTGAATGCTATTTATATATTTATTTTAGAATATTTTTATTATTCCAAAGAGAGACCATTTTAACACATTTTTCCAGAAATAACTTGAAGCAGGCTACATAAAAATATATACACAATAAATTTTAAGGGGGGAAAGTAGGAATAAGAAATCAAAGACCAGAGGATTTGCCAACATGGAGTCAAATTTGGTGGAATAATGAAGGTTTCCATTAGCTCTATTATTTTTTTTTCTTTCTATTTTTTTTTAAATCCTAACTAGTTTATTGGGCTTGCTAACAGAGCATAAGGTGAGGGTTTATTTACAGAAGAGTGAGCGCCTCCCCCCATTTACAGCTGTGCTGGAAAGTCCACACTCAAATATAGATCCTGTGATGTCCCAGACAGCTGCACAAAATGATGAGAGGTGCCTTATGGCATTCTTGACTTGTATATCCTCAGCTCCCCCCCCCCGCCACATGCAGCTAAGGTCAACTGGGTGGGTAGGTGGGGAAACTGACTCCCTCCACCCAACTCCCTGACAAGGGTGGAAAGGAGGTGTGACTATAGCTTGCCAGCATAGTGTTCATGGACACTTGCAGGTAACACTCCACCCCTTCCTCCAGCTCTTACATTCTTTCTGCCAACCTCTTCCCCATAAATCCCTGAGCCTTGGAGGGGGTTGTAGGTGTGGGAGGATCTTCCTTCCATTGTGGCAAGGCACTGAACTTTCAGGTCTTGGCATCATCTATTTTCCATGAGCTATTGGCCCATTTCAGTGGGATTCCATGTACTATAAAAACACAAAGATCAAGAAGCAAGAACATCTAAACAGTGGTTGCTATAATAACTTGACCTATGGGTATAAACACAAATGCTTAGATGGCACTTTAGCATGTGCATCACATCCATCTCACAAAACAATTGCAGTGGCTTCCCAGTGGGGCCAAATTCTCCCCTGCCACAGGGGGTTGGCCTGGTCTACAGTACCAGCTGTGTGTTCCACCCGTAGGAGCGAGCATTATATTCTATCGAAAATTTGCTGGTTATACATACACTAGACGTGCCACTGTTATACCAGTTGGAACATCTGGTTTGGCATTTTGATAGTGAAGCACACTGAATCCATTATTGAGCAGAATTATAGGGGACAGTTCTCCCTCAATCATCTGCATATCACCTTCTGGCACTATGAAAGCCACCCATCCAGTGGCAGGGAGATTCCAGCTTAGTCCAATCTTGATTTCTCCCTCTCTAGTGCTCACATCATGTGGGATCTTCAACAATAGGTTCCCTCCATCCACTTCCAGTGTACAACCAACATTATTGGAAATGGCCTTTATTGTTTTGGGGACCTCTAAGGCCCCTCTGGCCAATAGCTCATAGGGGCCAACCCACCTCTGGTACTGGAATTTTCTTTTAACAACCATATGGCTTCTAGAAGGGCTTTCTTCCATCCCTATAGGATTCCTTCTGTGCTTCAGGCTTTTTTTTTTTCACTGTGTATCAGGAGAATTTTTTCCCCCTTTATTCCCATAGTTCTTCTATAGCCTTCCTTCTGCACTCCCCTTTAACTATCCCCTTTTTACGTATTTCTCCCTTAGTAACACCTTTCTCCTACTTTTCTTCTCTCCGGTTCCTTCTTTCCCTCTACTTCCCTGGTTCCCGTCCATATTTCTGGCTATTTAATAGCTTACGTTTCTCTTGTTTGGGATGATATGAGCTAAACTGACCGCTTGTTTTAGTGCAGAGAGGAGTAGGTCTCCAATGCATCTCAAATAACAACATGAGCCAGTTAAGGGCTAATGAGGGAATACCCAAACCTCACCCTAGCATGCTTTAAGAGTTCACAGAGAGCTGAGAGAAATGGGGAAGGTACGTATTGCTACAAGTGAAATACTTCCAAGAGAAATTCAAGAGGGGTTGACTGAGGATTTGGCCATGTTAATTGTGGTAATGGAGGAGGGTATTCTCACTCTGTGAGGTTTCTCAGGGTTCTGGATAATCATAGTCATCCTGAAATCCTCTATTGCAATTTTCATTCAGTTATACTGACCTTGGGTGAGGGCCTTCAAATCCTAACATGGGATCTTCAAATCCCTAACAAGCCCCCACAGTGTTTGGGAGGTAAGAGGTGACTTGGGGTGATAGGGGAGTCCTCCTGTTCATTCAGTGATCCGAATAAAGGTCTGGATGTTCAGGAATGGTAGAAGACCAAAGCACAGAAAAAGTGACACATAGGAGGAGTGGGGGAACTGTAAGCATGGCTCGGCAGGAAAGTGAGTAGATGGTCACTGCTGCAAAGGCAGCTAGTCAGAGAAACAGAGCTGACAGGACGGGAGGGGGGAGGGGAAGGGAGAGGGAGACGGAGAGAATATGAATGAGAGAGAAAAAGAGAGATGGCTTAGAAGGCACTACCATGGCAACTGCAGGAATAGAAGCCATGGGAGCCCTCAGGAGCAGGGAGCTGGGAATCAAAATGACAGAAGAGGCAGAAGGGAGCAAGAGATCGCCAGGCTCAAGAGAACTATGACAGGTATCAGAGAGAGGAGGTCAGACATGAAGGAGTCACAGACACAGATAATGGGAAAATATTAACCAGAGAAAAGAGGAGAGTTTGAAAAGAAAAAGATGTATTTTACTATGGCAGACTGACAGCTCTCATTGGGATAGGAGGAGAGCCATGGAGCTGGGAGTCCCCAGTGGCCTCTGGGTCATGCTTTTGACAGGATCTTGGGGCCCTCCCTTTTTCTGATGCTCTCCTCCCCCTCCCATCCCCCTCCCCCTCCCCCCTCCTCTTCTGTGTTGCCTGGTATATCTCCCTTGGATAGGTCTCCCCCAAGCTCTGCTTTTCATTCCAACCAACACCACCCACCATTAGGATGTTAGTGATTGTAAAGATCTTTCCAGTGGCTGTCGGAGACTGCCAGTAAATGCAGCTGTTGCAAATGGCTCTGGGAGAAAGAAGCAGCCCTTTTTAAAAGTGTCCATTTCTCTCAGTTGGCCTTAGGTCTCCTAATTTTCCCTCATGTTCATATTTATTTGGGTGACAAGTCCTATAAGCTCCATTCCACCTTTCTTTTTCAAGATTCTTTGCCCTCTGGTTCCAGACAAACCAGCATCACTTTAAGTCTCTCTCAATACTTAACTCTGTCCTACATCCCCAGTTCACCCTCCTGCACCTGCTACCACTAGCAGCAGGTTCACTTTTTTAAAAAATTAATTTATATGTATGACTGTACTGCATGTATGTAAGTGCACCCATGTTGTGCAATGCCCACAGAGGTTAGAAGAGGGTGTCAGGAACTGGAGTTATGGTCAGTTGTTAGTCCCCATGTTGGTGCTGGGAATCGAATCTGGGTCCTTTGCAAGAGGCCACGGAGTCATCTTCCCAGTCCAGCAGACTCAGTTTTAAGCACAGTCATTAAGCTATCCCCCCTGCTCCACATGTGTTCTAGATTTTCCTGATTTCTTGGGGTTTTTGATGATCCTGAGGCTTACTGCTTAGACTAGACTGACCAACCAGCAAGTCTCAGGGATCCTCCTGTCTCCACCTCCCCATCACTGGATTTCATATATCCTACTGTAGCTGGCTTTTTCTTCAGTGGGACTGAAACTGAGTTCTCCGTATTTCTTCAGGTAGCACTTTACTCACCTAGTCGACTCCCCAGCACTCACTTTGACCTTTTAAATGTGCTCTTCATATACCATGGACTTAATGGAGACCTTTCTGGCTTTTCTTCTACTCTCACTCAGACATCAAAACAAAATCTTTTTCCACTCTCCTTATTGCTCTGTGGCCCTTTCCTCTGAATTGAAACATTCCTTGAGGGAAACTCATTAAATGAAACTTGCAAGGCTGAGTAACTAAACCAAACTCCTAAGACTTCGGGAGTTCCTGAAATTTACAAGATTCACAGTGCTTCCTGCCAAGGAGATAGAGCAAAAACAACTCCCAGGGAAAGGAGACAAGCCAGAGCTGCTGCATGTCATGTAGGGAGCCCCAGGGATACAGCTTTATGAGTTTCCACCCATGTGTGGGTAGACATTTTGTGATGTCTTTGAGTCACCCATGCTTGTGTAAGTAACCCCAATAAACTCTGATTCATTAAGCTACACCTGCATGTTACTGTTTTCTTTGGTCTACAATCAGTACCCCATATGAGGTGACAGATGCTTGTTCATATCTTTCCAAAAGAAGTCACACAGCATTTGTGCACTTGCTTATGTGGTTCCTTACATTGAGTTTATCATGCTTCTTAAATGTAGACTAGATGGGGCTGGAGAGATGGCTCAGTGGTTAAGAACACTAGTTGTTCTTGCAGAAGACCCAGGTTCGAATCCCAGCACTCACGTGGCAGCTAACAACTGTCCGTAACTCCAGTCCCAGGGGATCCAACAGCCTCTTCTATCCTCCGCAGGCATTGCACAACACAGGCACACTTACTTACATGCAAGCAATACAGGCATACACAGAAAATTAAAAAATAAACAAATAAAAATTTTTTAAAAAGTTTTTAAAAAGTATACTAGATACCTGTTCCCTGTTTTATAGGAACAAGAAGCATGTCTTAAGCATGTTCATGTCATGTATTTACCTGCCTTTCTGTCTCCTAACTGCTCTGCTGGCACATATGAGACTGAGTATAATGTTGTGGAACCAATAATATTCCTCGCAATTCCTTGGTCTCTTTGAGCTCTCACATTGGGCCTTCTGTCCACTTCAACAGGCATGCTGTCACATTGCAATTGCTGACTTTACCTCTGATCTTGAACTCTGAAATGCTCAAGTTACCAAAAGTTTCTAGTTTTGGTGACTTGTTCAACTCCATCGTGATGACTGATGGCCCCCTGACATCTCCCTATTCTTCAGTCAGTGCCCCTCTGACTTCCCTCACCTCCCTTCCCAGCCAACCCTCTGCTCTGTTCTTTTCAGAGTCTTGGCTAGGCTGGGGTCACTGGGGCACAGAAATTTAGAGGGCACCACATTTTTCTCCCACCACCTCTTTGGGCTCAGAAGTCTCACCCTGGCCCCAGCCAGCCTCTTTGGCAGTCGCAGAGATGGATGGAACTAGAGGCCCGAGGTCAAGAGCTGGGAGTACACCAGCCAGGGGACCTTTTGTACGTAGGGCTGCCCCTCCCCCTGCCAAAAGCGGCTTCCATTGAGGAGAAGGCAAATTTTTAGCTGCTTGCCTTGGGTACCCAAAATATAGACCAGTGCAACAGAATAGAGGACCTAGAAATCCACCACACAGCTATAGCCACCTAACTTTTGGCAAATGTATCAAAAACATACATGGAAAAACAGATAACGTCTTCAATAAATGGTACTGAGAAAACTCCATTTTAGTATGTTTGAAGGTAGGCCCGTATCTCTCGTACTGCACAAAAATCAGCTCAAAATGAATCAAAAACTTTAATGTAAAACTTGAAAGATTGTAACTGCTAGAGGGCAATAACTTTCTGAAAAGGATTTCAGTAACATGTAACATAATCCTGAGAATTGACTACTGTGCTTACATGAAATTATAAAGCACCTGAAGAGCAAAGGAAAGAGTCACCAAAGTGAAGAGACAGCTGCAGAATGGGAAAAATTATTTCCTTCTGTACATCAGATGGGGGTTGATATCTAGAATACACATAGAACGTCAAAGATTAAACACCAAACACCCAAATCATCTAATCAGTATATGTGCTAATGGTTTTTTGAAGACAGGGTCTCCCTGTAGCCCCAGCTAGCCTGGAACTCACTATGTAGACCACTATGGCCTTGAGCTCACAGAGATATGCCTGCCTCTGCCTCCAGAGTGCTGGGAGTAAAGGCATGTGCCACCGTTCCTGGCAACTTTATTTATTTTTAATATTTTATTTATTATTTTTACTTTATCTGTATAAATGTGATGCCTGCATGTGTGCAAATGTAACATCTCATACAATGCCCATAGAGGTCAACAAAGAGCGTCAGACATCTTGGAACTGGAGTCGGATACCCTGGAACTGGAGTTACAGATGGCTGTTAGCTGTCACATGGGTGCTGGGAACTGAATCTGGGTCCTCTGCAAGAGTAGCCAGTGCTCTTAAAATCCGTTACTTTGTATGCTAAATCTAAATAATTTGAAAATGTCAGTTAGGGCTGCTTCCCCTACCTTTTGGCATTAGGCCAATCTATGCATGACATGCCTACTTCCGAGCTGCAGCAGGCCCTGCTGCTGGGTTTCGTGGGACTAGCACCAGTTCCTTTCCTTAATCAATATATGAGGGCTGCACAGTCATTCTGTATTTGTATTGTGAGACATATGGAGATATCAGGGTTGTAAGATTTAGAAGGAGAGGGACAGAGGGAGGGAAGAGAGAGAGAGAGAGAGAGAGAGAGAGAGAGAGAGAGAGAGAGTATGAATGACAGAAGAGGCAGTGAGCCCTTTACCTCGCTGGACCTCATTTGCTCTGTATGTGACACGGAAATGATAGTAGTACCTACCTTATAACATTGTTCTAATACCTTAAGCATGTAGTAGCGTGCCTAACACATCCACTACATATTTAGTAAATGTGATTTTCCTTAGTTTTGAATTATCTTTAGTCTTCTCTTTCTAAGACTGCAAAGAGGATTAGTTAAGGAAACTGGTGATCATATCAGCTATGATAGGCTTGATAAATGTCAGTCAGTCCCAACTCCACAGACAACTATCAGCTCTTTTTCCCCATACCCCTAGATGCCAATTCCATTAGTGGGCTTTAAGGTACCAAGAGAATTTTCTTTTTAGGATGTCAAAATGCAAAACCTTCTGAACTGGTGCCAAGAAAGCTCATTGCAGTCAACTCTGTTATAAAGAGACCAGTCTTGGGTTTCAAATTCTACCACCAAGAGTTGGTCCCCTCCTTCAGAGCAGTGGAGTTTAAGCACAGCTGAAATCAAAGCCAGTTCTTTCTTCATATCAATGGAGATTAAAAGTACAGGGCCATTCTTATCCATGGTTTTGAAATTTCAACCAATTCTAAGAATTGCAAAAAGTGAGGTTCCTGTAGACTCCTTCACTTACTTCTGTCCAAATGTATTTCTTTTTCTAAAGGGCAGCATTCTGTGTTCACATTCATTACATGTCGTTTCCAGCTGGCTTACCCTTTAGAAAAGTTGTAGCCACAGGAAATGCATGCCCAGGAAGTGACTCAGCCATTACAATTGCAATGTCCTGCACACATAGCCAGACTTCCAAGTACAGGTGAGCATGATGGTCACAGTGGCGTGACCATCCCACCTAACCTAAATCACACATTTTTGCCATGCTCAGAAACATCTAATCATTGTAACTTTTTGTTAATTTTTTTAATAAGGATGACATTTTAAACTATCTTATAGCATTTCCTAAGCAAAACATTTTAATTTGATCAGGCTCATTTTTTTTTCTTTTATGATTTGTACTTCCATTGTCAACTCTAAAATCCCCAGTATTCCTAAAGATTTTCTCAGAATTTTCTTTCTAATAGCCTTACATTTTATGTTTAAGTCTGTGATCCACTTTAAGTTATTTTTGTTAAAGTTCTGAGACCTAGGTCAAAGTTCCTTGTTTTGCCAATGTCTAGCCAATGTTCAGTTGCTCAAACATTGCTTGTTGAAAATCTCTACTATCTCCATTGAATTCATTTCTTACTTTTGTCAAATACCAGTTGAACGCTGTGGCACCGATCTTCTCCTGGGTTGCCTATTCTCTTGCATTGACCTCTTACTGATCTTTAAGTTTGTTCTCTGTGCATATACCACACTCTTGGTCACAATCTATGTGGTAACCCTTAATATCATCAAGATTATTTCTTAATACTTCCTGAATATTCAAGATTGTTTTTAGCATGTTCAAGCTTGTACCTTTCCATATGAATTTTAGAATAATCTCATTGGTGTATATAAAAATCCCAACTAGTAGGAATTAGATTAAATCCATGTATCAATTTGGAAAGAACTTATATCTTTTCTGTTTAATGCATTTGATGAACACAATATATAACTCTGGTTACTTAGAATATTTTTATCAGCATTTTATACCTCTTCTTTACATTTATTTTCTTTACTTGTGTGGGAGCCTGCCTGCTATGGTGCACATGTGGAAGTCAGAGTCCAGCTTGTCAGAGTTCTTTCTGTCCTTCCACAGTGCAGGTACCAGGGATTGAACTCAGTTTATCAGGCTTGGCAGAAAGTACCTTTACCTGCTGAGCCATCTTGCTAGACAGCATTATATACCTCTAAACATATAGATTCTGTGCATATTTAATATTTATACCTATAATTGGCCCTCTGTACTGCTAACTTCCAAATCAGAACATTCAATCAAGTTTTTAAAAGCCATAAAATTGTATATAAGCTGGGTGTAGTGGTGCATAACTTTAATCCCAGCAATTGGGAGGTAGTGATTTGACCCTCATGATTTCAAGGGCAGTATAAGGTACATATTGAGTTTGAGACCAGGCTGGACTACATGAGATCCAGTCTCAAATAACCAAACAACAACAATAACAACAAGATTGCATCTGTATCCAACATGTATAGACTTTTTTTTTCTTATTTTTATACCTCACAAACTACAGTATGCCAACTATTTAGATGGCATTTATATGTCTCCATTATTATAAGTAATCTAGAAATGATTTAAAGCACATGTCTCTCTGCTTGCATGTTTATAAGTGGCGCTATGTTTTTCATTTGATTTCTATATGTTCATTGTTAGTATAAGAAATGCAATTCATATTTGTATATCGGCCTTATATCTTGTGACTGTAATGAAATCATTTATAAGTTCTGGAATTTGTGTTATTTTCTTGGAATTTTCTATGTATGTGGTTAGTCATATCATCTGCATACAACGGCAGTTTATTCCTTCGTTACCAGTCTGTCTGTCTTTTCCTATTCTTGATTTATTGAAAGAACAGAAGTTAAAGGACCATGGTAGGAATAATGAAAGCTAATACCATTGAATATTAAGGGAGAAAGTGCCTTTCATTATTATGTGTGATATTAACTATTGGTTTCTTAATTCTTTTAGCATTTCCTTATGTATATATTTATTGTGTAGGGGGTGGAGTGTGTGCATTGTGCTATGATTATGGAGGTCAGGGGACAATTTGAGGGAGTTATTTTTCTCCTTCTACTACATAGGTTCCAAGAAATTGAACTCAGATTGTCTATCCAGTGAGCCATCTTGCTGGCCCGAGTATAGATTTTTATAGACATTCTGTATCAAGTTCGAGTAATTCTATTTCATTCTAATATTCTGAAAGGTTTTATTGTTTTTTAAATTTGGAATGCTGTTGAATTTTGTAACCTGTGTTAAAAAACAATTCATGTGATAGTATAATTTGTCTTTATTGGAATGTTGACATAGTGTAATATGTTAGCTGACTTTTTTCATTAATTTTCAAATAATGAGCCTGATTTGGTTATGTAAATTTGATCATGGAGCACAACTCTTTTTTTAATTCTATTTTTATTGAAATTTTGCAATTTTCAAATAATATAGTTCGATGATATTTAGATTCTCTCCCCTATCTGTACCTCCTCCAACTTCCCCACCTAATTTAATGTCCACATATATATGATGTATATATCATATATATGTATGTATTACAGTCCACTGAGTCTGATTTATGTCCCCAAATGTCCTTCATTGAGGATTCATCCACTGGAGCTTGGCTAACCTACAATGACTCTGATCCCAGTAAGAAATTTTCTCTTCACTCCCAGCAGCCATCAGTTACCAAAAGTTCTGTAGGTTGGGTTGGGATTTCTTACCCACTTCCTCATGTCTATGCTAGGATTTTGTCTGGTTTGAGCTTCCATGAGACTTCTGCATGCTGATTCCATTGTTGTGTAGAAAACAAGAGGCTGCAGAGTGCTTATTCCTGAATAGGGACACCTGTTTCAAACCTCAACCTCCCAAGGCTCAGGGATCATTGTGAAAGAGGAGGCCTAAAGATTGTAAGAGCCAGAGGGGTGAATGACTACAAGGAAACTGTTAGAGTCCAGGTCTGCAGACGAGACGGGCCATGGGGGGCCCCCTTGCAAAACAGGAACTGGCCAGACAGCTACATTTAGAGCTGTCTCAGCACAAAGCTGTTCCCCAGATAATTTTGGAAAATAAACAGGTCCCTGCACCCAGACCCAACGATGTAAGAGCTGTCTCAGTTCAAGCTACTTCCCTTGAAACAGTAAAGATTATTTTTGCCACCTTCCACATTCCCCTACCCCTATAAGAACTTCCTCAGCAGTCAGAAGCCTGCTGGTTGCCTTTCTCTCCCCAGCTGAGCTGCCAGCCACCAGCAATCTTAAGAAATAAACCTTGCTTTACTGGAGTCCTCCTATGTTTCCTGTGGCTATTCCCTGCCCAGCTGTTAGCTAACAGAAACAGTCACTCAGATAGCTGGTCAGGAACTCGCATGAACTCACAGCAATGGTGACATCATGCACAAGTCCTACACAATACGTAATTTTTAAAAAATTGGCTCTTTTCACTTGGTAATATGCATTTAGGTTTCTTTGGTGTCTTTTCATAGCTCGTTTCTCTCAGTACTGAGTGGTATTGCTTGGTCTGAATGTACCACACTTTATCCACTCACTCACTGAAGGACATCATGTTTGCTTTCAACTTTTGGCAAGTATGAATAAAGTTTCTATAAACATACATTTAGTCAGGTTTGCATTACTGAAATGAAATACCTGAGGTAACTAACTTTATAAAAAGAAATAGTAGGGCTGGAGAAATGGCTCAGTGTTTAAGAGCACTGACTGCTCTTGCAGAGGACCCAGGTTCGTATCCCAGTACCCCATGGTAGCTAATAACCATCAGTAACTCCATTTCCAGGGCATCTGATGTTGTCTTCCAACTTCCGTTGGCATTGCATGATTCTGGTGTACTTACATACATTCAGGCAATACATTCATACACATACAATAAAAATAATAAATAAAATTGCTTGGCAGGGAGCACAGTGCTAGACAGAAGAGACCTCTCTTTAAATGGTTGGTGAGAGTGATCCAGAAGACTCCCAAAATAACACAGGCTATTGCCAAAACTTTTGGTTATCTCCAAGAACTAATAGATAAGACCCTACTGTTGAAGACAGGACATGCTTCAGATACAGGACTTAGAGCAATGGAACAGGAACTGACCTGGAGCCCTTCTACCTGAAGTTAGCTATCATAGTACTAGGTAATAAAATACAAACTGTCCAGGGAGGAAAAACAATTGATGGTCCAATCCAGCCCTAGACCCTAGTAACCATAATGACCCACATGGCAAACTACCTCTATTGGTACAGTAGTGGCACTGTTATCTGGGGGGCAATCAGTAGCCATCTAATTGGACTTAAAGCCCTCAAAATGGGAGTAAACTCATGGGTGGCACTGGAAGCTCAGCCAAATACACATGGCATGGGAGAATATAGACCCTAGAGAAAACCCTACCTCTATCATATCTCTAGACAAATGAAATTTCTTACCATATGCTAAATATGGATCCTTATATTTACAGACAAGCATACTGTATACCACTCATCAAAAAAGCTCCGTTTTGCAACAGATGGAGGCTACTGCAGAATTTTACAACTCCTCAGACACAGAGAATATGTGTCTGAGAGATGCTAAGGACTAGGTGACACATCTACAGTTGAACCTCTACACCTAAGTCTCATGGATTATAACAGAACAAAGGGTAGAGGAAAGCTAATGCATCCCTCAACTCTCACCAGTAAAGCTTCCTTATGCAACAGAGTGAGATACACACAGAAGGTCACAACTGGTCAAGTTTTAAAGAATAAGAGGCTGAAGAGTGTGCATCCTTGGATGGGACTCCTATATTAAACCTCACCCACTCATGGCTCAGGGACCATTGTGGAAGTCGGGGCGGAAAGATTATAAGAGTCAGGGCTGGATCATGAACACAGTGAAGCAGAGGCTTTCAGGTCACTGGAAGCTTGCACATGTGAACTTGTGGCAATGGTGGCATCGAGTAAGGACCAATGCCAACTCAATTAAACAAGGGCGCAGAAAGGGGGTGAGAAATGGGTAGTGGGTCAGCCCTAAACTGAGAACTATTGGAGGCTGATTGATGCTGGATGAGGGAGAGTATGCCTTACATAAGATCTGGGATGACTAGACTCCAATGGACAGATTTACACTGAAGGACATCTGGGTACAAATGCTTGACTGGATGGGACTTAGCATAGATGGTAGAATGCATGAGGCCCAGTGGGGGGACGGGGGAGCATGGATGGGAGAGGGGGCCTTGGTTTGATTAAGAACTGTTGTATAGGACTGCAAAAGCACAATAAAATTTTTTAAATAATAAATATGTTTTTAAGAAATGAAAAGAGAAATGGTTTATTTATCTCACGGTTTTGAAGTTTCTCATCCAAGATTAGGCAGCACAAGGGATTTGGCCTCTAGTGAGGACAGTATATAATGGAGAAAGTATGGGTAGAAGCAGACGAACACATTTTCAACTGGAGCAAAGAGAGAGAGAACAGGGAAGCGACAGAGTCCCACAATTCCATTCAAGGCCATGAACTCAGTGACGCGAAGAGTTCCTGCTGTGCCCTACCACTTAAATGTCCACTGAGCTTCCCAATACCATCACCCTGGGGACCAATACTTTACATGGAGGGTCTTTGAGGAACACACACATTACATTCAAACCATAGCATAAAATATATGCTGGTTTTTGTATGGCTGTAAGTTAACATCTTGGGAAAAATTCCAAGAGTATGGTTAGTAAAGTGGTGGTCCTGTTTTACATTCATACCAGTAGCAATATTAATGTTTATTGCTCCATCTTCTTATTAGCATTTGAGGTTATTAGTGTTCTGGATTTTGGTCGTTCTAATACATGTGTAGTGGATTCTCATTATTATTATAATTGGAAAATGCCCAACAACATACAATGTGGAGTATCTTTTACATACATATTTGTCATGTGTATATCTTCTTTGCTAAAAATTCTTAAGGTCTTTGGGCCAGTTTTAAAATGATATTGTTTATTTTCTTATTATTGAGTATTGAGAGTTCTTAAGTTTTAGATAACTATCCTTTAGCTGGTATGTGTTTGCTGTTTTCTGTAAGTCCATGTCCTGTCTTTTCATTCTGTTGACAGTATATTTTGTAGAGTAGAATTTTTAAAAAATGTTAATGAATCCCATCTTACAATACTTTCTTTTATGGCTTGTGTCACTGGTGTCATATCTAAAAACTCATCACCATACACAAGGGAATCTAGATTTTTCTCTTCTGTTTCTTTTTAGTCTTTTAGCATTTCATTTTATCTTTGGTTATATACTGAAATTTGAGTTAATTTGTATGATTGGCACAAGGTCTGTATATATGTTGTTAATAATATTTTGCATTAGGATATCTAGTTGGTCCAGAAGTCTGTATATATGTTGTTAATAATATTTTGCATTAGGATATCTAGTTGGTCCAGAAGTCTGTATATATGTTGTTAATAATATTTTGCATTAGGATATCTAGTTGGTCCAGAATTATTCATTGAAAAGTTCTTTTTTCATTATTTTACCTTTGCTCTTTGAATAAAAATTGGCTGGCTGTTAATGTGAGGATCTATTCCTAGGCTATTTTGTGCCCATTTTCTGCGTTTGTGTGTTCTTGGTTAATACCATGCTTTATTGATAAATGTAGCATTATCAATATCAGTCTTTTTAAACGTATTTATTTATTTTATGAGTCTTTTACCTGCATGTATATAAATGCACCCTTGTCTTTGCAATGCCCATGGAGATCAGAGCTAGAGGGTGTTGCATGCCCTGGAACTGGAGTTACTGACGTTTGTTAGCCACCATGTGTGTGCTGATCTGTAAGAGCAGCCAGTACTCTAAACCACTGAACCATCTCTTTAGCCCACAGTATCTGTCTTTGAACTTTGTTCTTTACCATTAATGTTAGGTTGGCTATACTAGTTCTTTTTCCCAAAGCAAGTGAAGCAATTAGGGGTCCAAAGTAAACAGAGCAGGTAAGTAAAACCTCTTACAGAATGAAATCACAGGAGTCATTTCCACAACTCAGGAGGTCCCAAATGATCTGCCCATTAGACTCATCAGGAATTTTTTATTTTTGTAATTTAAAAAAAATTCAAGGTGCAGGTCACCGAAAACTAATTAAATCAGAATGCTTGGGATGGAAGAAGAGACACTGGTATTTTTTAAGCTCACCAGGTGATGCCTACAAGCAAATATTTGGTGACTATTGTTTTCATGCCAGTAACTAGCCATAGCTCTACCCAGTCCATACAGATGAAAGCTTTCGTGCATTTTCAAAATGAACCAAGGATAAAGAATCAAGCAGATGGCTCTAAAGAACCTTGTTTGGATTAAAGGCAAACATAATTCGCTAGTAATACTTCCCAAGGCCTCTCTTGAATTTTCTGATGAAGGATTTCTGGAATCCCTAAGTCCTGAATTTGCTTTGTCAGATTTCTGGCCCCTGTCAGGACACCTTGTACTTTTAGTGCTTTTGTCACCTATATCTTCCATCTAACTTTTTTTATTTAGTCTTTTTGACACAGGTCTCCTTGTAGCCCCAGCTTGCCTGGACTTGCTTTGGAGTTGAGGCTGTCCTCAATCTCATAGAGACCCGCCTACCTCTGCCTCTCTCCCTAATGCTGGGATTAAAGGCATGTGACACCCAGCCTTCTGTCTAACTTTTAGTGTGAATATTTGGAACTGTGGCAAGCCGTCTGATGATGTTACTTGGATATGAAAGCAATTTTGAAAAAAAATCACTATGCAGACACAGGTAATATATTTTCCCCCACTTGCTGAAACAAAACAAAAACAAAAACAGAAGACACTCTTACATTTGCCGTCTATATCCTGGGCTCTCTGACTTGCTGTTTATTTGTATCAACGAGGGGAATTATAACAAATATTGACCCACTGATGCCACTCCCAGAGACCTCCACTGATATAAGGTACAGAGTGAGCTTTGGGGTTTCTTGTGGTTTTCTTGTTTGTTTTGATGATCCCTATATGACTCTAATGTTCAGCAAACTTTAAGAACAACTGATCTAGCAATAGAACTTATTGATCTTGTGTTCCCTAGACCAGCAGCATCAACATCATCTGGAAACTTTCTAGAAATGCAAAATCTCAGTCTGCAAGCCAGATCTAATGCATCAAAAATCTGGGAGATAGGCTGCATTTTGCTTTCTAACAAGCCCTTCAAGTTACTGTAAAGCATGCTCAAGTTTGAAAAGCAATGATTTGGGACTGTGTAGATAAGTGTGTGTATATAGGCAGATATTTAACCTTACTCAGGAATTTCTGTGTCTTGGAAATGGTAATTACATGAGTGTACCCAGTGTCGCTTACTGATTTATATGTGTTATATTCATGAAATAAGTGTGGAAAATGCTTACAAAACGTGTTCAGTTCTTCTATGTGTGTATGCGTTCATTCTTACACATATACAAAATACCCTATAGTGGAAAAGAAAAAGGTATCAAAATTGAAGGACAAAGGGATCAGGCCTGGTTGAGCCCCAGTGGAAAGTTCGGGTGAAGGAGTAGCTCAAAAACAAGTTCAAACTGACTTGACATAGTGATGTGCAGTGGGAGTTGGAGGCACTGGGAACATTCCTAATGACCACTTGCCATGGGGGAGTTGTCACATTCATCCCTGAGACTGGTCTGTTTCTATAAATTGATGTATCTAAGCTATTTCATACTTGAGAAAGAATCTGACTTGAAGTTAAGGAACTGTGCACCTTATTTACCAGTCATCTGTTTTCCAATTCCTGTTTTATTTTTAGGTAAATCTCTTACGGTGCTTGAAATTTGCCTAAATTTGCATATATGAAAGATGTGGATCTCTTCCGGTTCTAGAGTCTCCTCTGGAAACTATGTCCCGTGACTCATCCTTGCATCACCTCACCTTCTGTAACTCTAGAGACAGAGTGCTAGAGAACAGAATTCTTCAGCTCCAAGGTCTGCTGAAGACAGAGGAAACTGAATTTGGGATTAATGGAATTTAGGATATTTTTTTAAGCAGAGGAGAGAACAATCAACGGAATTAGATAAGAATAAGAGGACCCTGGGGGCTCTAGAGATGGCTCAGTGGTTAAGAACACTGGTTATTCTTGTAGAAGACCCAGGTTCAAATCCCAGCACCCACATGGCTGCTAATAACTGTTAGTAACTCCAGTTTCAAGGAATTTGACAGCCTCTTCTGTCCTCCCTGGGCATTGCATGACAGGGGTGCACTTACATACATGCAAGCAATATACACATACACATAAAATAAAAAAAAAATTTTAAAAATTAAAAAAAAATAAAACGACTTTTATCTTGTAAGGTATCCTGTTTCCTCTCTACCCCAATATAATGCATGCCATTTGTCCATAAAACATTGTAACTGTAAGGATGTTGTGACATTGCCATGAAATGCAACTTTGGTGTCATGTTTATGACTCATTGGCAGTAACTCCTCTCTGCAGCTATTGACATCTGACTTAATATAGGCTTCTTCTAAGTTTGTAAAAAGAAGGCAATGCAGAGTATAGGAACATTTTGCTGGAATAAAATTTAGAGACGTTTTAAAAAGTATTTTTATTTCTTTGAGAATATTGTACATGAGTATTCGTATTTGCATGGTTTCCTCTCCTTCCGTGTTCCCCCACTCCCTCTCAATTTCTAGTTCTCTTCTTTGATTATTGTTATTGTTACACACACACACACACAAACACACACACACATGCACACACCACTATATATATATATATATATATATATATATATATATATATATATGGCACTGAGTCCACTAGTGTTGCTTGTTTGTACCTGTGTTTAGGGCTGACCACTTGGGATTAGATAACCTATCAGTGAGCTCATCCCTGGAGGAAACTGATTCTCCCTCTCTCAGAATCTATTGATTGCCTGTAGCTTTTCATCTAGAGGGGGGACCCTGTAAAATTTCCACCATCCAATTGATATGTCAACTAGGTTTGTCCTTATGTGGATCTTATTAGTCATCATACTGCGGTGCTATCATGGGTGCCACATCCCTATCATGTGTAGAATGCATTATCTAACAGCAGGTGTCTTGTTCCTCTGACTCTTACAGTCTTTACTTCCCCTCTTCCATGATGTTTCCTGAGCCATAGACGTACAGATTCACTTGTCATTGTATCAGTTAGGGCTGAGCACACCACAGTCACTTATCCTCTGCATGTTGACCAGATGTGGAACTTTGTAATAGTCTCCAACTGTTGTAAAAACAAAACAAAACAAAACAAAAATGCTTCTTCAATGAGTGGTGAGAGCTACATTTGTCAGGTTGGTGTGGAATGTGAACAGCCAACATTTTATGGACCAGGAAGCTGAAGTTTAAGTTCACCAGTAAGTAGAAGGCAAGTTCTTGACCAAACCCTGGTCCAGATATATCTAAATCGAATACTAACATTTCTCCAAAACTTAATTTTCTTTAAGGCTGTTTTTAACCGTTGAGTGAAGCATATATGTTTTATAACATTTCAAACCAGGATGGTGGTTTTCAGGCCATCAACAAGCTGATGGGCATTTGGGTGACACACTTTCTCTTCCTTGATGATAGTGGACATGCCTATCAGCTAATAGTAGCAAGGAACCTAAGAAGATAATTGCTACAAGTCTGTCTATGATAGATGATGGGAAGGGTCTGTCATGACTGTAAACATGCTATGCTAAGTGACTGAACTCACTCAGTGTGCTGAACTCCAGATCCCAGCATAACATCAGCAGACCACACACCAATAAATTTCCCAATTGGGTACAGGCCTATATTCTCTGACTCTTGGCCAATAAGCTTCAGGACTGTAATCTGAAAAACTCCTTTCCTCCCATCCTAGAGGGATACTTTATACCATCAGTGGGAGGGGGTGGGTTGAACATTGCATCTGTACGTGTTTTCTGTGCTAATCTGAGAGCTGGACTCAACCCCAGGACTTGGGTCACTTCCACACAGAGATCTCATTGTGAGGGGGAGGAAAATGGCAGCTCCTCAGCTGCACTTTGAAATTCTGCATTAAGAAAAAAGCCACCAAGTATTCATAAGCCTCTTATTTAATGAATGAATCCCTTTGTATTTACATCCTTCACAATTCAGGGAACAAATAGGGTTTAGTTGCTAGAAAGTGAAAACTTCAAGCTCATCAGAATAGGGGAAATAGGAGGCAATTTAGATGAACAGTGGCAGTGGCTCCATCCCAAGTCCTTGGTACCTGCTTCTAAGGGCATGCCAATCAGTGCTTTCTTTTGCAATGTCTCCACCTCCAGTTTAGGGCACTGTCCACAAAAAAGCAGCAACATGCTGCCCAGCATAAATGTGTATTCAGCTGGTGTGCTCACCTGAAACCTGGAAACAAAGAAAGGGAACAACTAGTGATGTTAGTTGTGATGTTAGTCAATTGTCAATATGTGGCCTGACTACTTTTTGCCACGTGCCTTCACCTTTCTCGCCTTTGATCAAACATTAGTGTTTATTCTCAAGAGTGAGCAAGCCTTTGAGAAGGTGTTTTAAGGATCCAACATTATCAGAGCAGATCCCATAAAAAATTTTGAGTTGCTAATATTTCAAACTGGAAATGGGATAAATTCGTTCTTGGGTTCCCCTACTCATAAGAGTAGTTTCAAGAAATTCTTCTATATTAATTAGCAGGCTGTGAATTTGGTTCTATGCAATTACGATGAGCCATTTTTTTGGAGTATGAAAGAGCTAACTTATCATATTTTTGAATTGTCCATCTAGAAGGCTGAATATTTTTGTATTTCCATATTTCTTGAGTAGCACTTAATTTAATCTTAGCCCCATTTCTTTCAATAAACCATTGTTGCATCTCATAAGCAGCACAGCTTCTTCCTCTAACTCATCTCCCCGTGAAATTGGTTTAATGAAGCAGAAAGGTATGAAGCATTAGCAACAGCGGAATCCATGTGGTAGCACTTCATTTTTCAGAAGCACTCACATTTCCACCCTAATTTATAAAATCAGCACACAAATGATTTTTATCACGGCCATTACATCAGTATAAATTACTGCCTTTTCTATAACACGGCAGTTAGTCAAACTGTTGAAATGATATCTATTAGTCAAGGGACAGGGGGAGAGGTGGGGAAGAGTTAGTGAAAATGAGGGCTGATGGTTGTCTTACAGAAACACTAATATTAATTTACCATAATGAACACCGATGGGGTATTTTGCAAACGTACAGATGAAAATTAAATGCACAAAGTGAAGCAAATAGGTCAATTTGTTCAGGACAAAGAAGAGGACCTTCAATAAACAAACGGTGCTATATAGAGACAGGCAGCAATGCAATTAGTCAGGCACTCCTCATGTCCAGTGGGCAGGCCACAGCCGCCCTGGGCAGGAGCCATTGTTGTTCTCTCCCTCGTGGGTGTCTTCATTTATCTCATTGTAGGAACTGTCATCCTGGTTTTGTGCCCCTAGGCTTCACCATGTCAAATACCACCTGCCAGAACTTCCTTAGAGAGGACTACATATTGGCATCATCTCTTTTTACCGTCACCACCTAGGTTGTTTGCTGGAAACTACTTGCCCCCTTTCCAGTTACAAAAATCTCAGTTAACTGATCTTGCTAATATTGGCCATGTGCTCTTTTGGATAGGATTGGGTCCATGGGTCCCTTTGTTCCCACTGTGAACAGCAGTTTACTAAGCAAGTGATGAGTGTAACAGTGTCTTTTGGAGAGAGGGTATGCATGGGTAAACAGGGGAAGGGTTTAACTTGAAGGGAATAAATTATCCATGTAATCCAGAACTAATATTTAAACAAATGATTTGTGCAAGATTGAAATTCATTCTTGCCTACTGAGTGACACAGTTGTGTAGTTGTGAAAAAGATTTTAATGAAATCTGAAACCCTAGCAAAAATAATTTCTTATACACAATTAAACAAAGTTGGTTGTTCACAAACCCATTAATCTTTATGTTGAACAAACCATAATTATTGCTATCTGGTATCAAAGGTCTTATAATGAAATCTGAAATTCTTTTTACTTTAGTTGTAAGTTAATCACTATGTAAGACTACACACACACACACACACACACACACACACACAGAGTCTTCTGATTTTATTAACTGTCTTAATCTAAGAAAGAAAGGTCTTTTCTGTAGACAGTAACATAAAAAAAAATTTCCCTCATTGCTTAAGCACCCTTTCTTAGTTCTACCTCATAGGAAATATCACATTTTGCCAGAAGTTTTTGGACTGATGGCCAGGATACATTTTCTGTGCAAAACTGCCAGATTAGTGAATGTTTGCGATTTACATTATATAGAGTCTTATTC
Organism: Nannospalax galili; assembly: GCF_000622305.1. Classification (NCBI taxonomy): domain Eukaryota; kingdom Metazoa; phylum Chordata; class Mammalia; order Rodentia; family Spalacidae; genus Nannospalax; species Nannospalax galili. The sequence continues at coordinate 3,360,496 of NW_008358534.1, read as the reverse complement.
AACTCACTCATTGTTACAAAGATAGGTAATATAGATGGCTATGTATAGCTGTATTCCAATAACAGTATACTTACATTGTAAAAGGATATTGCCCGTGATTTAGAATATTTGCTATGGTTTGCTGGCCCTGGTTCTAAAGCATTAAAAAACTCTATGGTATTAGGAAAATAACACATAAATAAATGACTGGTCAATACAACATGAGCATTATCAAAAACATTTTCAAGGTGGTTCTTTTACCTTAGTCATCCCTCCCTCTGATCAGGAAGAATAGTTCCTAGTTTACCTTTGATCTTGAGCATTACATAAGACCTTTGAACTAGTAGATCTAGCTTTCTTCTCTTAGTCTTCATATTCTCTTTTATCTTTTCCTTATTTTTTTCGGGGGAAGGGGTTGCTTTGTCCTTGGTCTTTACGGTCAATATGCCTTTCTGGATGGTTCTTCCACTCTGACTGTTGGGTCCCAGTTTTAATTCGCCTTCTAACAGTGACTCACTGTCCATAGTTCAGATTTCCTTCGCCACACAGTAGGGTACTTCTCTCCTAGAATTCAATCTTATTCAACCCCTCAGATATTATTTCTTCCATCTCTTGCTTTAACTTAGCATCTTGTTTAACCCTTAATAGTTACACGAAAGCAAGTTTAGTATCACAAACCGTGCTATCCAGGCTTCCATGCGCCAAAGTGTCTTAGGGAACAGCAGAGGTACCTGTGTGTTTTTGCCCCCTCTCTCTTTCCATATGTGCTTGTGCACACATACACTTTTATGGAGCAGTATTATCTGCCAAACATTCTGTTCTCTTTTCACATACATTAGCTCATGCAGTTCTTATATAGGGACTTTTAAAGGCCTGTGATGTGTGTTTTAGCTTTTCATTGCTGTGAAAAATGAACCTGAAAATTAACTTGAAGGGGGAAAGATTTACTTTGTTTCATGGTTTCAGAAGCTTTTGTCCATGGTCACTTAGATGTTTTGTTTTGGGCCTGATGCAAGGGAGAACATCCTGGTGGTAGAAGGATGTAGTGAGAGAGGCTGCTCACTTCATGGCATCCAGGAAGCTGTGAGATGGGGATGGCAGACACAAAACATAGCCTCCAAAATCATGCCCCCAATGACCTACTTCCTGCAACTGGGTTCCACCACCTAAAATTTCTACTACCACGACAAAGACATCAGCTGGAGACCACACATTTAGCATATGATCTTCAGGGGTCTTTTAAAATCCAAACCACAATATATAATATTATTAATATTATTACTCTGTCATTATCATCATCTCCTGTATTTTGAAGATGATAAAATGGGGGCCTAAAGTAGTTTAAGTAATATTCCTGAGGTCAAATAGAAAATAGGAGAGCCCATATTGGTTGAAAATATAGCTTATGCTCTCCTTATCACAGCAATGGGGAGTTTGGTTGTGCTGCTGCTGCTGCTGTAGTTACCCCAGAAATTCTGAGTAGCAGATAAGTAACTGCTTGTGCTGTCTTTAGGTTAGTACCCTCTATCTCCAGATGCTGTTTACAGAAGCCCATGGGCCTTAGAAAAGACTCACCTTTCTTGATCTAAGCATCTACAATAGCAGGATCACTTCATGTAGACAGCCTGTACCATTGTCACCCAAACCTGCTTCACTTTCTGGGTCTGCCCTTTACTGACTGTATCACACTGGATAACTTACTTAACCTCTCTAAGCCAGGGTTCATTCACTTTTCAAAGAAGGAATAATAATGGAACTTACTTCATAGGCTGAAGCACCCATGTGGCTGCAGGAAATGCTGGTTATGCTGAAGGAAAGAAATAATAAGCATCTAATCTAGTCCTTGAAACAGAGGAAGAGAATATTTGATAGAATAATTCTTGGTTACTGTCAGTATTCCATTTCTCCATCCACCTCAGTGACCACTGACACTCTCTATGATTTCCTTCTTTCCTTTGCCCATCAACTATAGTAAATTTACCATTTACTTTGGCTTCTGAGGGAAACCCTGACTTTCATATTGCAGGTAACCTTTATAGTCATTTAGTTCAGACATCAGTCACTCAGTGTTATTATATTTTTAAATATTTATTTATTTAATGTGTATGAGTGTTTGACCTGTGTGTGTACGTAGACCCTTGTCATGCAGTGTCCACAGAGACCAGAGTGGGTGTCAGATCTCCTGGAACTGGAGTTAAGGATGATTGTTAGCTGCCACATGGGTGCTTTGATCCGAACCTGGGCCCTTTGCAAGAGCACTCCATGCTCTTAACTGCTGAGCCACCTCCCCAACCCCAATGTTATTATATTTTAATGATAACTTTCTTAACATGTACATGTAGAATTCAATGCTTTTTAATATATTTATAGAGTATTAATCTGGGCTATGATTACAAATCTCACAGCAATACAAATGTATTAGATAGTTCAGGGACCTAGAAGCTCAAGATCACATACCTGATACTGTTTCTGATGAGGGTTTTCTTCCTGACCTGCAGATACCTGCCTCCTGTGTCCTCATTAGCAAGAGAGCACTGAGCAAGGGAACTCTCTTGTCTCTTAAAAAAAAAGCCCTATCCTTATGACTGCATTTAGCATTAATTATTTCCTTACAGGCCCCATCTCCAGATATAGTCACAGTGGGTGTTAGGGCCTTAATACATGAATCAGAGGGGTACACATTCAATCCACAGCAGTTGTGAAAATATCACCACCATTAGCTTTAGGATATTTTTATTGACACCCCTCCCCTGCTGCCAAATAAACCACATGAAATTTACGTGTCACTCTCCACCTCCTTCTACCACTTAAAACCTTTGCAACCGCCAAGTTACTTTCTCTCTCAAGACCTGCCTATTCTGCACCTCTCATCAAAAGTGAACTCTGTGATATACAGTCTTTATTATTAGCTTCTTTTACTTAGCAGTACATTTTTCAAGGTTGAGTTGTGTATCAGCACTGCCTTGTGTTTTATTGCTATTACATGGATATACCATCATTTATTCATATAAACTTATTGTTTGATGGACGTTTAGGATACTCATGATTTTGGCTGTTATGAATTGCACTGGGATTTACTTGGAAACTTTGTATATATGTTTTTGAATAAAAGTATGGAAGTGATATGTGGTATGTTTAATCATTTCAGGAAAGGTTTCCTACAGTGACAACAATATTTTGTATTACCATCAGCAGCATATAAATTTGTTTACATTCTTACCAATAATTCTATTTTTTTTAATTTTTAAAAATGATTTATTTAATAACAACATACTTAGAAGAAGCATATCATTACAACACAATTGACATATTCAATAACGGTTTCCTGAGGTAGGATGCATCTCTTTCAAAATTGGCTGTAAATTTTTAGGTTTACAGTT